>NW_028291068.1:0-311511 GCF_965207765.1 Zootoca vivipara | reverse complement strand
CTTACTTGTCTTCTATCTATGCATTCTGACACTCCAACAATGTGTTTTGCTTCAATTTGGCTCATTTTACAAACGTGCTTATTTCTTGAGTTCACATGCAGTTCTACTCATGAGTAAGCAACTAAGTGAAATAAACCTATAGATCGCTTATTTATCTTCTATCTATGCATTCTGACACTCCAACAATGTGTTCTGCTTCAATTTGGCTCATTTTACAAAGGTGCTTATTCCTGGAGTGAACATGCAGTTCTACTCAAGAGTAAGCAACTAAGCGAAATAAAGCCATAGAACGCTTATCTGCCTTCTATCTATGCATTCTGACACTCCAACAATGTGTTTTGCTTCAATTTGACTCATTTTACAAAGGTGCTTATTTCTGAAGTGAACATGCAGTTCTACTCAATAGTAAGCAACCAAGCGAAATAAACCTATAGAACGCTTACTTGTCTTTTATCTATGGATTCTGACACTCCAACAATGTGTTTTGCTTCAATTTGGCTCATTTTACAAAGGTGCATATTTCTGGAGTTCACATGCAGTTCTACTCATGAGTAAGCAACTAAGTGAAATAAACCTATAGATCGCTCATTTATCTTCTATCTATGCATTCTGACACTCCAACAATGTGTTCTGTTTCAATTTGGCTCATTTTACAAAGGTGCTTATTTTTGGAGTGAACATGCAGTTCTACTCAATAGTAAGCGACTAAGCGAAATAAACCTATAGAACGCTTACTTGTCTTTTATCTATGGATTCTGACACTCCAACAAAGTGTTTTGCTTCAATTTGGCTCATTTTACAAAGGTGCTTATTTCTGGAGTGAACATGCAGTTCTACTCAATAGTAAGCAACCAAGCGAAATAAACCTATAGAACGCTTACTTGTCTTTTATCTATGGATTCTGACACTCCAACAAAGTGTTTTGCTTCAATTTGGCTCATTTTACAAAGGTGCTTATTTCTGGAGTGAACATGCAGTTCTACTCAATAGTAAGCGACTAAGCGAAATAAACCTATAGAACGCTTACTTGTCTTTTATCTATGGATTCTGACACTCCAACAAAGTGTTTTGCTTCAATTTGGCTCATTTTACAAAGGTGCTTATTTCTGGAGTGAACATGCAGTTCTACTCAATAGTAAGCAACCAAGCGAAATAAACCTATAGAACGCTTATTTGCTTTCTATCTGTGCAATCTGACACTCCAACAATGTGTTTTGCTTCAATTTGGCTCATTTTACAAAGGTGCATATTTCTGGAGTTCACATGCAGTTCTACTCAAGAGTAAGCAACTAAGCGAAATAAACTTATAGAACACTTATTTGTCTTCTGTCTATGCATTCTGACACTCCAACAATGTGTTTTGCTTCAATTTGGCTCATTTTAGAAACGTGCTTATTTCTGGAGTTCACATGCAGTTCTACTCAAGAGTAAGCAACTAAGCGAAATAAACCTATAGAACACTTATTTGTCTTCTATCTATGCATTCTGACACTCCAACAATGTGTTTTGCTTCAATTTGGCTCATTTTACAAACGTGCTTATTTCTGAAGTGAACATGCAGTTCTACTCAATAGTAAGCAACCAAGCGAAATAAACCTATAGAACGCTTATTTGTCTTCTATTTGTGCAATCTGACACTCCAACAATGTGTTTTGCTTCAATTTGACTCATTTTACAAAGGTGCATATTTCTGGAGTGAACATGCAGTTCTACTCAATAGTAAGCAACTAAACGAAATAAACCTATAGAACGCTTACTTGTCTTCTATCTATGCATTCTGACACTCCAACAAAGTGTTTTGCTTCAATTTGGCTCATTTTAGAAACGTGCTTATTTCTGGAGTTCACATGCAGTTCTACTCAAGAGTAAGCAACTAAGCGAAATAAACCTATAGAACGCTTACTTGTCTTTTATCTATGCATTGTGACACTCCAACAATGTGTTTTGCTTCAATTTGGCTCATTTTACAAACGTGCTTATTTCTGGAGTGAACATGCAGTTCTACTCAAGAGTAAGCAACTAAGCGAAATAAAACTATAGAACGCTTATTTGTCTTCTATCTATGCATCCTGACACTCCACCAATATGTTTTGCTTCAATTTGGCTCATTTTAAAAACGTGCTCATTTCTGGAGTGAATATGTAGTTCTACTCAAGAGTAAGCAACTAAGCGAAATAAACCTATAGAACGCTTATTTGTCTTCTATCTATGCATTCTGACCCTCCAACAATGTGTTTTGCTTCAATTTGGCTCATTTTACAAAGGTGCTTATTTCTGGAGTGAACATGCAGTTCTACTCAAGAGTAAGCAACTAAGCGAAATAAACTTATAGAACACTTATTTGTCTTCTGTCTATGCATTCTGACACTCCAACAATGTGTTTTGCTTCAATTTGACTCATTTTACAAAGGTGCTTATTTCTGGAGTGAACATGCAGTTCTACTCAATAGTAAGCAACTAAGCGAAATAAACCTATAGAACGCTTACTTGTCTTTTATCTATGGATTCTGACACTCCAACAATGTGTTTTGCTACAATTTGGCTCATTTTACAAAGGTGCATATTTCTGGAGTTCACATGCAGTTCTACTCATGAGTAAGCAACTAAGTGAAATAAACCTATAGATCGCTTATTTATCTTCTATCTATGCATTCTGACACTCCAACAATGTGTTCTGCTTCAATTTGGCTCATTTTACAAAGGTGCTTATTTCTGGAGTGAACATGCAGTTCTACTCAATAGTAAGCAACTAAGCGAAATAAACCTATAGAACGCTTACTTGTCTTTTATCTATGCATTCTGACACTCCACCAATATGTTTTGCTTCAATTTGGCTCATTTTAAAAACGTGCTTATTTCTGGAGTGAACATGCAGTTCTACTCATGAGTAAGCAACTAAGCGAAATAAACCTATAGATCGCTTATTTATCTTCTATCTATGCATTCTGACACTCCACCAATATGTTTTGCTTCAATTTGGCTCATTTTAAAAACGTGCTTATTTCTGGAGTGAACATGCAGTTCTACTCATGAGTAAGCAACTAAGCGAAATAAACCTATAGATCGCTTATTTATCTTCTATCTATGCATTCTGACACTCCACCAATATGTTTTGCTTCAATTTGGCTCATTTTACAAAGGTGCTTATTTCTGGAGTGAACATGCATTTCTACTCAAGAGTAAGCAACTAAGCGAAATAAACCTATAGAACGCTTACTTGTCTTCTATCTATGCATTCTGACACTCCAACAATGTGTTTTGCTTCAATTGGTCTCATTTTACAAACGTGCTTATTTCTTGAGTTCACATGCAGTTCTACTCATGAGTAAGCAACTAAGTGAAATAAACCTATAGATCGCTTATTTATCTTCTATCTATGCATTCTGACACTCCAACAATGTGTTCTGCTTCAATTTGGCTCATTTTACAAAGGTGCTTATTCCTGGAGTGAACATGCAGTTCTACTCAAGAGTAAGCAACTAAGCGAAATAAAGCCATAGAACGCTTATCTGCCTTCTATCTATGCATTCTGACACTCCAACAATGTGTTTTGCTTCAATTTGACTCATTTTACAAAGGTGCTTATTTCTGAAGTGAACATGCAGTTCTACTCAATAGTAAGCAACCAAGCGAAATAAACCTATAGAACGCTTACTTGTCTTTTATCTATGGATTCTGACACTCCAACAATGTGTTTTGCTTCAATTTGGCTCATTTTACAAAGGTGCATATTTCTGGAGTTCACATGCAGTTCTACTCATGAGTAAGCAACTAAGTGAAATAAACCTATAGATCCCTCATTTATCTTCTATCTATGCATTCTGACACTCCAACAATGTGTTCTGTTTCAATTTGGCTCATTTTACAAAGGTGCTTATTTTTGGAGTGAACATGCAGTTCTACTCAATAGTAAGCGACTAAGCGAAATAAACCTATAGAACGCTTATATCTATGCATTCTGACCCTCCAACAATGTGTTTTGCTTCAATTTGGCTCATTTTACAAAGGTGCTTACTTCTGGAGTGAACATGCATATCTACTCAAGAGTAAGCAACTAAGCGAAAAAAACCTATAGAACGCTTATTTGTCTTCTATCTATGCATTCTGACACTCCAACAATGTGTTGTGCTTCAATTTGGCTCATTTTAAAAACGTGCTTATTTCTGGAGTGAACATGCAGTTCTACTCATGAGTAAGCAACTAAGCGAAATAAACTTATAGAACACTTATTTGTCTTCTGTCTATGCATTCTGACACTCCAACAATGTGTTTTGCTTCAATTTGGCTCATTTTACAAACGTGCTTATTTCTGGAGTGAACATGCAGTTCTACTCAAGAGTAAGCAACTAAGCGAAATAAACCTATAGAACACTTATTTGTCTTCTATCTATGCATTCTGACACTCCAACAATGTGTTTTGCTTCAATTTGGCTCATTTTCCAAAGGTGCTTATTTCTGGAGTGAACATGCAGTTCTACTCAATAGTAAGCAACTAAACGAAATAAACCTATAGAACGCTTACTTGTCTTCTATCTATGCATTCTGACACTCCAACAAAGTGTTTTGCTTCAATTTGGCTTTTTACAAACGTGCTTATTTCTGGAGTGAACATGCAGTTCTACTCAAGAGTAAGCAACTAAGCGAAATAAACCTATAGATCGCTTATTTATCTTCTATCTATGCATTCTGACCCTCCAACAATGTGTTTTGCTTCAATTTGGCTCATTTTACAAAGGTGCTTACTTCTGGAGTGAACATGCATATCTACTCAAGAGTAAGCAACTAAGCGAAATAAACCTATAGAACGCTTATTTGTCTTCTATCTATGCATTCTGACACTCCACCAATATGTTTTGCTTCAATTTGGCTCATTTTAAAAACGTGCTCATTTCTGGAGTGAACATGTAGTTCTACTCAAGAGTAAGCAACTAAGCGAAAAAAACCTATAGAACGCTTATTTGTCTTCTATCTATGCATTCTGACACTCCAACAATGTGTTGTGCTTCAATTTGGCTCATTTTACAAAGGTGCTTATTTCTGGAGTGAACATGCAGTTCTACTCAAGAGTAAGCAACTAAGCGAAATAAACTTATAGAACACTTATTTGTCTTCTGTCTATGCATTCTGACACTCCAACAATGTGTTTTGCTTCAATTTGACTCATTTTACAAAGGTGCTTATTTCTGGAGTGAACATGCAGTTCTACTCAATAGTAAGCAACTAAGCGAAAAAAACCTATAGAACGCTTATTTGTCTTCTATCTATGCATTCTGACACTCCAACAATGTGTTGTGCTTCAATTTGGCTCATTTTACAAACGTGCTTATTTCTGGAGTGAACATGCAGTTCTACTCAAGAGTAAGCAACTAAGCGAAATAAACTTATAGAACACTTATTTGTCTTCTGTCTATGCATTCTGACACTCCAACAATGTGTTTTGCTTCAATTTGGCTCATTTTAGAAACGTGCTTATTTCTGGAGTGAACATGCAGTTCTACTCAAGAGTAAGCAACTAAGCGAAATAAACCTATAGAACACTTATTTGTCTTCTATCTATGCATTCTGACACTCCAACAATGTGTTTTGCTTCAATTTGACTCATTTTACAAAGGTGCTTATTTCTGGAGTGAACATGCAGTTCTACTCAATAGTAAGCAACTAAACGAAATAAACCTATAGAACGCTTACTTGTCTTCTATCTATGCATTCTGACACTCCAACAATGTGTTTTGCTTCAATTTGGCTCATTTTACAAAGGTGCATATTTCTGGAGTTCACATGCAGTTCTACTCATGAGTAAGCAACTAAGTGAAATAAACCTATAGATCGCTCATTTATCTTCTATCTATGCATTCTGACACTCCAACAATGTGTTCTGTTTCAATTTGGCTCATTTTACAAAGGTGCTTATTTTTGGAGTGAACATGCAGTTCTACTCAATAGTAAGCGACTAAGCGAAATAAACCTATAGAACGCTTACTTGTCTTTTATCTATGGATTCTGACACTCCAACAAAGTGTTTTGCTTCAATTTGGCTCATTTTACAAAGGTGCTTATTTCTGGAGTGAACATGCAGTTCTACTCAATAGTAAGCAACCAAGCGAAATAAACCTATAGAACGCTTACTTGTCTTTTATCTATGGATTCTGACACTCCAACAATGTGTTTTGCTTCAATTTGGCTCATTTTACAAAGGTGCATATTTCTGGAGTTCACATGCAGTTCTACTCAAGAGTAAGCAACTAAGCGAAATAAACTTATAGAACACTTATTTGTCTTCTGTCTATGCATTCTGACACTCCAACAATGTGTTTTGCTTCAATTTGGCTCATTTTAGAAACGTGCTTATTTCTGGAGTGAACATGCAGTTCTACTCAAGAGTAAGCAACTAAGCGAAATAAACCTATAGAACACTTATTTGTCTTCTATCTATGCATTCTGACACTCCAACAATGTGTTTTGCTTCAATTTGGCTCATTTTACAAACGTGCTTATTTCTGAAGTGAACATGCAGTTCTACTCAATAGTAAGCAACCAAGCGAAATAAACCTATAGAACGCTTATTTGTCTTCTATTTGTGCAATCTGACACTCCAACAATGTGTTTTGCTTCAATTTGACTCATTTTACAAAGGTGCTTATTTCTGGAGTGAACATGCAGTTCTACTCAATAGTAAGCAACTAAACGAAATAAACCTATAGAACGCTTACTTGTCTTCTATCTATGCATTCTGACACTCCAACAAAGTGTTTTGCTTCAATTTGGCTCATTTTACAAACGTGCTTATTTCTGGAGTGAACATGCAGTTCTACTCAAGAGTAAGCAACTAAGGGAAATAAACCTATAGATCGCTTATTTATCTTCTATCTATGCATTCTGACCCTCCAACAATGTGTTTTGCTTCAATTTGGCTCATTTTACAAAGGTGCTTATTTCTGGAGTGAACATGCAGTTCTACTCAAGAGTAAGCAACTAAGCGAAATAAACTTATAGAACGCTTATTTGTCTTCTGTCTATGCATTCTGACACTCCAACAATGTGTTTTGCTTCAATTTGACTCATTTTACAAAGGTGCTTATTTCTGGAGTGAACATGCAGTTCTACTCAATAGTAAGCAACTAAGCGAAATAAACCTATAGAACGCTTACTTGTCTTTTATCTATGGATTCTGACACTCCAACAATGTGTTTTGCTTCAATTTGGCTCATTTTACAAACGTGCTTATTTCTGGAGTGAACATGCAGTTCTACTCAAGAGTAAGCAACTAAGCGAAATAAACCTATAGAACGCTTATTTGTCTTCTATCTGTGCAATCTGACACTCCAACCATGTGTTTTGCTTCAATTTGTCTCATTTTTCAAAGGTGCTTATTTCTGGAGTTCACATGCAGTTCTACTAATGAGTAAGCAACTAAGCGAAATAAACCTATAGATCGCTTATTTATCTTCTATCTATGCATTCTGACACTCCAACAATGTGTTTTGCTTCAATTTGGCTCATTTTACAAAGGTGCTTATTTCTGGAGTTCACATGCATATCTACTCAAGAGTAAGCAACTAAGCGAAATAAACCTATAGAACGCTTATTTGTCTTCTATCTATGCATTCTGACACTGCACCAATATGTTTTGCTTCAATTTGGCTCATTTTACAAACGTGCTTATTTCTGGAGTGAACATGCAGTTCTACTCAAGAGTAAGCAACTAAGCGAAATAAACCTATAGAACGCTTATTTGTCTTCTATCTATGCATTCTGACACTCCAACAATCTGTTTTGCTTCAATTTGGCTCATTTTACAAACGTGCTTATTTCTGGAGTGAACATGCAGTTCTACTCAAGAGTAAGCAACTAAGCGAAATAAACCTATAGAACACTTATTTGTCTTCTGTCTATGGATTCTGACACTCCAACAATGTGTTTTGCTTCAATTTGGCTCATTTTACAAAGGTGCTTATTTCTGGAGTGAACATGCAGTTCTACTCAAGAGTAAGCAACTAAGCGAAATAAACCTATAGAACGCTTATTTGCTTTCTATCTGTGCAATCTGACACTCCAACAATGTGTTTTGCTTCAATTTGGCTCATTTTACAAAGGTGCATATTTCTGGAGTTCACATGCAGTTCTACTCATGAGTAAGCAACTAAGTGAAAGAAACCTATAGATCGCTTATTTATCTTCTATCTATGCATTCTGACACTCCAACAATGTGTTCTGCTTCAATTTGGCTCATTTTACAAAGGTGCTTATTCCTGGAGTGAACATGCAGTTCTACTCAAGAGTAAGCAACTAAGCGAAATAAAGCCATAGAACGCTTATCTGCCTTCTATCTATGCATTCTGACACTCCAACAATGTGTTTTGCTTCAATTTGACTCATTTTACAAAGGTGCTTATTTCTGAAGTGAACATGCAGTTCTACTCAAGAGTAAGCAACTAAGCGAAATAAACCTATAGAACGCTTACTTGTCTTCTGTCTATGCATTCTGACACTCCAACAATGTGTTTTGCTTCAATTTGGCTCATTTTAGAAACGTGCTCATTTCTGGAGTGAACATGCAGTTCTACTCAAGAGTAAGCAACTAAGTGAAATAAACCTATAGAACACTTATTTGTCTTCTATCTATGCATTCTGACACTCCAACAATGTGTTTTGCTTCAATTTGACTCATTTTACAAAGGTGCTTATTTCTGGAGTGAACATGCAGTTCTACTCAATAGTAAGCAACTAAACGAAATAAACCTATAGAACGCTTACTTGTCTCCTATCTATGCATTCTGACACTCCAACAAAGTGTTTTGCTTCAATTTGGCTCATTTTACAAACGTGCTTATTTCTGGAGTGAACATGCAGTTCTACTCATGAGTAAGCAACTAAGCGAAATAAACCTATAGATCGCTTATTTATCTTCTATCTATGCATTCTGACACTCCACCAATATGTTTTGCTTCAATTTGGCTCATTTTAAAAACGTGCTTATTTCTGGAGTGAACATGCAGTTCTACTCATGAGTAAGCAACTAAGCGAAATAAACCTATAGATCGCTTATTTATCTTCTATCTATGCATTCTGACACTCCACCAATATGTTTTGCTTCAATTTGGCTCATTTTACAAAGGTGCTTATTTCTGGAGTGAACATGCATTTCTACTCAAGAGTAAGCAACTAAGCGAAATAAACCTATAGAACGCTTACTTGTCTTCTATCTATGCATTCTGACACTCCAACAATGTGTTTTGCTTCAATTGGTCTCATTTTACAAACGTGCTTATTTCTTGAGTTCACATGCAGTTCTACTCATGAGTAAGCAACTAAGTGAAATAAACCTATAGATCGCTTATTTATCTTCTATCTATGCATTCTGACACTCCAACAATGTGTTTTGCTTCAATTTGGCTCATTTTACAAAGGTGCTTATTTCTGGAGTGAACATGCAGTTCTACTCAATAGTAAGCAACTAAGCGAAATAAACCTATAGAACGCTTACTTGTCTTCTATCTATGCATTCTGACACTCCAACAAAGTGTTTTGCTTCAATTTGGCTCATTTTACAAAGGTGCTTATTTCTGGAGTGAACATGCAGTTCTACTCAAGAGTAAGCAACTAAGCGAAATAAACCTATAGATCGCTTATTTATCTTCTATCTATGCATTCTGACCCTCCAACAATGTGTTTTGCTTCAATTTGGCTCATTTTACAAAGGTGCTTATTTCTGGAGTGAACATGCAGTTCTACTCAATAGTAAGCAACTAAGCGAAATAAACCTATAGAACGCTTACTTGTCTTTTATCTATGCATTGTGACACTCCAACAATGTGTTTTGCTTCAATTTGGCTCATTTTACAAACGTGCTTATTTCTGGAGTGAACATGCAGTTCTACTCAAGAGTAAGCAACTAAGCGAAATAAAACTATAGAACGCTTATTTGTCTTCTATCTATGCATCCTGACACTCCACCAATATGTTTTGCTTCAATTTGGCTCATTTTAAAAACGTGCTCATTTCTGGAGTGAACATGTAGTTCTACTCAAGAGTAAGCAACTAAGCGAAATAAACCTATAGAACGCTTATTTGTCTTCTATCTATGCATTCTGACCCTCCAACAATGTGTTTTGCTTCAATTTGGCTCATTTTACAAAGGTGCTTATTTCTGGAGTGAACATGCAGTTCTACTCAAGAGTAAGCAACTAAGCGAAATAAACTTATAGAACACTTATTTGTCTTCTGTCTATGCATTCTGACACTCCAACAATGTGTTTTGCTTCAATTTGACTCATTTTACAAAGGTGCTTATTTCTGGAGTGAACATGCAGTTCTACTCAATAGTAAGCAACTAAGCGAAATAAACTTATAGAACGCTTACTTGTCTTTTATCTATGGATTCTGACACTCCAACAATGTGTTTTGCTACAATTTGGCTCATTTTACAAAGGTGCATATTTCTGGAGTTCACATGCAGTTCTACTCATGAGTAAGCAACTAAGTGAAATAAACCTATAGATCGCTTATTTATCTTCTATCTATGCATTCTGACACTCCAACAATGTGTTCTGCTTCAATTTGGCTCATTTTACAAAGGTGCTTATTTCTGGAGTGAACATGCAGTTCTACTCAATAGTAAGCAACTAAGCGAAATAAACCTATAGAACGCTTACTTGTCTTTTATCTATGCATTCTGACACTCCACCAATATGTTTTGCTTCAATTTGGCTCATTTTAAAAACGTGCTTATTTCTGGAGTGAACATGCAGTTCTACTCATGAGTAAGCAACTAAGCGAAATAAACCTATAGATCGCTTATTTATCTTCTATCTATGCATTCTGACACTCCACCAATATGTTTTGCTTCAATTTGGCTCATTTTAAAAACGTGCTTATTTCTGGAGTGAACATGCAGTTCTACTCATGAGTAAGCAACTAAGCGAAATAAACCTATAGATCGCTTATTTATCTTCTATCTATGCATTCTGACACTCCACCAATATGTTTTGCTTCAATTTGGCTCATTTTAAAAACGTGCTTATTTCTGGAGTGAACATGCAGTTCTACTCATGAGTAAGCAACTAAGTGAAATAAACCTATAGATCGCTCATTTATCTTCTATCTATGCATTCTGACACTCCAACAATGTGTTCTGTTTCAATTTGGCTCATTTTACAAAGGTGCTTATTTTTGGAGTGAACATGCAGTTCTACTCAATAGTAAGCGACTAAGCGAAATAAACCTATAGAACGCTTACTTGTCTTTTATCTATGGATTCTGACACTCCAACAAAGTGTTTTGCTTCAATTTGGCTCATTTTACAAAGGTGCTTATTTCTGGAGTGAACATGCAGTTCTACTCAAGAGTAAGCAACTAAGCGAAATAAACCTATAGAACGCTTATTTGCTTTCTATCTGTGCAATCTGACACTCCAACAATGTGTTTTGCTACAATTTGGCTCATTTTACAAAGGTGCATATTTCTGGAGTGAACATGCAGTTCTACTCAATAGTAAGCAACTAAGCGAAATAAACCTATAGAACGCTTACTTGTCTTTTATCTATGCATTCTGACACTCCACCAATATGTTTTGCTTCAATTTGGCTCATTTTAAAAACGTGCTTATTTCTGGAGTGAACATGCAGTTCTACTCATGAGTAAGCAACTAAGCGAAATAAACCTATAGATCGCTTATTTATCTTCTATCTATGCATTCTGACACTCCACCAATATGTTTTGCTTCAATTTGGCTCATTTTAAAAACGTGCTTATTTCTGGAGTGAACATGCAGTTCTACTCATGAGTAAGCAACTAAGCGAAATAAACCTATAGATCGCTTATTTATCTTCTATCTATGCATTCTGACACTCCACCAATATGTTTTGCTTCAATTTGGCTCATTTTACAAAGGTGCTTATTTCTGGAGTGAACATGCATTTCTACTCAAGAGTAAGCAACTAAGCGAAATAAACCTATAGAACGCTTACTTGTCTTCTATCTATGCATTCTGACACTCCAACAATGTGTTTTGCTTCAATTTGGCTCATTTTACAAACGTGCTTATTTCTTGAGTTCACATGCAGTTCTACTCATGAGTAAGCAACTAAGTGAAATAAACCTATAGATCGCTTATTTATCTTCTATCTATGCATTCTGACACTCCAACAATGTGTTCTGCTTCAATTTGGCTCATTTTACAAAGGTGCTTATTCCTGGAGTGAACATGCAGTTCTACTCAAGAGTAAGCAACTAAGCGAAATAAAGCCATAGAACGCTTATCTGCCTTCTATCTATGCATTCTGACACTCCAACAATGTGTTTTGCTTCAATTTGACTCATTTTACAAAGGTGCTTATTTCTGAAGTGAACATGCAGTTCTACTCAATAGTAAGCAACCAAGCGAAATAAACCTATAGAACGCTTACTTGTCTTTTATCTATGGATTCTGACACTCCAACAATGTGTTTTGCTTCAATTTGGCTCATTTTACAAAGGTGCATATTTCTGGAGTTCACATGCAGTTCTACTCATGAGTAAGCAACTAAGTGAAATAAACCTATAGATCGCTCATTTATCTTCTATCTATGCATTCTGACACTCCAACAATGTGTTCTGTTTCAATTTGGCTCATTTTACAAAGGTGCTTATTTTTGGAGTGAACATGCAGTTCTACTCAATAGTAAGCGACTAAGCGAAATAAACCTATAGAACGCTTACTTGTCTTTTATCTATGGATTCTGACACTCCAACAAAGTGTTTTGCTTCAATTTGGCTCATTTTACAAAGGTGCTTATTTCTGGAGTGAACATGCAGTTCTACTCAATAGTAAGCAACCAAACGAAATAAACCTATAGAACGCTTACTTGTCTTTTATCTATGGATTCTGACACTCCAACAATGTGTTTTGCTTCAATTTGGCTCATTTTACAAAGGTGCATATTTCTGGAGTTCACATGCAGTTCTACTCAAGAGTAAGCAACTAAGCGAAATAAACTTATAGAACACTTATTTGTCTTCTGTCTATGCATTCTGACACTCCAACAATGTGTTTTGCTTCAATTTGGCTCATTTTAGAAACGTGCTTATTTCTGGAGTTCACATGCAGTTCTACTCAAGAGTAAGCAACTAAGCGAAATAAACCTATAGAACACTTATTTGTCTTCTATCTATGCATTCTGACACTCCAACAATGTGTTTTGCTTCAATTTGGCTCATTTTACAAACGTGCTTATTTCTGAAGTGAACATGCAGTTCTACTCAATAGTAAGCAACCAAGCGAAATAAACCTATAGAACGCTTATTTGTCTTCTATTTGTGCAATCTGACACTCCAACAATGTGTTTTGCTTCAATTTGACTCATTTTACAAAGGTGCATATTTCTGGAGTGAACATGCAGTTCTACTCAATAGTAAGCAACTAAACGAAATAAACCTATAGAACGCTTACTTGTCTTCTATCTATGCATTCTGACACTCCAACAAAGTGTTTTGCTTCAATTTGGCTCATTTTACAAAGGTGCTTATTTCTGGAGTGAACATGCAGTTCTACTCAAGAGTAAGCAACTAAGCGAAATAAACCTATAGATCGCTTATTTATCTTCTATCTATGCATTCTGACCCTCCAACAATGTGTTTTGCTTCAATTTGGCTCATTTTACAAAGGTGCTTATTTCTGGAGTGAACATGCAGTTCTACTCAATAGTAAGCAACTAAGCGAAATAAACCTATAGAACGCTTACTTGTCTTTTATCTATGCATTGTGACACTCCAACAATGTGTTTTGCTTCAATTTGGCTCATTTTACAAACGTGCTTATTTCTGGAGTGAACATGCAGTTCTACTCAAGAGTAAGCAACTAAGCGAAATAAAACTATAGAACGCTTATTTGTCTTCTATCTATGCATCCTGACACTCCACCAATATGTTTTGCTTCAATTTGGCTCATTTTAAAAACGTGCTCATTTCTGGAGTGAATATGTAGTTCTACTCAAGAGTAAGCAACTAAGCGAAATAAACCTATAGAACGCTTATTTGTCTTCTATCTATGCATTCTGACCCTCCAACAATGTGTTTTGCTTCAATTTGGCTCATTTTACAAAGGTGCTTATTTCTGGAGTGAACATGCAGTTCTACTCAAGAGTAAGCAACTAAGCGAAATAAACTTATAGAACACTTATTTGTCTTCTGTCTATGCATTCTGACACTCCAACAATGTGTTTTGCTTCAATTTGACTCATTTTACAAAGGTGCTTATTTCTGGAGTGAACATGCAGTTCTACTCAATAGTAAGCAACTAAGCGAAATAAACCTATAGAACGCTTACTTGTCTTTTATCTATGGATTCTGACACTCCAACAATGTGTTTTGCTACAATTTGGCTCATTTTACAAAGGTGCATATTTCTGGAGTTCACATGCAGTTCTACTCATGAGTAAGCAACTAAGTGAAATAAACCTATAGATCGCTTATTTATCTTCTATCTATGCATTCTGACACTCCAACAATGTGTTCTGCTTCAATTTGGCTCATTTTACAAAGGTGCTTATTTCTGGAGTGAACATGCAGTTCTACTCAATAGTAAGCAACTAAGCGAAATAAACCTATAGAACGCTTACTTGTCTTTTATCTATGCATTCTGACACTCCACCAATATGTTTTGCTTCAATTTGGCTCATTTTAAAAACGTGCTTATTTCTGGAGTGAACATGCAGTTCTACTCATGAGTAAGCAACTAAGCGAAATAAACCTATAGATCGCTTATTTATCTTCTATCTATGCATTCTGACACTCCACCAATATGTTTTGCTTCAATTTGGCTCATTTTAAAAACGTGCTTATTTCTGGAGTGAACATGCAGTTCTACTCATGAGTAAGCAACTAAGCGAAATAAACCTATAGATCGCTTATTTATCTTCTATCTATGCATTCTGACACTCCACCAATATGTTTTGCTTCAATTTGGCTCATTTTACAAAGGTGCTTATTTCTGGAGTGAACATGCATTTCTACTCAAGAGTAAGCAACTAAGCGAAATAAACCTATAGAACGCTTACTTGTCTTCTATCTATGCATTCTGACACTCCAACAATGTGTTTTGCTTCAATTGGTCTCATTTTACAAACGTGCTTATTTCTTGAGTTCACATGCAGTTCTACTCATGAGTAAGCAACTAAGTGAAATAAACCTATAGATCGCTTATTTATCTTCTATCTATGCATTCTGACACTCCAACAATGTGTTCTGCTTCAATTTGGCTCATTTTACAAAGGTGCTTATTCCTGGAGTGAACATGCAGTTCTACTCAAGAGTAAGCAACTAAGCGAAATAAAGCCATAGAACGCTTATCTGCCTTCTATCTATGCATTCTGACACTCCAACAATGTGTTTTGCTTCAATTTGACTCATTTTACAAAGGTGCTTATTTCTGAAGTGAACATGCAGTTCTACTCAATAGTAAGCAACCAAGCGAAATAAACCTATAGAACGCTTACTTGTCTTTTATCTATGGATTCTGACACTCCAACAATGTGTTTTGCTTCAATTTGGCTCATTTTACAAAGGTGCATATTTCTGGAGTTCACATGCAGTTCTACTCATGAGTAAGCAACTAAGTGAAATAAACCTATAGATCGCTCATTTATCTTCTATCTATGCATTCTGACACTCCAACAATGTGTTCTGTTTCAATTTGGCTCATTTTACAAAGGTGCTTATTTTTGGAGTGAACATGCAGTTCTACTCAATAGTAAGCGACTAAGCGAAATAAACCTATAGAACGCTTATATCTATGCATTCTGACCCTCCAACAATGTGTTTTGCTTCAATTTGGCTCATTTTACAAAGGTGCTTACTTCTGGAGTGAACATGCATATCTACTCAAGAGTAAGCAACTAAGCGAAAAAAACCTATAGAACGCTTATTTGTCTTCTATCTATGCATTCTGACACTCCAACAATGTGTTGTGCTTCAATTTGGCTCATTTTAAAAACGTGCTTATTTCTGGAGTGAACATGCAGTTCTACTCATGAGTAAGCAACTAAGCGAAATAAACTTATAGAACACTTATTTGTCTTCTGTCTATGCATTCTGACACTCCAACAATGTGTTTTGCTTCAATTTGGCTCATTTTACAAACGTGCTTATTTCTGGAGTGAACATGCAGTTCTACTCAAGAGTAAGCAACTAAGCGAAATAAACCTATAGAACACTTATTTGTCTTCTATCTATGCATTCTGACACTCCAACAATGTGTTTTGCTTCAATTTGGCTCATTTTCCAAAGGTGCTTATTTCTGGAGTGAACATGCAGTTCTACTCAATAGTAAGCAACTAAACGAAATAAACCTATAGAACGCTTACTTGTCTTCTATCTATGCATTCTGACACTCCAACAAAGTGTTTTGCTTCAATTTGGCTTTTTACAAACGTGCTTATTTCTGGAGTGAACATGCAGTTCTACTCAAGAGTAAGCAACTAAGCGAAATAAACCTATAGATCGCTTATTTATCTTCTATCTATGCATTCTGACCCTCCAACAATGTGTTTTGCTTCAATTTGGCTCATTTTACAAAGGTGCTTACTTCTGGAGTGAACATGCATATCTACTCAAGAGTAAGCAACTAAGCGAAATAAACCTATAGAACGCTTATTTGTCTTCTATCTATGCATTCTGACACTCCACCAATATGTTTTGCTTCAATTTGGCTCATTTTAAAAACGTGCTCATTTCTGGAGTGAACATGTAGTTCTACTCAAGAGTAAGCAACTAAGCGAAAAAAACCTATAGAACGCTTATTTGTCTTCTATCTATGCATTCTGACACTCCAACAATGTGTTGTGCTTCAATTTGGCTCATTTTACAAAGGTGCTTATTTCTGGAGTGAACATGCAGTTCTACTCAAGAGTAAGCAACTAAGCGAAATAAACTTATAGAACACTTATTTGTCTTCTGTCTATGCATTCTGACACTCCAACAATGTGTTTTGCTTCAATTTGACTCATTTTACAAAGGTGCTTATTTCTGGAGTGAACATGCAGTTCTACTCAATAGTAAGCAACTAAGCGAAAAAAACCTATAGAACGCTTATTTGTCTTCTATCTATGCATTCTGACACTCCAACAATGTGTTGTGCTTCAATTTGGCTCATTTTACAAACGTGCTTATTTCTGGAGTGAACATGCAGTTCTACTCAAGAGTAAGCAACTAAGCGAAATAAACTTATAGAACACTTATTTGTCTTCTGTCTATGCATTCTGACACTCCAACAATGTGTTTTGCTTCAATTTGGCTCATTTTAGAAACGTGCTTATTTCTGGAGTGAACATGCAGTTCTACTCAAGAGTAAGCAACTAAGCGAAATAAACCTATAGAACACTTATTTGTCTTCTATCTATGCATTCTGACACTCCAACAATGTGTTTTGCTTCAATTTGACTCATTTTACAAAGGTGCTTATTTCTGGAGTGAACATGCAGTTCTACTCAATAGTAAGCAACTAAACGAAATAAACCTATAGAACGCTTACTTGTCTTCTATCTATGCATTCTGACACTCCAACAAAGTGTTTTGCTTCAATTTGGCTCATTTTACAAACGTGCTTATTTCTGGAGTGAACATGCAGTTCTACTCAAGAGTAAGCAACTAAGCGAAATAAACTTATAGAACACTTATTTGTCTTCTGTCTATGCATTCTGACACTCCAACAATGTGTTTTGCTTAAATTTGACTCATTTTACAAAGGTGCTTATTTCTGGAGTGAACATGCAGTTCTACTCAATAGTAAGCAACTAAGCGAAATAAACCTATAGAACGCTTACTTGTCTTTTATCTATGGATTCTGACACTCCAACAATGTGTTTTGCTTCAATTTGGCTCATTTTACAAAGGTGCTTATTTCTGGAGTGAACATGCAGTTCTACTCAAGAGTAAGCAACTAAGCGAAATAAACCTATAGAACGCTTATTTGCTTTCTATCTGTGCAATCTGACACTCCAACAACGTGTTTTGCTACAATTTGGCTCATTTTACAAAGGTGCATATTTCTGGAGTTCACATGCAGTTCTACTCATGAGTAAGCAACTAAGTGAAATAAACCTATAGATCGCTTATTTATCTTCTATCTATGCATTCTGACACTCCAACAATGTGTTCTGCTTCAATTTGGCTCATTTTACAAAGGTGCTTATTTCTGGAGTGAACATGCAGTTCTACTCATGAGTAAGCAACTAAGCGAAATAAACCTATAGATCGCTTATTTATCTTCTATCTATGCATTCTGACACTCCACCAATATGTTTTGCTTCAATTTGGCTCATTTTAAAAACGTGCTTATTTCTGGAGTGAACATGCAGTTCTACTCATGAGTAAGCAACTAAGCGAAATAAACCTATAGATCGCTTATTTATCTTCTATCTATGCATTCTGACACTCCACCAATATGTTTTGCTTCAATTTGGCTCATTTTACAAAGGTGCTTATTTCTGGAGTGAACATGCATTCCTACTCAAGAGTAAGCAACTAAGCGAAATAAACCTATAGAACGCTTACTTGTCTTCTATCTATGCATTCTGACACTCCAACAATGTGTTTTGCTTCAATTGGTCTCATTTTACAAACGTGCTTATTTCTGGAGTGAACATGCAGTTCTACTCAAGAGTAAGCAACTAAGCGAAATAAACCTATAGAACGCTTATTTGTCTTCTATCTGTGCAATCTGACACTCCAACCATGTGTTTTGCTTCAATTTGGCTCATTTTTCAAAGGTGCTTATTTCTGGAGTTCACATGCAGTTCTACTCATGAGTAAGCAACTAAGCGAAATAAACCTATAGATCGCTTATTTATCTTCTATCTATGCATTCTGACACTCCAACAATGTGTTTTGCTTCAATTTGGCTCATTTTACAAAGGTGCTTATTTCTGGAGTTCACATGCATATCTACTCAAGAGTAAGCAACTAAGCGAAATAAACCTATAGAACGCTTATTTGTCTTCTATCTATGCATTCTGACACTCCACCAATATGTTTTGCTTCAATTTGGCTCATTTTACAAACGTGCTTATTTCTGGAGTGAACATGCAGTTCTACTCAAGAGTAAGCAACTAAGCGAAATAAACCTATAGAACGCTTATTTGTCTTCTATCTATGCATTCTGACACTCCAACAATCTGTTTTGCTTCAATTTGGCTCATTTTACAAACGTGCTTATTTATGGAGTGAACATGCAGTTCTACTCAAGAGTAAGCAACTAAGCGAAATAAACCTATAGAACGCTTATTTGTCTTCTATCTATGCATTCTGACACTCCACCAATATGTTTTGCTTCAATTTGGCTCATTTTAAAAACGTGCTCATTTCTGGAGTGAACATGTAGTTCTACTCAAGAGTAAGCAACTAAGCGAAAAAAACCTATAGAACGCTTATTTGTCTTCTATCTATGCATTCTGACACTCCAACAATGTGTTGTGCTTCAATTTGGCTCATTTTACAAACGTGCTTATTTCTGGAGTGAACATGCAGTTCTACTCAAGAGTAAGCAACTAAGCGAAATAAACCTATAGAACGCTTATTTGTCTTCTATCTATGCATTCTGACACTCCACCAATATGTTTTGCTTCAATTTGGCTCATTTTAAAAACGTGCTCATTTCTGGAGTGAACATGCAGTTCAACTCAAGAGTAAGCAACTAAGCGAAAAAAACCTATAGAACGCTTATTTGTCTTCTATCTATGCATTCTGACACTCCAACAATGTGTTGTGCTTCAATTTGGCTCATTTTACAAACGTGCTTATTTCTGGAGTGAACATGCAGTTCTACTCAAGAGTAAGCAACTAAGCGAAATAAACCTATAGAACGCTTATTTGTCTTCTATCTATGCATTCTGACACTCCACCAATATGTTTTGCTTCAATTTGGCTCATTTTAAAAACGTGCTCATTTCTGGAGTGAACATGCAGTTCAACTCAAGAGTAAGCAACTAAGCGAAAAAAACCTATAGAACGCTTATTTGTCTTATATCTATGCATTCTGACACTCCAACAATGTGTTGTGCTTCAATTTGGCTCATTTTACAAACGTGCTTATTTCTGGAGTGAACATGCAGTTCTACTCAAGAGTAAGCAACTAAGCGAAATAAACTTATAGAACACTTATTTGTCTTCTGTCTATGCATTCTGACACTCCAACAATGTGTTTTGCTTCAATTTGGCTCATTTTACAAACGTGCTTATTTCTGGAGTGAACATGCAGTTCTACTCAAGAGTAAGCAACTAAGCGAAATAAACCTATAGAACACTTATTTGTCTTCTATCTATGCATTCTGACACTCCAACAATGTGTTTTGCTTCAATTTGACTCATTTTACAAAGGTGCTTATTTCTGGAGTGAACATGCAGTTCTACTCAATAGTAAGCAACTAAACGAAATAAACCTATAGAACGCTTACTTGTCTTCTATCTATGCATTCTGACACTCCAACAAAGTGTTTTGCTTCAATTTGGCTTTTTACAAACGTGCTTATTTCTGGAGTGAACATGCAGTTCTACTCAAGAGTAAGCAACTAAGCGAAATAAACCTATAGATCGCTTATTTATCTTCTATCTATGCATTCTGACCCTCCAACAATGTGTTTTGCTTCAATTTGGCTCATTTTACAAAGGTGCTTACTTCTGGAGTGAACATGCATATCTACTCAAGAGTAAGCAACTAAGCGAAATAAACCTATAGAACGCTTATTTGTCTTCTATCTATGCATTCTGACACTCCACCAATATGTTTTGCTTCAATTTGGCTCATTTTAAAAACGTGCTCATTTCTGGAGTGAACAGGTAGTTCTACTCAAGAGTAAGCAACTAAGCGAAAAAAACCTATAGAACGCTTATTTGTCTTCTATCTATGCATTCTGACACTCCAACAATGTGTTGTGCTTCAATTTGGCTCATTTTACAAAGGTGCTTATTTCTGGAGTGAACATGCAGTTCTACTCAAGAGTAAGCAACTAAGCGAAATAAACTTATAGAACACTTATTTGTCTTCTGTCTATGCATTCTGACACTCCAACAATGTGTTTTGCTTCAATTTGACTCATTTTACAAAGGTGCTTATTTCTGGAGTGAACATGCAGTTCTACTCAATAGTAAGCAACTAAGCGAAAAAAACCTATAGAACGCTTATTTGTCTTCTATCTATGCATTCTGACACTCCAACAATGTGTTGTGCTTCAATTTGGCTCATTTTACAAACGTGCTTATTTCTGGAGTGAACATGCAGTTCTACTCAAGAGTAAGCAACTAAGCGAAATAAACTTATAGAACACTTATTTGTCTTCTGTCTATGCATTCTGACACTCCAACAACGTGTTTTGCTACAATTTGGCTCATTTTACAAAGGTGCATATTTCTGGAGTTCACATGCAGTTCTACTCATGAGTAAGCAACTAAGTGAAATAAACCTATAGATCGCTTATTTATCTTCTATCTATGCATTCTGACACTCCAACAATGTGTTCTGCTTCAATTTGGCTCATTTTACAAAGGTGCTTATTTCTGGAGTGAACATGCAGTTCTACTCATGAGTAAGCAACTAAGCGAAATAAACCTATAGATCGCTTATTTATCTTCTATCTATGCATTCTGACACTCCACCAATATGTTTTGCTTCAATTTGGCTCATTTTAAAAACGTGCTTATTTCTGGAGTGAACATGCAGTTCTACTCATGAGTAAGCAACTAAGCGAAATAAACCTATAGATCGCTTATTTATCTTCTATCTATGCATTCTGACACTCCACCAATATGTTTTGCTTCAATTTGGCTCATTTTACAAAGGTGCTTATTTCTGGAGTGAACATGCATTTCTACTCAAGAGTAAGCAACTAAGCGAAATAAACCTATAGAACGCTTACTTGTCTTCTATCTATGCATTCTGACACTCCAACAATGTGTTTTGCTTCAATTGGTCTCATTTTACAAACGTGCTTATTTCTGGAGTGAACATGCAGTTCTACTCAAGAGTAAGCAACTAAGCGAAATAAACCTATAGAACGCTTATTTGTCTTCTATCTGTGCAATCTGACACTCCAACCATGTGTTTTGCTTCAATTTGGCTCATTTTTCAAAGGTGCTTATTTCTGGAGTTCACATGCAGTTCTACTCATGAGTAAGCAACTAAGCGAAATAAACCTATAGATCGCTTATTTATCTTCTATCTATGCATTCTGACACTCCAACAATGTGTTTTGCTTCAATTTGGCTCATTTTACAAAGGTGCTTATTTCTGGAGTTCACATGCATATCTACTCAAGAGTAAGCAACTAAGCGAAATAAACCTATAGAACGCTTATTTGTCTTCTATCTATGCATTCTGACACTCCACCAATATGTTTTGCTTCAATTTGGCTCATTTTACAAACGTGCTTATTTCTGGAGTGAACATGCAGTTCTACTCAAGAGTAAGCAACTAAGCGAAATAAACCTATAGAACGCTTATTTGTCTTCTATCTATGCATTCTGACACTCCAACAATCTGTTTTGCTTCAATTTGGCTCATTTTACAAACGTGCTTATTTATGGAGTGAACATGCAGTTCTACTCAAGAGTAAGCAACTAAGCGAAATAAACCTATAGAACGCTTATTTGTCTTCTATCTATGCATTCTGACACTCCACCAATATGTTTTGCTTCAATTTGGCTCATTTTAAAAACGTGCTCATTTCTGGAGTGAACATGTAGTTCTACTCAAGAGTAAGCAACTAAGCGAAAAAAACCTATAGAACGCTTATTTGTCTTCTATCTATGCATTCTGACACTCCAACAATGTGTTGTGCTTCAATTTGGCTCATTTTACAAACGTGCTTATTTCTGGAGTGAACATGCAGTTCTACTCAAGAGTAAGCAACTAAGCGAAATAAACTTATAGAACACTTATTTGTCTTCTGTCTATGCATTCTGACACTCCAACAATGTGTTTTGCTTCAATTTGGCTCATTTTACAAACGTGCTTATTTCTGGAGTGAACATGCAGTTCTACTCAAGAGTAAGCAACTAAGCGAAATAAACCTATAGAACACTTATTTGTCTTCTATCTATGCATTCTGACACTCCAACAATGTGTTTTGCTTCAATTTGACTCATTTTACAAAGGTGCTTATTTCTGGAGTGAACATGCAGTTCTACTCAATAGTAAGCAACTAAACGAAATAAACCTATAGAACGCTTACTTGTCTTCTATCTATGCATTCTGACACTCCAACAAAGTGTTTTGCTTCAATTTGGCTCATTTTACAAACGTGCTTATTTCTGGAGTGAACATGCAGTTCTACTCAAGAGTAAGCAACTAAGCGAAATAAACCTATAGATCGCTTATTTATCTTCTATCTATGCATTCTGACCCTCCAACAATGTGTTTTGCTTCAATCTGGCTCATTTTACAAAGGTGCTTACTTCTGGAGTGAACATGCATATCTACTCAAGAGTAAGCAACTAAGCGAAATAAACCTATAGAACGCTTATTTGTCTTCTATCTATGCATTCTGACACTCCACCAATATGTTTTGCTTCAATTTGGCTCATTTTAAAAACGTGCTTATTTCTGGAGTGAACATGTAGTTCTACTCAAGAGGAAGCAACTAAGCGAAAAAAACCTATAGAACGCTTATTTGTCTTCTATCTATGCATTCTGACACTCCAACAATGTGTTGTGCTTCAATTTGGCTCATTTTACAAAGGTGCTTATTTCTGGAGTGAACATGCAGTTCTACTCAATAGTAAGCAACTAAGCGAAAAAAACCTATAGAACGCTTATTTGTCTTCTATCTATGCATTCTGACACTCCAACAATGTGTTGTGCTTCAATTTGGCTCATTTTACAAACGTGCTTATTTCTGGAGTGAACATGCAGTTCTACTCAAGAGTAAGCAACTAAGCGAAATAAACTTATAGAACACTTATTTGTCTTCTGTCTATGCATTCTGACACTCCAACAATGTGTTTTGCTTCAATTTGGCTCATTTTAGAAACGTGCTTATTTCTGGAGTGAACATGCAGTTCTACTCAAGAGTAAGCAACTAAGCGAAATAAACCTATAGAACACTTATTTGTCTTCTATCTATGCATTCTGACACTCCAACAATGTGTTTTGCTTCAATTTGACTCATTTTACAAAGGTGCTTATTTCTGGAGTGAACATGCAGTTCTACTCAATAGTAAGCAACTAAACGAAATAAACCTATAGAACGCTTACTTGTCTTCTATCTATGCATTCTGACACTCCAACAAAGTGTTTTGCTTCAATTTGGCTCATTTTACAAACGTGCTTATTTCTGGAGTGAACATGCAGTTCTACTCAAGAGTAAGCAACTAAGCGAAATAAACCTATAGATCGCTTATTTATCTTCTACCGTCTTTCCCACATTTTAAGACACCGTCTTATCACTTTTTTTCCTCAAAAAAACACTGGGTGGCTTATTTTCAGGGAATGTCTTACTGGTATTTTTATTACATCAGGAGCAGTGCCCCTCTTTCTCCCTGTCTCCCTGCGGGGCAGGACTCTTGACTGAAAGAAAATGACGGGCAACAGCCACCACCAAGCTCCATGAGAGGGAGTCTGAGGGAAGGGAGGTGTGTGCATCGCTGGCCCAGCCCTCTCTCCCCGGCCCTGGGATGTTCGTGAGGGAGGGAAGGAGCTCCTCCGAAGGGCTGCTCTCTCTCTCTCTCCCCTCCCAGGTGGGGACTCACTTAATAGCAATCTGCTACACTGGAGCTTCTTAAATTTAAACCAGTACAGTATAATGGAATCTATCTGTGTGATGCAGTCGTAGCAGTAGCCTATACTAAAGCAAATAAGGATCTCTACCAGCCAGCCAACTGCCCAAGACTTAAGAGCGAAAGTTCCAACAATGTAGCACTTTGTAGCACTGATAGCAAAGAGGCTACCGGCTGAGATACTGTAGAAAACAAAGCAGCCAGCTGAGCAGCAATTAAGATGGTAAATGGTAGCAATTAAGTAGCAATTGAGCCAGCAGAAAGCGGGGTGAGATAATCTGCTGGTCCTAACAACCCGTCCGTGTTTCTCTTACCCACAAAATGTTAACTTTTGTGTAGGGTGTAGGGCAGTGTTTAGCAGCTCCTAAACAGCGAGAAGGGGAAAGTCCTTAATCCCCAGGGCAAGGACTGCGCCACCGGCAGCGATCCCGGTACCGGTACAAATCCTTAAAGGGGAAGCTCTACAGACAAGCAATGGAAAGAAAAAAGAATCCTCACTTTTTAAAAGGCTATTAAAAGGGGGAAAGGTGGGGGGAAGCGAGAGGTGGGCTGTGTGTATGTGTGTGTGCGTGTGTGTGTGTGAGAGAGAGAGAGAGAGAGAGAGAGGCGGGGGGGGGGGAGAGAGAGACGCGCACACAGAGTCTCTCCCTAAAGGGGAAGGCAGCGTCTTCAATCGCCCCTCTTTTTTCCCTCGTGCTTTCATCTTCTCCCCACCGCAAATGCCACTTTTCTCCTCTTCACCAAGCAAGCAGAGCTCACACAGCCTAGCTAAAAAATATATATTTTGGAATCCTTTTACAGGTATTTTAAAAAATGCTTACAGAAACAGGAGGGGGAATCACGAGGCTGCAGGAACGGCTCTACGGTGCATTTTTACAAGCTTTTAAAAGAAATACGTGTCTTTGGAGCGACAGTAAAATGGGGAGAGATTTTTATGGGGGAGAGTTGGCTGGCGGGAGGTGGGAAGGGTCTATCACTATGTCTTATTTTCGGGTTATGGCTTATATCGCGCAACTGCTTAGAAATCCTGCTATGTCTTATATTATGGCTACGTCTTAAAAAGGGGGAAACACGGTATCTATGCATTCTGACCCTCCAACAATGTGTTTTGCTTCAATTTGGCTCATTTTACAAAGGTGCTTACTTCTGGAGTGAACATGCATATCTACTCAAGAGTAAGCAACTAAGCGAAATAAACCTATAGAACGCTTATTTGTCTTCTATCTATGCATTCTGACACTCCAACAATGTGTTGTGCTTCAATTTGGCTCATTTTACAAACGTGCTTATTTCTGGAGTGAACATGCAGTTCTACTCAAGAGTAAGCAACTAAGCGAAATAAACTTATAGAACACTTATTTGTCTTCTGTCTATGCATTCTGACACTCCAACAATGTGTTTTGCTTCAATTTGGCTCATTTTACAAACGTGCTTATTTCTGGAGTGAACATGCAGTTCTACTCAAGAGTAAGCAACTAAGCGAAATAAACCTATAGAACACTTATTTGTCTTCTATCTATGCATTCTGACACTCCAACAATGTGTTTTGCTTCAATTTGACTCATTTTACAAAGGTGCTTATTTCTGGAGTGAACATGCAGTTCTACTCAATAGTAAGCAACTAAACGAAATAAACCTATAGAACGCTTGCTTGTCTTCTATCTATGCATTCTGACACTCCAACAAAGTGTTTTGCTTCAATTTGGCTCATTTTACAAACGTGCTTATTTCTGGAGTGAACATGCAGTTCTACTCAAGAGTAAGCAACTAAGCGAAATAAACTTATAGAACACTTATTTGTCTTCTGTCTATGCATTCTGACACTCCAACAATGTGTTTTGCTTCAATTTGACTCATTTTACAAAGGTGCTTATTTCTGGAGTGAACATGCAGTTCTACTCAATAGTAAGCAACTAAGCGAAATAAACCTATAGAACGCTTACTTGTCTTTTATCTATGGATTCTGACACTCCAACAATGTGTTTTGCTTCAATTTGGCTCATTTTACAAACGTGCTTATTTCTGGAGTGAACATGCAGTTCTACTCAAGAGTAAGCAACTAAGCGAAATAAACCTATAGAACGCTTATTTGCTTTCTATCTGTGCAATCTGACACTCCAACAATGTGTTTTGCTACAATTTGGCTCATTTTACAAAGGTGCATATTTCTGGAGTTCACATGCAGTTCTACTCATGAGTAAGCAACTAAGTGAAATAAACCTATAGATCGCTTATTTATCTTCTATCTATGCATTCTGACACTCCAACAATGTGTTCTGCTTCAATTTGGCTCATTTTACAAAGGTGCTTATTTCTGGAGTGAACATGCAGTTCTACTCAATAGTAAGCAACTAAGCGAAATAAACCTATAGAACGCTTACTTGTCTTTTATCTATGCATTCTGACACTCCACCAATATGTTTTGCTTCAATTTGGCTCATTTTAAAAACGTGCTTATTTCTGGAGTGAACATGCAGTTCTACTCATGAGTAAGCAACTAAGCGAAATAAACCTATAGATCGCTTATTTATCTTCTATCTATGCATTCTGACACTCCACCAATATGTTTTGCTTCAATTTGGCTCATTTTAAAAACGTGCTTATTTCTGGAGTGAACATGCAGTTCTACTCAAGAGTAAGCAACTAAGCGAAATAAACCTATAGAACGCTTATTTGTCTTCTATCTGTGCAATCTGACACTCCAACCATGTGTTTTGCTTCAATTTGTCTCATTTTTCAAAGGTGATTATTTCTGGAGTTCACATGCAGTTCTACTCATGAGTAAGCAACTAAGCGAAATAAACCTATAGATCGCTTATTTATCTTCTATCTATGCATTCTGACACTCCAACAATGTGTTTTGCTTCAATTTGGCTCATTTTACAAAGGTGCTTATTTCTGGAGTTCACATGCATATCTACTCAAGAGTAAGCAACTAAGCGAAATAAACCTATAGAACGCTTATTTGTCTTCTATCTATGCATTCTGACACTCCACCAATATGTTTTGCTTCAATTTGGCTCATTTTACAAACGTGCTCATTTCTGGAGTGAACATGCAGTTCTACTCAAGAGTAAGCAACTAAGCGAAATAAACCTATAGAACGCTTATTTGTCTTCTATCTATGCATTCTGACACTCCACCAATATGTTTTGCTTCAATTTGGCTCATTTTACAAACGTGCTTATTTCTGGAGTGAACATGCAGTTCTACTCAAGAGTAAGCAACTAAGCGAAATAAACCTATAGAACACTTATTTGTCTTCTGTCTATGGATTCTGACACTCCAACAATGTGTTTTGCTTCAATTTGGCTCATTTTACAAAGGTGCTTATTTCTGGAGTGAACATGCAGTTCTACTCAAGAGTAAGCAACTAAGCGAAATAAACCTATAGAACGCTTATTTGCTTTCTATCTGTGCAATCTGACACTCCAACAATGTGTTTTGCTTCAATTTGGCTCATTTTACAAAGGTGCATATTTCTGGAGTTCACATGCAGTTCTACTCATGAGTAAGCAACTAAGTGAAATAAACCTATAGATCGCTTATTTATCTTCTATCTATGCATTCTGACACTCCAACAATGTGTTCTGCTTCAATTTGGCTCATTTTACAAAGGTGCTTATTCCTGGAGTGAACATGCAGTTCTACTCAAGAGTAAGCAACTAAGCGAAATAAAGCCATAGAACGCTTATCTGCCTTCTATCTATGCATTCTGACACTCCAACAATGTGTTTTGCTTCAATTTGACTCATTTTACAAAGGTGCTTATTTCTGAAGTGAACATGCAGTTCTACTCAATAGTAAGCAACCAAGCGAAATAAACCTATAGAACGCTTACTTGTCTTTTATCTATGGATTCTGACACTCCAACAATGTGTTTTGCTTCAATTTGGCTCATTTTACAAAGGTGCATATTTCTGGAGTTCACAGGCAGTTCTACTCATGAGTAAGCAACTAAGTGAAATAAACCTATAGATCGCTCATTTATCTTCTATCTATGCATTCTGACACTCCAACAATGTGTTCTGTTTCAATTTGGCTCATTTTACAAAGGTGCTTATTTTTGGATTGAACATGCAGTTCTACTCAATAGTAAGCGACTAAGCGAAATAAACCTATAGAACGCTTACTTGTCTTTTATCTATGGATTCTGACACTCCAACAAAGTGTTTTGCTTCAATTTGGCTCATTTTACAAAGGTGCTTATTTCTGGAGTGAACATGCAGTTCTACTCAATAGTAAGCAACCAAGCGAAATAAACCTATAGAACGCTTACTTGTCTTTTATCTATGGATTCTGACACTCCAACAATGTGTTTTGCTTCAATTTGGCTCATTTTACAAAGGTGCATATTTCTGGAGTTCACATGCAGTTCTACTCAAGAGTAAGCAACTAAGCGAAATAAACTTATAGAACACTTATTTGTCTTCTGTCTATGCATTCTGACACTCCAACAATGTGTTTTGCTTCAATTTGGCTCATTTTAGAAACGTGCTTATTTCTGGAGTGAACATGCAGTTCTACTCAAGAGTAAGCAACTAAGCGAAATAAACCTATAGAACACTTATTTGTCTTCTATCTATGCATTCTGACACTCCAACAATGTGTTTTGCTTCAATTTGACTCATTTTACAAAGGTGCTTATTTCTGGAGTGAACATGCAGTTCTACTCAATAGTAAGCAACTAAACGAAATAAACCTATAGAACGCTTACTTGTCTCCTATCTATGCATTCTGACACTCCAACAAAGTGTTTTGCTTCAATTTGGCTCATTTTACAAACGTGCTTATTTCTGGAGTGAACATGCAGTTCTACTCAAGAGTAAGCAACTAAGCGAAATAAACCTATAGATCGCTTATTTATCTTCTATCTATGCATTCTGACCCTCCAACAATGTGTTTTGCTTCAATTTGGCTCATTTTACAAAGGTGCTTATTTCTGGAGTGAACATGCAGTTCTACTCAAGAGTAAGCAACTAAGCGAAATAAACTTATAGAACACTTATTTGTCTTCTGTCTATGCATTCTGACACTCCAACAATGTGTTTTGCTTCAATTTGACTCATTTTACAAAGGTGCTTATTTCTGGAGTGAACATGCAGTTCTACTCAATAGTAAGCAACTAAGCGAAATAAACCTATAGAACGCTTACTTGTCTTTTATCTATGGATTCTGACACTCCAACAATGTGTTTTGCTTCAATTTGGCTCATTTTACAAACGTGCTTATTTCTGGAGTGAACATGCAGTTCTACGCAAGAGTAAGCAACTAAGCGAAATAAACCTATAGAACGCTTATTTGCTTTCTATCTGTGCAATCTGACACTCCAACAATGTGTTTTGCTACAATTTGGCTCATTTTACAAAGGTGCATATTTCTGGAGTTCACATGCAGTTCTACTCATGAGTAAGCAACTAAGTGAAATAAACCTATAGATCACTTATTTATCTTCTATCTATGCATTCTGACACTCCAACAATGTGTTCTGCTTCAATTTGGCTCATTTTACAAAGGTGCTTATTTCTGGAGTGAACATGCAGTTCTACTCAATAGTAAGCAACTAAGCGAAATAAACCTATAGAACGCTTACTTGTCTTTTATCTATGCATTCTGACACTCCACCAATATGTTTTGCTTCAATTTGGCTCATTTTAAAAACGTGCTTATTTCTGGAGTGAACATGCATTTCTACTCAAGAGTAAGCAACTAAGCGAAATAAACCTATAGAACGCTTACTTGTCTTCTATCTATGCATTCTGACACTCCAACAATGTGTTTTGCTTCAATTGGTCTCATTTTACAAACGTGCTTATTTCTTGAGTTCACATGCAGTTCTACTCATGAGTAAGCAACTAAGTGAAATAAACCTATAGATCGCTTATTTATCTTCTATCTATGCATTCTGACACTCCAACAATGTGTTCTGCTTCAATTTGGCTCATTTTACAAAGGTGCTTATTCCTGGAGTGAACATGCAGTTCTACTCAAGAGTAAGCAACTAAGCGAAATAAAGCCATAGAACGCTTATCTGCCTTCTATCTATGCATTCTGACACTCCAACAATGTGTTTTGCTTCAATTTGACTCATTTTACAAAGGTGCTTATTTCTGAAGTGAACATGCAGTTCTACTCAATAGTAAGCAACCAAGCGAAATAAACCTATAGAACGCTTACTTGTCTTTTATCTATGGATTCTGACACTCCAACAATGTGTTTTGCTTCAATTTGGCTCATTTTACAAAGGTGCATATTTCTGGAGTTCACATGCAGTTCTACTCATGAGTAAGCAACTAAGTGAAATAAACCTATAGATCGCTCATTTATCTTCTATCTATGCATTCTGACACTCCAACAATGTGTTCTGTTTCAATTTGGCTCATTTTACAAAGGTGCTTATTTTTGGAGTGAACATGCAGTTCTACTCAATAGTAAGCGACTAAGCGAAATAAACCTATAGAATGCTTACTTGTCTTTTATCTATGGATTCTGACACTCCAACAAAGTGTTTTGCTTCAATTTGGCTCATTTTACAAAGGTGCTTATTTCTGGAGTGAACATGCAGTTCTACTCAATAGTAAGCAACCAAGCGAAATAAACCTATAGAACGCTTACTTGTCTTTTATCTATGGATTCTGACACTCCAACAATGTGTTTTGCTTCAATTTGGCTCATTTTACAAAGGTGCATATTTCTGGAGTTCACATGCAGTTCTACTCATGAGTAAGCAACTAAGTGAAATAAACCTATAGATCGCTCATTTATCTTCTATCTATGCATTCTGACACTCCAACAATGTGTTCTGTTTCAATTTGGCTCATTTTACAAAGGTGCTTATTTTTGGAGTGAACATGCAGTTCTACTCAATAGTAAGCGACTAAGCGAAATAAACCTATAGAACGCTTACTTGTCTTTTATCTATGGATTCTGACACTCCAACAAAGTGTTTTGCTTCAATTTGGCTCATTTTACAAAGGTGCTTATTTCTGGAGTGAACATGCAGTTCTACTCAATAGTAAGCAACCAAGCGAAATAAACCTATAGAACGCTTACTTGTCTTTTATCTATGGATTCTGACACTCCAACAATGTGTTTTGCTTCAATTTGGCTCATTTTACAAAGGTGCATATTTCTGGAGTTCACATGCAGTTCTACTCAAGAGTAAGCAACTAAGCGAAATAAACTTATAGAACACTTATTTGTCTTCTGTCTATGCATTCTGACACTCCAACAATGTGTTTTGCTTCAATTTGGCTCATTTTAGAAACGTGCTTATTTCTGGAGTGAACATGCAGTTCTACTCAAGAGTAAGCAACTAAGCGAAATAAACCTATAGAACACTTATTTGTCTTCTATCTATGCATTCTGACACTCCAACAATGTGTTTTACTTCAATTTGGCTCATTTTACAAACGTGCTTATTTCTGAAGTGAACATGCAGTTCTACTCAATAGTAAGCAACCAAGCGAAATAAACCTATAGAACGCTTATTTGTCTTCTATTTGTGCAATCTGACACTCCAACAATGTGTTTTGCTTCAATTTGACTCATTTTACAAAGGTGCTTATTTCTGGAGTGAACATGCAGTTCTACTCAATAGTAAGCAACTAAACGAAATAAACCTATAGAACGCTTACTTGTCTTCTATCTATGCATTCTGACACTCCAACAAAGTGTTTTGCTTCAATTTGGCTCATTTTACAAAGGTGCTTATTTCTGGAGTGAACATGCAGTTCTACTCAAGAGTAAGCAACTAAGCGAAATAAACCTATAGATCGCTTATTTATCTTCTATCTATGCATTCTGACCCTCCAACAATGTGTTTTGCTTCAATTTGGCTCATTTTACAAAGGTGCTTATTTCTGGAGTGAACATGCAGTTCTACTCAATAGTAAGCAACTAAACGAAATAAACCTATAGAACGCTTACTTGTCTTCTATCTATGCATTCTGACACTCCAACAAAGTGTTTTGCTTCAATTTGGCTCATTTTACAAAGGTGCTTATTTCTGGAGTGAACATGCAGTTCTACTCAAGAGTAAGCAACTAAGCGAAATAAACCTATAGATCGCTTACTTATCTTCTATCTATGCATTCTGACCCTCCAACAATGTGTTTTGCTTCAATTTGGCTCATTTTACAAACGTGCTTATTTCTGGAGTGAACATGCAGTTCTACTCAAGAGTAAGCAACTAAGCGAAATAAACCTATAGAACTCTTATTTGTCTTCTATCTATGCATTCTGACACTCCAACAATGTGTTTTGCTTCAATTTGGCTCATTTTACAAAGGTGCTTATTTCTGGAGTGAACATGCAGTTCTACTCAAGAGTAAGCAACTAAGCGAAATAAACCTATAGAACGCTTATTTGTCTTCTATCTATGCATTCTGACACTCCAACAATGTGTTTTGCTTCAATTTGGCTCATTTTACAAAGGTGCTTATTTCTGGAGTGAACATGCAGTTCTACTCAAGAGTAAGCAACTAAGCGAAATAAACCTATAGATCGCTTATTTATATTCTATCTATGCATTCTGACAGTCCACCAATATGTTTTGCTTCAATTTGGCTCATTTTTAAAACGTGCTTATTTCTGGAGTGAACATGCAGTTCTACTCATGAGTAAGCAACTAAGCGAAATAAACCTATAGATCGCTTATTTATCTTCTATCTATGCATTCTGACACTCCACCAATATGTTTTGCTTCAATTTGGCTCATTTTACAAAGGTGCTTATTTCTGGAGTGAACATGCATTTCTACTCAAGAGTAAGCAACTAAGCGAAATAAACCTATAGAATGCTTACTTGTCTTCTATCTATGCATTGTGACACTCCAACAATGTGTTTTGCTTCAATTTGGCTCATTTTACAAACGTGCTTATTTCTGGAGTGAACATGCAGTTCTACTCAAGAGTAAGCAACTAAGCGAAATAAACCTATAGATCGCTTATTTGTCTTCTATCTGTGCAATCTGACACTCCAACCATGTGTTTTGCTTCAATTTGGCTCATTTTACAAAGGTGCTTATTTCTGGAGTTCACATGCAGTTCTACTCAAGAGTAAGCAACTAAGCGAAATAAACCTATAGAACGCTTACTTGTCTTCTATCTATGCATTCTGACACTCCAACAATGTGTTTTGCTTCAATTTGGCTCATTTTACAAAGGTGCTTATTTCTGGAGTGAACATGCAGTTCTACTCAAGAGTAAGCAAATAAGCGAAATAAACCTATAGAACGCTTATTTGTCTTCTATCTGTACATTCTGACACTCCACCAATATGTTTTGCTTCAATTTGGCTCATTTTACAAACGTGCTCATTTCTGGAGTGAACATGCAGTTCTACTCAAGAGTAAGCAACTAAGCGAAATAAACCTATAGAACGCTTATTTGTCTTCTATCTATGCATTCTGACACTCCAACAATGTGTTTTGCTTCAATTTGGCTCATTTTACAAAGGTGCTTATTTCTGGAGTGAACATGCAGTTCTACTCAAGAGTAAGCAAATAAGCGAAATAAACCTATAGAACGCTTATTTATCTTCTATCTATGCATTCTGACACTCCACCAATATGTTTTGCTTCAATTTGGCTCATTTTACAAACGTGCTCATTTCTGGAGTGAACATGCAGTTCTACTCAAGAGTAAGCAACTAAGCGAAATAAACCTATAGAACGCTTACTTGTCTTCTATCTATGCATTCTGACACTCCAACAATGTGTTTTGCTTCAATTTGGCTCATTTTACAAAGGTGCTTATTTCTGGAGTGAACATGCAGTTCTACTCAAGAGTAAGCAAATAAGCGAAATAAACCTATAGAACGCTTATTTATCTTCTATCTATGCATTCTGACACTCCACCAATATGTTTTGCTTCAATTTGGCTCATTTTACAAACGTGCTCATTTCTGGAGTGAACATGCAGTTCTACTCAAGAGTAAGCAACTAAGCGAAATAAACCTATAGAACGCTTATTTGTCTTCTATCTATGCATTCTGACACTCCAACAATGTGTTTTGCTTCAATTTGGCTCATTTTACAAAGGTGCTTATTTCTGGAGTGAACATGCAGTTCTACTCAAGAGTAAGCAACTAAGCGAAATAAACCTATAGATCACTTATTTATCTTCTATCTATGCATTCTGACACTCCACCAATATGTTTTGCTTCAATTTGGCTCATTTTAAAAACGTGCTTATTTCTGGAGTGAACATGTAGTTCTACTCAAGAGTAAGCAACTAAGCGAAATAAACCTATAGATCGCTTATTTATCTTCTATCTATGCATTCTGACACTCCACCAATATGTTTTGCTTCAATTTGGCTCATTTTACAAAGGTGCTTATTTCTGGAGTGAACATGCAGTTCTACTCAAGAGTAAGCAAATAAGCGAAATAAACCTATAGAACGCTTATTTATCTTCTATCTATGCATTCTGACACTCCACCAATATGTTTTGCTTCAATTTGGCTCATTTTACAAAGGTGCATATTTCTGGAGTTCACATGCAGTTCTACTCATGAGTAAGCAACTAAGTGAAATAAACCTATAGATCGCTCATTTATCTTCTATCTATGCATTCTGACACTCCAACAATGTGTTCTGTTTCAATTTGGCTCATTTTACAAAGGTGCTTATTTTTGGAGTGAACATGCAGTTCTACTCAATAGTAAGCAACTAAGCGAAATAAACCTATAGAACGCTTACTTGTCTTTTATCTATGGATTCTGACACTCCAACAATGTGTTTTGCTTCAATTTGGCTCATTTTACAAAGGTGCTTATTTCTGGAGTGAACATGCAGTTCTACTCAAGAGTAAGCAACTAAGCGAAATAAACCTATAGAACGCTTATTTGCTTTCTATCTGTGCAATCTGACACTCCAACAATGTGTTTTGCTACAATTTGGCTCATTTTACAAAGGTGCATATTTCTGGAGTTCACATGCAGTTCTACTCATGAGTAAGCAACTAAGTGAAATAAACCTATAGATCGCTTATTTATCTTCTATCTATGCATTCTGACACTCCAACAATGTGTTCTGCTTCAATTTGGCTCATTTTACAAAGGTGCTTGTTTCTGGAGTGAACATGCAGTTCTACTCGATAGTAAGCAACTAAGCGAAATAAACCTATAGAACGCTTACTTGTCTTTTATCTATGCATTCTGACACTCCACCAATATGTTTTGCTTCAATTTGGCTCATTTTAAAAACGTGCTTATTTCTGGAGTGAACATGCAGTTCTACTCATGAGTAAGCAACTAAGCGAAATAAAACTATAGAACGCTTATTTGTCTTCTATCTGTGCAATCTGACACTCCAACCATGTGTTTTGCTTCAATTTGGCTCATTTTACAAAGGTGCTTATTTCTGGAGTTCACATGCAGTTCTACTCAAGAGTAAGCAACTAAGCGAAATAAACCTATAGAACGCTTACTTGTCTTCTATCTATGCATTCTGACACTCCAAATATGTGTTTTGCTTCAATTTGGCTCATTTTACAAAGGTGCTTATTTCTGGAGTGAACATGCAGTTCTACTCAAGAGTAAGCAACTAAGCGAAATAAACCTATAGAACGCTTATTTGTCTTCTATCTATGCATTCTGACACTCCACCAATATGTTTTGCTTCAATTTGGCTCATTTTACAAACGTGCTCATTTCTGGAGTGAACCTGCAGTTCTACTCAAGAGTAAGCAACTAAGCGAAATAAACCTATAGAACGCTTATTTGTCTTCTATCTATGCATTCTGACACTCCAACAATGTGTTTTGCTTCAATTTGGCTCATTTTACAAATGTGCTTATTTCTGGAGTGAACATGCAGTTCTACTCAATAGTAAGCAACTAAGCGAAATAAACCTATAGATCGCTTATTTATCTTCTATCTATGCATTCTGACACTCCACCAATATGTTTTGCTTCAATTTGGCTCATTTTAAAAACGTGCTTATTTCTGGAGTGAACATGCAGTTCTACTCAAGAGTAAGCAACTAAGCGAAATAAACCTATAGATCGCTTATTTATCTTCTATCTATGCATTCTGACACTCCACCAATATGTTTTGCTTCAATTTGGCTCATTTTAAAAACGTGCTTATTTCTGGAGTGAACATGCATTTCTACTCATGAGTAAGCAACTAAGCGAAATAAACCTATAGATCGCTTATTTATCTTCTATCTATGCATTCTGACACTCCACCAATATGTTTTGCTTCAATTTGGCTCATTTTACAAAGGTGCTTATTTCTGGAGTGAACATGCAGTTCTACTCAAGAGTAAGCAACTAAGCGAAATAAACCTATAGAACGCTTATTTATATTCTATCTATGCATTCTGACACTCCACCAATATGTTTTGCTTCAATTTGGCTCATTTTAAAAACGTGCTTATTTCCGGAGTGAACATGCAGTTCTACTCATGAGTAAGCAACTAAGCGAAATAAACCTATAGATCGCTTATTTATCTTCTATCTATGCATTCTGACACTCCACCAATATGTTTTGCTTCAATTTGGCTCATTTTAAAAACGTGCTTATTTCTGGAGTGAACATGCAGTTCTACTCAAGAGTAAGCAACTAAGCGAAATAACCCTATAGATCGCTTATTTATCTTCTATCTATGCATTCTGACACTCCACCAATATGTTTTGCTTCAATTTGGCTCATTTTACAAAGGTGCTTATTTCTGGAGTGAACATGCAGTTCTACTCAAGAGTAAGCAACTAAGCGAAATAAACCTATAGAACGCTTATTTATATTCTATCTATGCATTCTGACACTCCACCAATATGTTTTGCTTCAATTTGGCTCATTTTAAAAACGTGCTTATTTCCGGAGTGAACATGCAGTTCTACTCATGAGTAAGCAACTAAGCGAAATAAACCTATAGATCGCTTATTTATCTTCTATCTATGCATTCTGACACTCCACCAATATGTTTTGCTTCAATTTGGCTCATTTTACAAAGGTGCTTATTTCTGGAGTGAACATGCATTTCTACTCAAGAGTAAGCAACTAAGCGAAATAAACCTATAGAATGCTTACTTGTCTTCTATCTATGCATTGTGACACTCCAACAATGTGTTTTGCTTCAATTTGGCTCATTTTACAAAGGTGCTTATTTCTGGAGTGAACATGCAGTTCTACTCAAGAGTAAGCAACTAAGCGAAATAAACCTATAGATCGCTTTTTTATCTTCTATCTATGCATTCTGACACTCCACCAATATGTTTTGCTTCAATTTGGCTCATTTTAAAAACGTGCTTATTTCTGGAGTGAACATGTAGTTCTACTCAAGAGTAAGCAACTAAGCGAAATAAACCTATAGAACGCTTATTTGTCTTCTATCTATGCATTCTGACACTCCAACAATGTGTTTTGCTTCAATTTGGCTCATTTTACAAAGGTGCTTATTTCTGGAGTGAACATGCAATTCTACTCAAGAGTAAGCAACTAAGCGAAATAAACCTATAGAACGCTTATTTGTCTTCTATCTATTCATTCTGACACTCCAACAATGTGTTTTGCTTCAATTTGGCTCATTTTACAAAGGTGCTTATTTCTGGAGTGAACATGCAGTTCTACTCAAGAGTAAGCAACTAAGCGAAATAAACCTATAGATCGCTTATTTATATTCTATCTATGCATTCTGACCCTCCACCAATATGTTTTGCTTCAATTTGGCTCATTTTAAAAACGTGCTTATTTCTGGAGTGAACATGCAGTTCTACTCAATAGTAAGCAACTAAACGAAATAAACCTATAGAACGCTTACTTGTCTTCTATCTATGCATTCTGACACTCCAACAAAGTGTTTTGCTTCAATTTGGCTCATTTTACAAAGGTGCTTATTTCTGGAGTGAACATGCAGTTCTACTCAAGAGTAAGCAACTAAGCGAAATAAACCTATAGATCGCTTATTTATCTTCTATCTATGCATTCTGACCCTCCAACAATGTGTTTTGCTTCAATTTGGCTCATTTTACAAACGTGCTTATTTCTGGAGTGAACATGCAGTTCTACTCAAGAGTAAGCAACTAAGCGAAATAAAACTATAGAACGCTTATTTGTCTTCTATCTATGCATCCTGACACTCCACCAATATGTTTTGCTTCAATTTGGCTCATTTTAAAAACGTGCTCATTTCTGGAGTGAACATGTAGTTCTACTCAAGAGTAAGCAACTAAGCGAAATAAACCTATAGAACGCTTATTTGTCTTCTATCTATGCATTCTGACACTCCAACAATGTGTTTTGCTTCAATTTGGCTCATTTTACAAAGGTGCTTATTTCTGGAGTGAACATGCAGTTCTACTCAAGAGTAAGCAACTAAGCGAAATAAACCTATAGAACGCTTATTTGTCTTCTATCTATGCATTCTGACACTCCAACAATGTGTTTTGCTTCAATTTGGCTCATTTTACAAAGGTGCTTATTTCTGGAGTGAACATGCAGTTCTACTCAAGAGTAAGCAACTAAGCGAAATAAACCTATAGATCGCTTATTTATATTCTATCTATGCATTCTGACAGTCCACCAATATGTTTTGCTTCAATTTGGCTCATTTTAAAAACGTGCTTATTTCTGGAGTGAACATGCAGTTCTACTCATGAGTAAGCAACTAAGCGAAATAAACCTATAGATCGCTTATTTATCTTCTATCTATGCATTCTGACACTCCACCAATATGTTTTGCTTCAATTTGGCTCATTTTACAAAGGTGCTTATTTCTGGAGTGAACATGCATTTCTACTCAAGAGTAAGCAACTAAGCGAAATAAACCTATAGAATGCTTACTTGTCTTCTATCTATGCATTGTGACACTCCAACAATGTGTTTTGCTTCAATTTGGCTCATTTTACAAACGTGCTTATTTCTGGAGTGAACATGCAGTTCTACTCAAGAGTAAGCAACTAAGCGAAATAAACCTATAGATCGCTTATTTGTCTTCTATCTGTGCAATCTGACACTCCAACCATGTGTTTTGCTTCAATTTGGCTCATTTTACAAAGGTGCTTATTTCTGGAGTTCACATGCAGTTCTACTCAAGAGTAAGCAACTAAGCGAAATAAACCTATAGAACGCTTACTTGTCTTCTATCTATGCATTCTGACACTCCAACAATGTGTTTTGCTTCAATTTGGCTCATTTTACAAAGGTGCTTATTTCTGGAGTGAACATGCAGTTCTACTCAAGAGTAAGCAAATAAGCGAAATAAACCTATAGAACGCTTATTTGTCTTCTATCTGTACATTCTGACACTCCACCAATATGTTTTGCTTCAATTTGGCTCATTTTACAAACGTGCTCATTTCTGGAGTGAACATGCAGTTCTACTCAAGAGTAAGCAACTAAGCGAAATAAACCTATAGAACGCTTATTTGTCTTCTATCTATGCATTCTGACACTCCAACAATGTGTTTTGCTTCAATTTGGCTCATTTTACAAAGGTGCTTATTTCTGGAGTGAACATGCAGTTCTACTCAAGAGTAAGCAAATAAGCGAAATAAACCTATAGAACGCTTATTTATCTTCTATCTATGCATTCTGACACTCCACCAATATGTTTTGCTTCAATTTGGCTCATTTTACAAACGTGCTCATTTCTGGAGTGAACATGCAGTTCTACTCAAGAGTAAGCAACTAAGCGAAATAAACCTATAGAACGCTTACTTGTCTTCTATCTATGCATTCTGACACTCCAACAATGTGTTTTGCTTCAATTTGGCTCATTTTACAAAGGTGCTTATTTCTGGAGTGAACATGCAGTTCTACTCAAGAGTAAGCAAATAAGCGAAATAAACCTATAGAACGCTTATTTATCTTCTATCTATGCATTCTGACACTCCACCAATATGTTTTGCTTCAATTTGGCTCATTTTACAAACGTGCTCATTTCTGGAGTGAACATGCAGTTCTACTCAAGAGTAAGCAACTAAGCGAAATAAACCTATAGAACGCTTATTTGTCTTCTATCTATGCATTCTGACACTCCAACAATGTGTTTTGCTTCAATTTGGCTCATTTTACAAAGGTGCTTATTTCTGGAGTGAACATGCAGTTCTACTCAAGAGTAAGCAACTAAGCGAAATAAACCTATAGATCACTTATTTATCTTCTATCTATGCATTCTGACACTCCACCAATATGTTTTGCTTCAATTTGGCTCATTTTAAAAACGTGCTTATTTCTGGAGTGAACATGTAGTTCTACTCAAGAGTAAGCAACTAAGCGAAATAAACCTATAGATCGCTTATTTATATTCTATCTATGCATTCTGACACTCCACCAATATGTTTTGCTTCAATTTGGCTCATTTTAAAAACGTGCTTATTTCTGGAGTGAACATGCAGTTCTACTCATGAGTAAGCAACTAAGCGAAATAAACCTATAGATCGCTTATTTATCTTCTATCTATGCATTCTGACACTCCACCAATATGTTTTGCTTCAATTTGGCTCATTTTACAAAGGTGCTTATTTCTGGAGTGAACATGCATTTCTACTCAAGAGTAAGCAACTAAGCGAAATAAACCTATAGAATGCTTACTTGTCTTCTATCTATGCATTGTGACACTCCAACAATGTGTTTTGCTTCAATTTGGCTCATTTTACAAACGTGCTTATTTCTGGAGTGAACATGCAGTTCTACTCAAGAGTAAGCAACTAAGTGAAATAAAACTATAGAACGCTTATTTGTCTTCTATCTGTGCAATCTGACACTCCAACCATGTGTTTTGCTTCAATTTGACTCATTTTACAAAGGTGCTTATTTCTGGAGTGAACATGCAGTTCTACTCAAGAGTAAGCAACGAAGCGAAATAAACCTATAGAACGCTTACTTGTCTTCTATCTATGCATTCTGACACTCCAACAAAGTGTTTTGCTTCAATTTGGCTCATTTTACAAACGTGCTTATTTCTGGAGTGAACATGCAGTTCTACTCAAGAGTAAGCAACTAAGCGAAATAAACCTATAGATCGCTTATTTATCTTCTATCTATGCATTCTGACACTCCAACAATGTGTTTTGCTTCAATTTGGCTCATTTTACAAAGGTGCTTATTTCTGGAGTGAACATGCATATCTACTCAAGAGTAAGCAACTAAGCGAAATAAACCTATAGAACGCTTATTTGTCTTCTATCTATGCATTCTGACACTCCACCAATATGTTTTGCTTCAATTTGGCTCATTTTAAAAACGTGCTTATTTCTGGAGTGAACATGTAGTTCTACTCAAGAGTAAGCAACTAAGCGAAATAAACCTATAGAACGCTTATTTGTCTTCTATCTATGCATTCTGACACTCCAACAATGTGTTTTGCTTCAATTTGGCTCATTTTACAAAGGTGCTTATTTCTGGAGTGAACATGCAGTTCTACTCAAGAGTAAGCAACTAAGCGAAATAAACCTATAGAACACTTATTTGTCTTCTGTCTATGCATTCTGACACTCCAACAATGTGTTTTGCTTCAATTTGACTCATTTTACAAAGGTGCTTATTTATGAAGTGAACATGCAGTTCTACTCAATAGTAAGCAACCAAGCGAAATAAACCTATAGAACACTTACTTGTCTTTTATCTATGGATTCTGACACTCCAACAATGTGTTTTGCTTCAATTTGGCTCATTTTACAAAGGTGCATATTTCTGGAGTTCACATGCAGTTCTACTCATGAGTAAGCAACTAAGTGAAATAAACCTATAGATCGCTCATTTATCTTCTATCTATGCATTCTGACACTCCAACAATGTGTTCTGTTTCAATTTGGCTCATTTTACAAAGGTGCTTATTTTTGGAGTGAACATGCAGTTCTACTCAATAGTAAGCAACTAAGCGAAATAAACCTATAGAACGCTTACTTGTCTTTTATCTATGGATTCTGACACTCCAACAATGTGTTTTGCTTCAATTTGGCTCATTTTACAAAGGTGCTTATTTCTGGAGTGAACATGCAGTTCTACTCAAGAGTAAGCAACTAAGCGAAATAAACCTATAGAACGCTTATTTGCTTTCTATCTGTGCAATCTGACACTCCAACAATGTGTTTTGCTACAATTTGGCTCATTTTACAAAGGTGCATATTTCTGGAGTTCACATGCAGTTCTACTCATGAGTAAGCAACTAAGTGAAATAAACCTATAGATCGCTTATTTATCTTCTATCTATGCATTCTGACACTCCAACAATGTGTTCTGCTTCAATTTGGCTCATTTTACAAAGGTGCTTGTTTCTGGAGTGAACATGCAGTTCTACTCAATAGTAAGCAACTAAGCGAAATAAACCTATAGAACGCTTACTTGTCTTTTATCTATGCATTCTGACACTCCACCAATATGTTTTGCTTCAATTTGGCTCATTTTAAAAACGTGCTTATTTCTGGAGTGAACATGCAGTTCTACTCATGAGTAAGCAACTAAGCGAAATAAAACTATAGAACGCTTATTTGTCTTCTATCTGTGCAATCTGACACTCCAACCATGTGTTTTGCTTCAATTTGGCTCATTTTACAAAGGTGCTTATTTCTGGAGTTCACATGCAGTTCTACTCAAGAGTAAGCAACTAAGCGAAATAAACCTATAGAACGCTTACTTGTCTTCTATCTATGCATTCTGACACTCCAAATATGTGTTTTGCTTCAATTTGGCTCATTTTACAAAGGTGCTTATTTCTGGAGTGAACATGCAGTTCTACTCAAGAGTAAGCAACTAAGCGAAATAAACCTATAGAAGGCTTATTTGTCTTCTATCTATGCATTCTGACACTCCACCAATATGTTTTGCTTCAATTTGGCTCATTTTACAAACGTGCTCATTTCTGGAGTGAACCTGCAGTTCTACTCAAGAGTAAGCAACTAAGCGAAATAAACCTATAGAACGCTTATTTGTCTTCTATCTATGCATTCTGACACTCCAACAATGTGTTTTGCTTCAATTTGGCTCATTTTACAAATGTGCTTATTTCTGGAGTGAACATGCAGTTCTACTCAAGAGTAAGCAACTAAGCGAAATAAACCTATAGATCGCTTATTTATCTTCTATCTATGCATTCTGACACTCCACCAATATGTTTTGCTTCAATTTGGCTCATTTTAAAAACGTGCTTATTTCTGGAGTGAACATGCAGTTCTACTCAAGAGTAAGCAACTAAGCGAAATAAACCTATAGATCGCTTATTTATCTTCTATCTATGCATTCTGACACTCCACCAATATGTTTTGCTTCAATTTGGCTCATTTTAAAAACGTGCTTATTTCTGGAGTGAACATGCATTTCTACTCAAGAGTAAGCAACTACGCGAAATAAACCTATAGAACGCTTATTTGTCTTCTATCTATGCATTCTGACACTCCAACAATGTGTTTTGCTTCAAGTTGGCTCATTTTACAAAGGTGCTTATTTCTGGAGTGAACATGCAGTTCTACTCAAGAGTAAGCAACTAAGCGAAATAAACCTATAGAACGCTTATTTATATTCTATCTATGCATTCTGACACTCCACCAATATGTTTTGCTTCAATTTGGCTCATTTTAAAAACGTGCTTATTTCCGGAGTGAACATGCAGTTCTACTCATGAGTAAGCAACTAAGCGAAATAAACCTATAGATCGCTTATTTATCTTCTATCTATGCATTCTGACACTCCACCAATATGTTTTGCTTCAATTTGGCTCATTTTACAAAGGTGCTTATTTCTGGAGTGAACATGCATTTCTACTCAAGAGTAAGCAACTAAGCGAAATAAACCTATAGAATGCTTACTTGTCTTCTATCTATGCATTGTGACACTCCAACAATGTGTTTTGCTTCAATTTGGCTCATTTTACAAAGGTGCTTATTTCTGGAGTGAACATGCAGTTCTACTCAAGAGTAAGCAACTAAGCGAAATAAACCTATAGATCGCTTTTTTATCTTCTATCTATGCATTCTGACACTCCACCAATATGTTTTGCTTCAATTTGGCTCATTTTAAAAACGTGCTTATTTCTGGAGTGAACATTTAGTTCTACTCAAGAGTAAGCAACTAAGCGAAATAAACCTATAGAACGCTTATTTGTCTTCTATCTATGCATTCTGACACTCCAACAATGTGTTTTGCTTCAATTTGGCTCATTTTACAAAGGTGCTTATTTCTGGAGTGAACATGCAATTCTACTCAAGAGTAAGCAACTAAGCGAAATAAACCTATAGAACGCTTATTTGTCTTCTATCTATTCATTCTGACACTCCAACAATGTGTTTTGCTTCAATTTGGCTCATTTTACAAAGGTGCTTATTTCTGGAGTGAACATGCAGTTCTACTCAAGAGTAAGCAACTAAGCGAAATAAACCTATAGATCGCTTATTTATATTCTATCTATGCATTCTGACACTCCACCAATATGTTTTGCTTCAATTTGGCTCATTTTAAAAACGTGCTTATTTCTGGAGTGAACATGCAGTTCTACTCATGAGTAAGCAACTAAGCGAAATAAACCTATAGATCGCTTATTTATCTTCTATCTATGCATTCTGACACTCCACCAATATGTTTTGCTTCAATTTGGCTCATTTTACAAAGGTGCTTATTTCTGGAGTGAACATGCAGTTCTACTCAATAGTAAGCAACTAAGCGAAATAAACCTATAGAATGCTTACTTGTCTTCTATCTATGCATTGTGACACTCCAACAATGTGTTTTGCTTCAATTTGGCTCATTTTACAAAGGTGCTTATTTCTGGAGTGAACATGCAGTTCTACTCAATAGTAAGCAACTAAGCGAAATAAACCTATAGAATGCTTACTTGTCTTCTATCTATGCATTGTGACACTCCAACAATGTGTTTTGCTTCAATTTGGCTCATTTTACCAACGTGCTTATTTCTGGAGTGAACATGCAGTTCTACTCAAGAGTAAGCAACTAAGCGAAATAAAACTATAGAACGCTTATTTGTCTTCTATCTGTGCAATCTGACACTCCAACCATGTGTTTTGCTTCAATTTGGCTCATTTTACAAAGGTGCTTATTTCTGGAGTTCACATGCAGTTCTACTCATGAGTAAGCAACTAAGCGAAATAAACCTATAGATTGCTTATTTATCTTCTATCTATGCATTCTGATACTCCAACAATGTGTTTTGCTTCAATTTGGCTCATTTTACAAAGGTGCTTATTTCTGGAGTTCACATGCCTATCTACTCAAGAGTAAGCAAGTAAGCGAAATAAACCTATAGAACGCTTATTTGTCTTCTATCTATGCATTCTGACACTCCAACAATGTGTTTTGCTTCAATTTGGCTCATTTTACAAAGGTGCTTATTTCTGGAGTGAACATGCAGTTCTACTCAAGAGTAAGCAACTAAGCGAAATAAACCTATAGAACGCTTATTTGTCTTCTATCTATGCATTCTGACACTCCAACAATGTGTTTTGCTTCAATTTGGCTCATTTTACAAAGGTGCTTATTTCTGGAGTGAACATGCAGTTCTACTCAAGAGTAAGCAACTAAGCGAAATAAACCTACAGATCGCTTATTTATATTCTATCTATGCATTCTGACACTCCAAATATGTGTTTTGCTTCAATTTGGCTCATTTTAAAAACGTGCTTATTTCCGGAGTGAACATGCAGTTCTACTCAAGAGTAAGCAACTAAGCGAAATAAACCTATAGATCGCTTATTTATCTTCTATCTATGCATTCTGACACTCCACCAATATGTTTTGCTTCAATTTGGCTCATTTTACAAAGGTGCTTCTTTCTGGAGTGAACATGCATTTCTACTCAAGAGTAAGCAACTAAGTGAAATAAACCTATAGAATGCTTACTTGTCTTCTATCTATGCATTGTGACACTCCAACAATGTGTTTTGCTTCAATTTGGCTCATTTTACAAACGTGCTTATTTCTGGAGTGAACATGCAGTTCTACTCAAGAGTAAGCAACTAAGCGAAATAAACCTATAGAACGCTTATTTGTCTTCTATCGGTGCAATCTGACACTCCAACCATATGTTTTGCTTCAATTTGGCTCATTTTACAAAGGTGCTTATTTCTGGAGTGAACATGCAGTTCTACTCAAGAGTAAGCAACTAAGCGAAATAAACCTATAGAACGCTTATTTGTCTTCTATCTATGCATTCTGACACTCCAACAATGTGTTTTGCTTCAATTTGGCTCATTTTACAAAGGTGCTTATTTCTGGAGTGAACATGCAGTTCTACTCAAGAGTAAGCAACTAAGCGAAATAAACCTATAGAACGCTTATTTATATTCTATCTATGCATTCTGACACTCCAACAATGTGTTTTGCTTCAATTTGGCTCATTTTACAAAGGTGCTTATTTCTGGAGTTCACATGCAGTTCTACTCATGAGTAAGCAACTAAGCGAAATAAACATATAGATCGCTTATTTATCTTCTATCTATGCATTCTGACACTCCGACAATGTGTTTTGCTTCAATTTGGCTCATTTTACAAAGGTGCTTATTTCTGGAGTGAACATGCATATCTACTCAAGAGTAAGCAACTAAGCGAAATAAACCTATAGAACGCTTATTTGTCTTCTATCTATGCATTCTGACACTCCACCAATATGTTTTGCTTCAATTTGGCTCATTTTAAAAACGTGCTTATTTCTGGAGTGAACATGTAGTTCTACTCAAGAGTAAGCAACTAAGCGAAATAAACCTATAGAACGCTTATTTGTCTTCTATCTATGCATTCTGACACTCCAACAATGTGTTTTGCTTCAATTTGGCTCATTTTACAAAGGTGCTTATTTCTGGAGTGAACATGCAGTTCTACTCAAGAGTAAGCAACTAAGCGAAATAAACCTATAGAACACTTATTTGTCTTCTGTCTATGCATTCTGACACTCCAACAATGTGTTTTGCTTCAATTTGACTCATTTTACAAAGGTGCTTATTTATGAAGTGAACATGCAGTTCTACTCAATAGTAAGCAACCAAGCGAAATAAACCTATAGAACGCTTACTTGTCTTTTATCTATGGATTCTGACACTCCAACAATGTGTTTTGCTTCAATTTGGCTCATTTTACAAAGGTGCATATTTCTGGAGTTCACATGCAGTTCTACTCATGAGTAAGCAACTAAGTGAAATAAACCTATAGATCGCTCATTTATCTTCTATCTATGCATTCTGACACTCCAACAATGTGTTCTGTTTCAATTTGGCTCATTTTACAAAGGTGCTTATTTTTGGAGTGAACATGCAGTTCTACTCAAGAGTAAGCAACTAAGCGAAATAAACCTATAGAACGCTTATTTGCTTTCTATCTGTGCAATCTGACACTCCAACAATGTGTTTTGCTACAATTTGGCTCATTTTACAAAGGTGCATATTTCTGGAGTTCACATGCAGTTCTACTCATGAGTAAGCAACTAAGTGAAATAAACCTATAGATCGCTTATTTATCTTCTATCTATGCATTCTGACACTCCAACAATGTATTCTGCTTCAATTTGGCTCATTTTACAAAGGTGCTTGTTTCTGGAGTGAACATGCAGTTCTACTCAATAGTAAGCAACTAAGCGAAATAAACCTATAGAACGCTTACTTGTCTTTTATCTATGCATTCTGACACTCCACCAATATGTTTTGCTTCAATTTGGCTCATTTTAAAAACGTGCTTATTTCTGGAGTGAACATGCAGTTCTACTCATGAGTAAGCAACTAAGCGAAATAAACCTATAGATCGCTTATTTATCTTCTATCTATGCATTCTGACACTCCACCAATATGTTTTGCTTCAATTTGGCTCATTTTACAAAGGTGCTTATTTCTGGAGTGAACATGCATTTCTACTCAAGAGTAAGCAACTAAGCGAAATAAACCTATAGAACGCTTACTTGTCTTCTATCCATGCATTCTGACACTCCAACAATGTGTTTTGCTTCAATTGGTCTCATTTTACAAACGTGCTTATTTCTGGAGTGAACATGCAGTTCTACTCAAGAGTAAGCAACTAAGCGAAATAAACCTATAGAACGCTTATTTGTCTTCTATCTGTGCAATCTGACACTCCAACCATGTGTTTTGCTTCAATTTGGCTCATTTTTCAAAGGTGCTTATTTCTGGAGTTCACATGCAGTTCTACTCATGAGTAAGCAACTAAGCGAAATAAACCTATAGATCGCTTATTTATATTCTATCTATGCATTCTGACACTCCACCAATATGTTTTGCTTCAATTTGGCTCATTTTAAAAACGTGCTTATTTCTGGACTGAACATGCAGTTCTACTCATGAGTAAGCAACTAAGCGAAATAAACCTATAGATCGCTTATTTATCTTCTATCTATGCATTCTGACACTCCACCAATATGTTTTGCTTCAATTTGGCTCATTTTACAAAGGTGCTTATTTCTGGAGTGAACATGCATTTCTACTCAAGAGTAAGCAACTAAGCGAAATAAACCTATAGAATGCTTACTTGTCTTCTATCTATGCATTGTGACACTCCAACAATGTGTTTTGCTTCAATTTGGCTCATTTTACAAAGGTGCTTATTTCTGGAGTTCACATGCAGTTCTACTCAAGAGTAAGCAACTAAGCGAAATAAACCTATAGAACGCTTACTTGTCTTCTATTTGTGCAATCTGACACTCCAACAATGTGTTTTGCTTCAATTTGACTCATTTTACAAAGGTGCTTATTTCTGGAGTGAACATGCAGTTCTACTCAATAGTAAGCAACTAAACGAAATAAACCTATAGAACGCTTACTTGTCTTCTATCTATGCATTCTGACACTCCAACAAAGTGTTTTGCTTCAATTTGGCTCATTTTACAAAGGTGCTTATTTCTGGAGTGAACATGCAGTTCTACTCAAGAGTAAGCAACTAAGCGAAATAAACCTATAGATCGCTTATTTATCTTCTATCTATGCATTCTGACCCTCCAACAATGTGTTTTGCTTCAATTTGGCTCATTTTACAAAGGTGCTTATTTCTGGAGTGAACATGCAGTTCTACTCAATAGTAAGCAACTTAACGAAATAAACCTATAGAACGCTTACTTGTCTTCTATCTATGCATTCTGACACTCCAACAAAGTGTTTTGCTTCAATTTGGCTCATTTTACAAAGGTGCTTATTTCTGGAGTGAACATGCAGTTCTACTCAAGAGTAAGCAACTAAGCGAAATAAACCTATAGATCGCTTATTTATTTTCTATCTATGCATTCTGACCCTCCAACAATGTGTTTTGCTTCAATTTGGCTCATTTTACAAACGTGCTTATTTCTGGAGTGAACATGCAGTTCTACTCAAGAGTAAGCAACTAAGCGAAATAAAACTATAGAACGCTTATTTGTCTTCTATCTATGCATCCTGACACTCCACCAATATGTTTTGCTTCAATTTGGCTCATTTTAAAAACGTGCTCATTTCTGGAGTGAACATGTAGTTCTTCTCAAGAGTAAGCAACTAAGCGAAATAAACCTATAGAACGCTTATTTGTCTTCTATCTATGCATTCTGACACTCCAACAATGTGTTTTGCTTCAATTTGGCTCATTTTACAAAGGTGCTTATTTCTGGAGTGAACATGCAGTTCTACTCAAGAGTAAGCAACTAAGCGAAATAAACCTATAGAACGCTTATTTGTCTTCTATCTATGCATTCTGACACTCCAACAATGTGTTTTGCTTCAATTTGGCTCATTTTACAAAGGTGCTTATTTCTGGAGTGAACATGCAGTTCTACTCAAGAGTAAGCAACTAAGCGAAATAAACCTATAGATCGCTTATTTATATTCTATCTATGCATTCTGACAGTCCACCAATATGTTTTGCTTCAATTTGGCTCATTTTAAAAACGTGCTTATTTCTGGAGTGAACATGCAGTTCTACTCATGAGTAAGCAACTAAGCGAAATAAACCTATAGATCGCTTATTTATCTTCTATCTATGCATTCTGACACTCCACCAATATGTTTTGCTTCAATTTGGCTCATTTTACAAAGGTGCTTATTTCTGGAGTGAACATGCATTTCTACTCAAGAGTAAGCAACTAAGCGAAATAAACCTATAGAATGCTTACTTGTCTTCTATCTATGCATTGTGACACTCCAACAATGTGTTTTGCTTCAATTTGGCTCATTTTACAAACGTGCTTATTTCTGGAGTGAACATGCAGTTCTACTCAAGAGTAAGCAACTAAGCGAAATAAACCTATAGATCGCTTATTTGTCTTCTATCTGTGCAATCTGACACTCCAACCATGTGTTTTGCTTCAATTTGGCTCATTTTACAAAGGTGCTTATTTCTGGAGTTCACATGCAGTTCTACTCAAGAGTAAGCAACTAAGCGAAATAAACCTATAGCACGCTTACTTGTCTTCTATCTATGCATTCTGACACTCCAACAATGTGTTTTGCTTCAATTTCGCTCATTTTACAAAGGTGCTTATTTCTGGAGTGAACATGCAGTTCTACTCAAGAGTAAGCAAATAAGCGAAATAAACCTATAGAACGCTTATTTGTCTTCTATCTGTACATTCTGACACTCCACCAATATGTTTTGCTTCAATTTGGCTCATTTTACAAACGTGCTCATTTCTGGAGTGAACATGCAGTTCTACTCAAGAGTAAGCAACTAAGCGAAATAAACCTATAGAACGCTTATTTGTCTTCTATCTATGCATTCTGACACTCCAACAATGTGTTTTGCTTCAATTTGGCTCATTTTACAAAGGTGCTTATTTCTGGAGTGAACATGCAGTTCTACTCAAGAGTAAGCAAATAAGCGAAATAAACCTATAGAACGCTTATTTATCTTCTATCTATGCATTCTGACACTCCACCAATATGTTTTGCTTCAATTTGGCTCATTTTACAAACGTGCTCATTTCTGGAGTGAACATGCAGTTCTACTCAAGAGTAAGCAACTAAGCGAAATAAACCTATAGAACGCTTACTTGTCTTCTATCTATGCATTCTGACACTCCAACAATGTGTTTTGCTTCAATTTGGCTCATTTTACAAAGGTGCTTATTTCTGGAGTGAACATGCAGTTCTACTCAAGAGTAAGCAAATAAGCGAAATAAACCTATAGAACGCTTATTTATCTTCTATCTATGCATTCTGACACTCCACCAATATGTTTTGCTTCAATTTGGCTCATTTTACAAACGTGCTCATTTCTGGAGTGAACATGCAGTTCTACTCAAGAGTAAGCAACTAAGCGAAATAAACCTATAGATCGCTTATTTATATTCTATCTATGCATTCTGACACTCCACCAATATGTTTTGCTTCAATTTGGCTCATTTTAAAAACGTGCTTATTTCTGGAGTGAACATGCAGTTCTACTCATGAGTAAGCAACTAAGCGAAATAAACCTATAGATCGCTTATTTATCTTCTATCTATGCATTCTGACACTCCACCAATATGTTTTGCTTCAATTTGGCTCATTTTACAAAGGTGCTTATTTCTGGAGTGAACATGCATTTCTACTCAAGAGTAAGCAACTAAGCGAAATAAACCTATAGAATGCTTACTTGTCTTCTATCTATGCATTGTGACACTCCAACAATGTGTTTTGCTTCAATTTGGCTCATTTTACAAACGTGCTTATTTCTGGAGTGAACATGCAGTTCTACTCAAGAGTAAGCAACTAAGCGAAATAAAACTATAGAACGCTTATTTGTCTTCTATCTGTGCAATCTGACACTCCAACCATGTGTTTTGCTTCAATTTGACTCATTTTACAAAGGTGCTTATTTCTGGAGTGAACATGCAGTTCTACTCAAGAGTAAGCAACGAAGCGAAATAAACCTATAGAACGCTTACTTGTCTTCTATCTATGCATTCTGACACTCCAACAAAGTGTTTTGCTTCAATTTGGCTCATTTTACAAACGTGCTTATTTCTGGAGTGAACATGCAGTTCTACTCAAGAGTAAGCAACTAAGCGAAATAAACCTATAGATCGCTTATTTATCTTCTATCTATGCATTCTGACACTCCAACAATGTGTTTTGCTTCAATTTGGCTCATTTTACGAAGGTGCTTATTTCTGGAGTGAACATGCAGTTCTACTCAAGAGTAAGCAACTAAGCGAAATAAACCTATAGAACGCTTATTTGTCTTCTATCTATGCATTCTGACACTCCACCAATATGTTTTGCTTCAATTTGGCTCATTTTAAAAACGTGCTTATTTCTGGAGTGAACATGTAGTTCTACTCAAGAGTAAGCAACTAAGCGAAATAAACCTATAGAACGCTTATTTGTCTTCTATCTATGCATTCTGACACTCCAACAATGTGTTTTGCTTCAATTTGGCTCATTTTACAAAGGTGCTTATTTCTGGAGTGAACATGCAGTTCTACTCAAGAGTAAGCAACTAAGCGAAATAAACCTATAGAACACTTATTTGTCTTCTGTCTATGCATTCTGACACTCCAACAATGTGTTTTGCTTCAATTTGACTCATTTTACAAAGGTGCTTATTTATGAAGTGAACATGCAGTTCTACTCAATAGTAAGCAACCAAGCGAAATAAACCTATAGAACACTTACTTGTCTTTTATCTATGGATTCTGACACTCCAACAATGTGTTTTGCTTCAATTTGGCTCATTTTACAAAGGTGCATATTTCTGGAGTTCACATGCAGTTCTACTCATGAGTAAGCAACTAAGTGAAATAAACCTATAGATCGCTCATTTATCTTCTATCTATGCATTCTGACACTCCAACAATGTGTTCTGTTTCAATTTGGCTCATTTTACAAAGGTGCTTATTTTTGGAGTGAACATGCAGTTCTACTCAATAGTAAGCAACTAAGCGAAATAAACCTATAGAACGCTTACTTGTCTTTTATCTATGGATTCTGACACTCCAACAATGTGTTTTGCTTCAATTTGGCTCATTTTACAAAGGTGCTTATTTCTGGAGTGAACATGCAGTTCTACTCAAGAGTAAGCAACTAAGCGAAATAAACCTATAGAACGCTTATTTGCTTTCTATCTGTGCAATCTGACACTCCAACAATGTGTTTTGCTACAATTTGGCTCATTTTACAAAGGTGCATATTTCTGGAGTTCACATGCAGTTCTACTCATGAGTAAGCAACTAAGTGAAATAAACCTATAGATCGCTTATTTATCTTCTATCTATGCATTCTGACACTCCAACAATGTGTTCTGCTTCAATTTGGCTCATTTTACAAAGGTGCTTGTTTCTGGAGTGAACATGCAGTTCTACTCAATAGTAAGCAACTAAGCGAAATAAACCTATAGAACGCTTACTTGTCTTTTATCTATGCATTCTGACACTCCACCAATATGTTTTGCTTCAATTTGGCTCATTTTAAAAACGTGCTTATTTCTGGAGTGAACATGCAGTTCTACTCATGAGTAAGCAACTAAGCGAAATAAAACTATAGAACGCTTATTTGTCTTCTATCTGTGCAATCTGACACTCCAACCATGTGTTTTGCTTCAATTTGGCTCATTTTACAAAGGTGCTTATTTCTGGAGTTCACATGCAGTTCTACTCAAGAGTAAGCAACTAAGCGAAATAAACCTATAGAACGCTTACTTGTCTTCTATCTATGCATTCTGACACTCCAAATATGTGTTTTGCTTCAATTTGGCTCATTTTACAAAGGTGCTTATTTCTGGAGTGAACATGCAGTTCTACTCAAGAGTAAGCAACTAAGCGAAATAAACCTATAGAACGCTTATTTGTCTTCTATCTATGCATTCTGACACTCCACCAATATGTTTTGCTTCAATTTGGCTCATTTTACAAACGTGCTCATTTCTGGAGTGAACCTGCAGTTCTACTCAAGAGTAAGCAACTAAGCGAAATAAACCTATAGAACGCTTATTTGTCTTCTATCTATGCATTCTGACACTCCAACAATGTGTTTTGCTTCAATTTGGCTCATTTTACAAATGTGCTTATTTCTGGAGTGAACATGCAGTTCTACTCAAGAGTAAGCAACTAAGCGAAATAAACCTATAGATCGCTTATTTATCTTCTATCTATGCATTCTGACACTCCACCAATATGTTTTGCTTCAATTTGGCTCATTTTAAAAACGTGCTTATTTCTGGAGTGAACATGCAGTTCTACTCAAGAGTAAGCAACTAAGCGAAATAAACCTATAGATCGCTTATTTATCTTCTATCTATGCATTCTGACACTCCACCAATATGTTTTGCTTCAATTTGGCTCATTTTAAAAACGTGCTTATTTCTGGAGTGAACATGCAGTTCTACTCAAGAGTAAGCAACTAAGCGAAATAAACCTATAGAACGCTTATTTATATTCTATCTATGCATTCTGACACTCCACCAATATGTTTTGCTTCAATTTGGCTCATTTTAAAAACGTGCTTATTTCTGGAGTGAACATGCAGTTCTACTCAAGAGTAAGCAACTAAGCGAAATAAACCTATAGATCGCTTATTTATCTTCTATCTATGCATTCTGACACTCCACCAATATGTTTTGCTTCAATTTGGCTCATTTTAAAAACGTGCTTATTTCTGGAGTGAACATGCAGTTCTACTCAAGAGTAAGCAACTAAGCGAAATAAACCTATAGAACGCTTATTTATATTCTATCTATGCATTCTGACACTCCACCAATATGTTTTGCTTCAATTTGGCTCATTTTAAAAACGTGCTTATTTCCGGAGTGAACATGCAGTTCTACTCATGAGTAAGCAACTAAGCGAAATAAACCTATAGATCGATTATTTATCTTCTATCTATGCATTCTGACACTCCACCAATATGTTTTGCTTCAATTTGGCTCATTTTACAAAGGTGCTTATTTCTGGAGTGAACATGCATTTCTACTCAAGAGTAAGCAACTAAGCGAAATAAACCTATAGAATGCTTACTTGTCTTCTATCTATGCATTGTGACACTCCAACAATGTGTTTTGCTTCAATTTGGCTCATTTTACAAAGGTGCTTATTTCTGGAGTGAACATGCAGTTCTACTCAAGAGTAAGCAACTAAGCGAAATAAACCTATAGATCGCTTTTTTATCTTCTATCTATGCATTCTGACACTCCACCAATATGTTTTGCTTCAATTTGGCTCATTTTAAAAACGTGCTTATTTCTGGAGTGAACATGTAGTTCTACTCAAGAGTAAGCAACTAAGCGAAATAAACCTATAGAACGCTTATTTGTCTTCTATCTATGCATTCTGACACTCCAACAATGTGTTTTGCTTCAATTTGGCTCATTTTACAAAGGTGCTTATTTCTGGAGTGAACATGCAATTCTACTCAAGAGTAAGCAACTAAGCGAAATAAACCTATAGAACGCTTATTTGTCTTCTATCTATTCATTCTGACACTCCAACAATGTGTTTTGCTTCAATTTGGCTCATTTTACAAAGGTGCTTATTTCTGGAGTGAACATGCAGTTCTACTCAAGAGTAAGCAACTAAGCGAAATAAACCTATAGATCGCTTATTTATATTCTATCTATGCATTCTGACACTCCACCAATATGTTTTGCTTCAATTTGGCTCATTTTAAAAACGTGCTTATTTCTGGAGTGAACATGCAGTTCTACTCATGAGTAAGCAACTAAGCGAAATAAACCTATAGATCGCTTATTTATCTTCTATCTATGCATTCTGACACTCCACCAATATGTTTTGCTTCAATTTGGCTCATTTTACAAAGGTGCTTATTTCTGGAGTGAACATGCAGTTCTACTCAATAGTAAGCAACTAAGCAAAATAAACCTATAGAATGCTTACTTGTCTTCTATCTATGCATTGTGACACTCCAACAATGTGTTTTGCTTCAATTTGGCTCATTTTACAAAGGTGCTTATTTCTGGAGTGAACATGCAGTTCTACTCAATAGTAAGCAACTAAGCGAAATAAACCTATAGAATGCTTACTTGTCTTCTATCTATGCATTGTGACACTCCAACAATGTGTTTTGCTTCAATTTGGCTCATTTTACCAACGTGCTTATTTCTGGAGTGAACATGCAGTTCTACTCAAGAGTAAGCAACTAAGCGAAATAAAACTATAGAACGCTTATTTGTCTTCTATCTGTGCAATCTGACACTCCAACCATGTGTTTTGCTTCAATTTGGCTCATTTTACAAAGGTGCTTATTTCTGGAGTTCACATGCAGTTCTACTCATGAGTAAGCAACTAAGCGAAATAAACCTATAGATTGCTTATTTATCTTCTATCTATGCATTCTGACACTCCAACAATGTGTTTTGCTTCAATTTGGCTCATTTTACAAAGGTGCTTATTTCTGGAGTTCACATGCCTATCTACTCAAGAGTAAGCAACTAAGCGAAATAAACCTATAGAACGCTTATTTGTCTTCTATCTATGCATTCTGACACTCCAACAATGTGTTTTGCTTCAATTTGGCTCATTTTACAAAGGTGCTTATTTCTGGAGTGAACATGCAGTTCTACTCAAGAGTAAGCAACTAAGCGAAATAAACCTATAGAACGCTTATTTGTCTTCTATCTATGCATTCTGACACTCCAACAATGTGTTTTGCTTCAATTTGGCTCATTTTACAAAGGTGCTTATTTCTGGAGTGAACATGCAGTTCTACTCAAGAGTAAGCAACTAAGCGAAATAAACCTACAGATCGCTTATTTATATTCTATCTATGCATTCTGACACTCCAAATATGTGTTTTGCTTCAATTTGGCTCATTTTAAAAACGTGCTTATTTCCGGAGTGAACATGCAGTTCTACTCATGAGTAAGCAACTAAGCGAAATAAACCTATAGATCGCTTATTTATCTTCTATCTATGCATTCTGACACTCCACCAATATGTTTTGCTTCAATTTGGCTCATTTTACAAAGGTGCTTCTTTCTGGAGTGAACATGCATTTCTACTCAAGAGTAAGCAACTAAGCGAAATAAACCTATAGAATGCTTACTTGTCTTCTATCTATGCATTGTGACACTCCAACAATGTGTTTTGCTTCAATTTGGCTCATTTTACAAACGTGCTTATTTCTGGAGTGAACATGCAGTTCTACTCAAGAGTAAGCAACTAAGCGAAATAAACCTATAGAACGCTTATTTGTCTTCTATCGGTGCAATCTGACACTCCAACCATATGTTTTGCTTCAATTTGGCTCATTTTACAAAGGTGCTTATTTCTGGAGTGAACATGCAGTTCTACTCAAGAGTAAGCAACTAAGCGAAATAAACCTATAGAACGCTTATTTGTCTTCTATCTATGCATTCTGACACTCCAACAATGTGTTTTGCTTCAATTTGGCTCATTTTACAAAGGTGCTTATTTCTGGAGTGAACATGCAGTTCTACTCAAGAGTAAGCAACTAAGCGAAATAAACCTATAGAACGCTTATTTATATTCTATCTATGCATTCTGACACTCCAACAATGTGTTTTGCTTCAATTTGGCTCATTTTACAAAGGTGCTTATTTCTGGAGTTCACATGCAGTTCTACTCATGAGTAAGCAACTAAGCGAAATAAACATATAGATCGCTTATTTATCTTCTATCTATGCATTCTGACACTCCGACAATGTGTTTTGCTTCAATTTGGCTCATTTTACAAAGGTGCTTATTTCTGGAGTGAACATGTATATCTACTCAAGAGTAAGCAACTAAGCGAAATAAACCTATAGAACGCTTATTTGTCTTCTATCTATGCATTCTGACACTCCACCAATATGTTTTGCTTCAATTTGGCTCATTTTAAAAACGTGCTTATTTCTGGAGTGAACACGTAGTTCTACTCAAGAGTAAGCAACTAAGCGAAATAAACCTATAGAACGCTTATTTGTCTTCTATCTATGCATTCTGACACTCCAACAATGTGTTTTGCTTCAATTTGGCTCATTTTACAAAGGTGCTTATTTCTGGAGTGAACATGCAGTTCTACTCAAGAGTAAGCAACTAAGCGAAATAAACCTATAGAACACTTATTTGTCTTCTGTCTATGCATTCTGACACTCCAACAATGTGTTTTGCTTCAATTTGACTCATTTTACAAAGGTGCTTATTTATGAAGTGAACATGCAGTTCTACTCAATAGTAAGCAACCAAGCGAAATAAACCTATAGAACGCTTACTTGTCTTTTATCTATGGATTCTGACACTCCAACAATGTGTTTTGCTTCAATTTGGCTCATTTTACAAAGGTGCATATTTCTGGAGTTCACATGCAGTTCTACTCATGAGTAAGCAACTAAGTGAAATAAACCTATAGATCGCTCATTTATCTTCTATCTATGCATTCTGACACTCCAACAATGTGTTCTGTTTCAATTTGGCTCATTTTACAAAGGTGCTTATTTTTGGAGTGAACATGCAGTTCTACTCAAGAGTAAGCAACTAAGCGAAATAAACCTATAGAACGCTTATTTGCTTTCTATCTGTGCAATCTGACACTCCAACAATGTGTTTTGCTACAATTTGGCTCATTTTACAAAGGTGCATATTTCTGGAGTTCACATGCAGTTCTACTCATGAGTAAGCAACTAAGTGAAATAAACCTATAGATCGCTTATTTATCTTCTATCTATGCATTCTGACACTCCAACAATGTATTCTGCTTCAATTTGGCTCATTTTACAAAGGTGCTTGTTTCTGGAGTGAACATGCAGTTCTACTCAATAGTAAGCAACTAAGCGAAATAAACCTATAGAACGCTTACTTGTCTTTTATCTATGCATTCTGACACTCCACCAATATGTTTTGCTTCAATTTGGCTCATTTTAAAAACGTGCTTATTTCTGGAGTGAACATGCAGTTCTACTCATGAGTAAGCAACTAAGCGAAATAAACCTATAGATCGCTTATTTATCTTCTATCTATGCATTCTGACACTCCACCAATATGTTTTGCTTCAATTTGGCTCATTTTACAAAGGTGCTTATTTCTGGAGTGAACATGCATTTCTACTCAAGAGTAAGCAACTAAGCGAAATAAACCTATAGAACGCTTACTTGTCTTCTATCCATGCATTCTGACACTCCAACAATGTGTTTTGCTTCAATTGGTCTCATTTTACAAACGTGCTTATTTCTGGAGTGAACATGCAGTTCTACTCAAGAGTAAGCAACTAAGCGAAATAAACCTATAGAACGCTTATTTGTCTTCTATCTGTGCAATCTGACACTCCAACCATGTGTTTTGCTTCAATTTGGCTCATTTTTCAAAGGTGCTTATTTCTGGAGTTCACATGCAGTTCTACTCATGAGTAAGCAACTAAGCGAAATAAACCTATAGATCGCTTATTTATATTCTATCTATGCATTCTGACACTCCACCAATATGTTTTGCTTCAATTTGGCTCATTTTAAAAACGTGCTTATTTCTGGACTGAACATGCAGTTCTACTCATGAGTAAGCAACTAAGCGAAATAAACCTATAGATCGCTTATTTATCTTCTATCTATGCATTCTGACACTCCACCAATATGTTTTGCTTCAATTTGGCTCATTTTACAAAGGTGCTTATTTCTGGAGTGAACATGCATTTCTACTCAAGAGTAAGCAACTAAGCGAAATAAACCTATAGAATGCTTACTTGTCTTCTATCTATGCATTGTGACACTCCAACAATGTGTTTTGCTTCAATTTGGCTCATTTTACAAAGGTGCTTATTTCTGGAGTGAACATGCAGTTCTACTCAAGAGTAAGCAACTAAGCGAAATAAACCTATAGATCGCTTATTTATCTTCTATCTATGCATTCTGACACTCCACCAATATGTTTTGCTTCAATTTGGCTCATTTTAAAAACGTGCTTATTTCTGGAGTGAACATGTAGTTCTACTCAAGAGTAAGCAACTAAGCGAAATAAACCTATAGAACGCTTATTTGTCTTCTATCTATGCATTCTGACACTCCACCAATATGTTTTGCTTCAATTTGGCTCATTTTACAAAGGTGCTTATTTCTGGAGTGAACATGCAGTTCTACTCAAGAGTAAGCAACTAAGCGAAATAAACCTATAGAACGCTTATTTGTCTTCTATCTATGCATTCTGACACTCCAACCATGTGTTTTGCTTCAATTTGGCTCATTTTACAAAGGTGCTTATTTCTGGAGTTCACATGCAGTTCTACTCATGAGTAAGCAACTAAGCGAAATAAACCTATAGATTGCTTATTTATCTTCTATCTATGCATTCTGACACTCCAACAATGTGTTTTGCTTCAATTTGGCTCATTTTACAAACGTGCTTATTTCTGGAGTGAACATGCAGTTCTACTCAAGAGTAAGCAACTAAGCGAAATAAACCTATAGAACACTTATTTGTCTTCTATCTATGCATTCTGACACTCCAACAATGTGTTTTGCTTCAATTCGACTCATTTTACAAAGGTGCTTATTTCTGGAGTGAACATGCAGTTCTACTCAATAGTAAGCAACTAAGCGAAATAAACCTATAGAACGCTTACTTGTCTTCTATCTATGCATTCTGACACTCCAACAAAGTGTTTTGCTTCAATTTGGCTCATTTTACAAAGGTGCTTATTTCTGGAGTGAACATGCAGTTCTACTCAAGAGTAAGCAACTAAGCGAAATAAACCTATAGAACGCTTATTTGTCTTCTATCTATGCATTCTGACACTCCAACAATGTGTTTTGCTTCAATTTGGCTCATTTTACAAAGGTGCTTATTTCTGGAGTGAACATGCAGTTCTACTCAAGAGTAAGCAACTAAGCGAAATAAACCTATAGAACGCTTATTTGTCTTCTATCTATGCATTCTGACACTCCAACAATGTGTTTTGCTTCAATTTGGCTCATTTTACAAAGGTGCTTATTTCTGGAGTGAACATGCAGTTCTACTCAAGAGTAAGCAACTAAGCGAAATAAACGTATAGAACGCTTATTTATATTCTATCTATGCATTCTGACACTCCACCAATATGTTTTGCTTCAATTTGGCTCATTTTACAAAGGTGCTTATTTCTGGAGTGAACATGCAGTTCTACTCAAGAGTAAGCAACTAAGCGAAATAAACCTATAGATCGCTTTTTTATCTTCTATCTATGCATTCTGACACTCCACCAATATGTTTTGCTTCAATTTGGCTCATTTTAAAAACGTGCTTATTTCTGGAGTGAACATGTAGTTCTACTCAAGAGTAAGCAACTAAGCGAAATAAACCTATAGAACGCTTATTTGTCTTCTATCTATGCATTCTGACACTCCAACAATGTGTTTTGCTTCAATTTGGCTCATTTTACAAAGGTGCTTATTTCTGGAGTGAACATGCAATTCTACTCAAGAGTAAGCAACTAAGCGAAATAAACCTATAGAACGCTTATTTGTCTTCTATCTATTCATTCTGACACTCCAACAATGTGTTTTGCTTCAATTTGGCTCATTTTACAAAGGTGCTTATTTCTGGAGTGAACATGCAGTTCTACTCAAGAGTAAGCAACTAAGCGAAATAAACCTATAGATCGCTTATTTATATTCTATCTATGCATTCTGACACTCCACCAATATGTTTTGCTTCAATTTGGCTCATTTTAAAAACGTGCTTATTTCTGGAGTGAACATGCAGTTCTACTCATGAGTAAGCAACTAAGCGAAATAAACCTATAGATCGCTTATTTATCTTCTATCTATGCATTGTGACACTCCAACCATGTGTTTTGCTTCAATTTGGCTCATTTTACAAACGTGCTTATTTCTGGAGTGAACATGCAGTTCTACTCAAGAGTAAGCAACTAAGCAAAATAAAACTATAGAACGCTTATTTGTCTTCTATCTGTGCAATCTGACACTCCAACCATGTGTTTTGCTTCAATTTGGCTCATTTTACAAAGGTGCTTATTTCTGGAGTTCACATGCAGTTCTACTCATGAGTAAGCAACTAAGCGAAATAAACCTATAGATTTCTTATTTATCTTCTATCTATGCATTCTGACACTCCAACAATGTGTTTTGCTTCAATTTGGCTCATTTTACAAAGGTGCTTATTTCTGGAGTTCACATGCCTATCTACTCAAGAGTAAGCAACTAAGCGAAATAAACCTATAGAACGCTTATTTGTCTTCTATCTATGCATTCTGACACTCCAACAATGTGTTTTGCTTCAATTTGGCTCATTTTACAAAGGTGCTTATTTCTGGAGTGAACATGCAGTTCTACTCAAGAGTAAGCAACTAAGCGAAATAAACCTATAGAATGCTTACTTGTCTTCTATCTATGCATTGTGACACTCCAACAATGTGTTTTGCTTCAATTTGGCTCATTTTACAAAGGTGCTTATTTCTGGAGTTCACATGCAGTTCTACTCAAGAGTAAGCAACTAAGCGAAATAAACCTATAGAACGCTTACTTGTCTTCTATCTATGCATTCTGACACTCCAAATATGTGTTTTGCTTCAATTTGGCTCATTTTACAAATGTGCTTATTTCTGGAGTGAACATGCAGTTCTACTCAAGAGTAAGCAACTAAGCGAAATAAACCTATAGATCGCTTATTTATCTTCTATCTATGCATTCTGACACTCCACCAATATGTTTTGCTTCAATTTGGCTCATTTTAAAAACGTGCTTATTTCTGGAGTGAACATGTAGTTCTACTCAAGAGTAAGCAACTAAGCGAAATAAACCTATAGAACGCTTATTTGTCTTCTATCTATGCATTCTGACACTCCAACAATGTGTTTTGCTTCAATTTGGCTCATTTTACAAAGGTGCTTATTTCTGGAGTGAACATGCAGTTCTACTCAAGAGTAAGCAACTAAGCGAAATAAACCTATAGAACGCTTATTTGTCTTCTATCTATGCATTCTGACACTCCAACAATGTGTTTTGCTTCAATTTGGCTCATTTTACAAAGGTGCTTATTTCTGGAGTGAACATGCAGTTCTACTCAAGAGTAAGCAACTAAGCGAAATAAACCTATAGAACGCTTATTTATATTCTATCTATGCATTCTGACACTCCACCAATATGTTTTGCTTCAATTTGGCTCATTTTACAAAGGTGCTCATTTCTGGAGTGAACATGCAGTTCTACTCAAGAGTAAGCAACTAAGCGAAATAAACCTATAGAACGCTTATTTGTCTTCTATCTATGCATTCTGACACTCCAACAATGTGTTTTGCTTCAATTTGGCTCATTTTACAAAGGTGCTTATTTCTGGAGTGAACATGCAGTTCTACTCAAGAGTAAGCAACTAAGCGAAATAAACCTATAGATCGCTTTTTTATCTTCTATCTATGCATTCTGACACTCCACCAATATGTTTTGCTTCAATTTGGCTCATTTTAAAAACGTGCTTATTTCTGGAGTGAACATGTAGTTCTACTCAAGAGTAAGCAACTAAGCGAAATAAACCTATAGAACGCTTATTTGTCTTCTATCTATGCATTCTGACACTCCAACAATGTGTTTTGCTTCAATTTGGCTCATTTTACAAAGGTGCTTATTTCTGGAGTGAACATGCAATTCTACTCAAGAGTAAGCAACTAAGCGAAATAAACCTATAGAACGCTTATTTGTCTTCTATCTATTCATTCTGACACTCCAACAATGTGTTTTGCTTCAATTTGGCTCATTTTACAAAGGTGCTTATTTCTGGAGTGAACATGCAGTTCTACTCAAGAGTAAGCAACTAAGCGAAATAAACCTATAGATCGCTTATTTATATTCTATCTATGCATTCTGACACTCCACCAATATGTTTTGCTTCAATTTGGCTCATTTTAAAAACGTGCTTATTTCTGGAGTGAACATGCAGTTCTACTCATGAGTAAGCAACTAAGCGAAATAAACCTATAGATCGCTTATTTATCTTCTATCTATGCATTCTGACACTCCAACAATGTGTTTTGCTTCAATTTGGCTCATTTTACAAAGGTGCTTATTTCTGGAGTGAACATGCAGTTCTACTCAATAGTAAGCAACTAAGCGAAATAAACCTATAGAATGCTTACTTGTCTTCTATCTATGCATTGTGACACTCCAACAATGTGTTTTGCTTCAATTTGGCTCATTTTACAAACGTGCTTATTTCTGGAGTGAACATGCAGTTCTACTCAAGAGTAAGCAACTAAGCGAAATAAAACTATAGAACGCTTATTTGTCTTCTATCTGTGCAATCTGACACTCCAACCATGTGTTTTGCTTCAATTTGGCTCATTTTACAAAGGTGCTTATTTCTGGAGTTCACATGCAGTTCTACTCATGAGTAAGCAACTAAGCGAAATAAACCTATAGATTTCTTATTTATCTTCTATCTATGCATTCTGACACTCCAACAATGTGTTTTGCTTCAATTTGGCTCATTTTACAAAGGTGCTTATTTCTGGAGTTCACATGCCTATCTACTCAAGAGTAAGCAACTAAGCGAAATAAACCTATAGAACGCTTATTTGTCTTCTATCTATGCATTCTGACACTCCAACAATGTGTTTTGCTTCAATTTGGCTCATTTTACAAAGGTGCTTATTTCTGGAGTGAACATGCAGTTCTACTCAAGAGTAAGCAACTAAGCGAAATAAACCTATAGATCGCTTATTTATCTTCTATCTATGCATTCTGACACTCCACCAATATGTTTTGCTTCAATTTGGCTCATTTTACAAAGGTGCTTATTTCTGGAGTGAACATGCATTTCTACTCAAGAGTAAGCAACTAAGCGAAATAAACCTATAGAATGCTTACTTGTCTTCTATCTATGCATTGTGACACTCCAACAATGTGTTTTGCTTCAATTTGGCTCATTTTACAAACGTGCTTATTTCTGGAGTGAACATGCAGTTCTACTCAAGAGTAAGCAACTAAGCGAAATAAAACTATAGAACGCTTATTTGTCTTCTATCTGTGCAATCTGACACTCCAACCATGTGTTTTGCTTCAATTTGGCTCATTTTACAAAGGTGCTTATTTCTGGAGTTCACATGCAGTTCTACTCAAGAGTAAGCAACTAAGCGAAATAAACCTATAGAACGCTTACTTGTCTTCTATCTATGCATTCTGACACTCCAAATATGTGTTTTGCTTCAATTTGGCTCATTTTACAAAGGTGCTTATTTCTGGAGTGAACATGCAGTTCTACTCAAGAGTAAGCAACTAAGCGAAATAAACCTATAGAACGCTTATTTGTCTTCTATCTATGCATTCTGACACTCCACCAATATGTTTTGCTTCAATTTGGCTCATTTTACAAACGTGCTCATTTCTGGAGTGAACATGCAGTTCTACTCAAGAGTAAGCAACTAAGCGAAATAAACCTATAGAACGCTTATTTGTCTTCTATCTATGCATTCTGACACTCCAACAATGTGTTTTGCTTCAATTTGGCTCATTTTACAAATGTGCTTATTTCTGGAGTGAACATGCAGTTCTACTCAAGAGTAAGCAACTAAGCGAAATAAACCTATAGATCGCTTATTTATCTTCTATCTATGCATTCTGACACTCCACCAATATGTTTTGCTTCAATTTGGCTCATTTTAAAAACGTGCTTATTTCTGGAGTGAACATGTAGTTCTACTCAAGAGTAAGCAACTAAGCGAAATAAACCTATAGAACGCTTATTTGTCTTCTATCTATGCATTCTGACACTCCAACAATGTGTTTTGCTTCAATTTGGCTCATTTTACAAAGGTGCTTATTTCTGGAGTGAACATGCAGTTCTACTCAAGAGTAAGCAACTAAGCGAAATAAACCTATAGAACGCTTATTTGTCTTCTATCTATGCATTCTGACACTCCAACAATGTGTTTTGCTTCAATTTGGCTCATTTTACAAAGGTGCTTATTTCTGGAGTGAACATGCAGTTCTACTCAAGAGTAAGCAACTAAGCGAAATAAACCTATAGAACGCTTATTTATATTCTATCTATGCATTCTGACACTCCACCAATATGTTTTGCTTCAATTTGGCTCATTTTACAAAGGTGCTTATTTCTGGAGTGAACATGCAGTTCTACTCAAGAGTAAGCAACTAAGCGAAATAAACCTATAGATCGCTTTTTTATCTTCTATCTATGCATTCTGACACTCCACCAATATGTTTTGCTTCAATTTGGCTCATTTTAAAAACGTGCTTATTTCTGGAGTGAACATGTAGTTCTACTCAAGAGTAAGCAACTAAGCGAAATAAACCTATAGAACGCTTATTTGTCTTCTATCTATGCATTCTGACACTCCAACAATGTGTTTTGCTTCAATTTGGCTCATTTTACAAAGGTGCTTATTTCTGGAGTGAACATGCAATTCTACTCAAGAGTAAGCAACTAAGCGAAATAAACCTATAGAACGCTTATTTGTCTTCTATCTATTCATTCTGACACTCCAACAATGTGTTTTGCTTCAATTTGGCTCATTTTACAAAGGTGCTTATTTCTGGAGTGAACATGCAGTTCTACTCAAGAGTAAGCAACTAAGCGAAATAAACCTATAGATCGCTTATTTATATTCTATCTATGCATTCTGACACTCCACCAATATGTTTTGCTTCAATTTGGCTCATTTTAAAAACGTGCTTATTTCTGGAGTGAACATGCAGTTCTACTCATGAGTAAGCAACTAAGCGAAATAAACCTATAGATCGCTTATTTATCTTCTATCTATGCATTCTGACACTCCAACAATGTGTTTTGCTTCAATTTGGCTCATTTTACAAAGGTGCTTATTTCTGGAGTGAACATGCAGTTCTACTCAATAGTAAGCAACTAAGCGAAATAAACCTATAGAATGCTTACTTGTCTTCTATCTATGCATTGTGACACTCCAACAATGTGTTTTGCTTCAATTTGGCTCATTTTACAAACGTGATTATTTCTGGAGTGAACATGCAGTTCTACTCAAGAGTAAGCAACTAAGCGAAATAAAACTATAGAACGCTTATTTGTCTTCTATCTGTGCAATCTGACACTCCAACCATGTGTTTTGCTTCAATTTGGCTCATTTTACAAAGGTGCTTATTTCTGGAGTTCACATGCAGTTCTACTCATGAGTAAGCAACTAAGCGAAATAAACCTATAGATTGCTTATTTATCTTCTATCTATGCATTCTGACACTCCAACAATGTGTTTTGCTTCAATTTGGCTCATTTTACAAAGGTGCTTATTTCTGGAGTTCACATGCCTATCTACTCAAGAGTAAGCAACTAAGCGAAATAAACCTATAGAACGCTTATTTGTCTTCTATCTATGCATTCTGACACTCCAACAATGTGTTTTGCTTCAATTTGGCTCATTTTACAAAGGTGCTTATTTCTGGAGTGAACATGCAGTTCTACTCAAGAGTAAGCAACTAAGCGAAATAAACCTATAGAACGCTTATTTGTCTTCTATCTATGCATTCTGACACTCCAACAATGTGTTTTGCTTCAATTTGGCTCATTTTACAAAGGTGCTTATTTCTGGAGTGAACATGCAGTTCTACTCAAGAGTAAGCAACTAAGCGAAATAAACCTATAGATCGCTTATTTATCTTCTATCTATGCATTCTGACACTCCACCAATATGTTTTGCTTGAATTTGGCTCATTTTACAAACGTGCTCATTTCTGGAGTGAACATGCAGTTCTACTCAAGAGTAAGCAACTAAGCGAAATAAACCTATAGAACGCTTATTTGTCTTCTATCTATGCATTCTGACACTCCAACAATGTGTTTTGCTTCAATTTGGCTCATTTTACAAACGTGCTTATTTCTGGAGTGAACATGCAGTTCTACTCAAGAGTAAGCAACTAAGCGAAATAAAACTATAGAACGCTTATTTGTCTTCTATCTGTGCAATCTGACACTCCAACAATGTGTTTTGCTTCAATTGGTCTCATTTTACAAACGTGCTTATTTCTGGAGTGAACATGCAGTTCTACTCAAGAGTAAGCAACTAAGCGAAATAAACCTATAGAACGCTTATTTGTCTTCTATCGGTGCAATCTGACACTCCAACAATGTTTTTTGCTTCAATTTGGCTCATTTTTCAAAGGTGCTTATTTCTGGAGTGAATATGCAGTTCTACTCAAGAGTAAGCAACTAAGTGAAATAAACCTATAGAACGCTTATTTGTCTTCTATCTATGCATTCTGACACTCCAACAATGTGTTTTGCTTCAATTTGGCTCATTTTACAAAGGTGCTTATTTCTGGAGTGAACATGCAGTTCTACTCAAGAGTAAGCAACTAAGCGAAATAAACCTATAGATCGCTTTTTTATCTTCTATCTATGCATTCTGACACTCCACCAATATGTTTTGCTTCAATTTGGCTCATTTTAAAAACGTGCTTATTTCTGGAGTGAACATGTAGTTCTACTCAAGAGTAAGCAACTAAGCGAAATAAACCTATAGAACGCTTATTTGTCTTCTATCTATGCATTCTGACACTCCAACAATGTGTTTTGCTTCAATTTGGCTCATTTTACAAAGGTGCTTATTTCTGGAGTGAACATGCAGTTCTACTCAAGAGTAAGCAACTAAGCGAAATAAACCTATAGAACGCTTATTTGTCTTCTATCTATGCATTCTGACACTCCAACAATGTGTTTTGCTTCAATTTGGCTCATTTTACAAAGGTGCTTATTTCTGGAGTGAACATGCAGTTCTACTCAAGAGTAAGCAACTAAGCGAAATAAACCTATAGATCGCTTATTTATATTCTATCTATGCATTCTGACACTCCACCAATATGTTTTGCTTCAATTTGGCTCATTTTAAAAACGTGCTTATTTCTGGAGTGAACATGCAGTTCTACTCATGAGTAAGCAACTAAGCGAAATAAACCTATAGATCGCTTATTTATCTTCTATCTATGCATTCTGACACTCCACCAATATGTTTTGCTTCAATTTGGCTCATTTTACAAAGGTGCTTATTTCTGGAGTGAACATGCAGTTCTACTCAATAGTAAGCAACTAAGCGAAATAAACCTATAGAATGCTTACTTGTCTTCTATCTATGCATTGTGACACTCCAACAATGTGTTTTGCTTCAATTTGGCTCATTTTACAAAGGTGCTTATTTCTGGAGTGAACATGCAGTTCTACTCAATAGTAAGCAACTAAGCGAAATAAACCTATAGAATGCTTACTTGTCTTCTATCTATGCATTGTGACACTCCAACAATGTGTTTTGCTTCAATTTGGCTCATTTTATAAACGTGCTTATTTCTGGAGTGAACATGCAGTTCTACTCAAGAGTAAGCAACTAAGCGAAATAAAACTATAGAACGCTTATTTGTCTTCTATCTGTGCAATCTGACACTCCAACCATGTGTTTTGCTTCAATTTGGCTCATTTTACAAACGTGCTTATTTCTGGAGTGAACATGCAGTTCTACTCAAGAGTAAGCAACTAAGCGAAATAAAACTATAGAACGCTTATTTGTCTTCTATCTGTGCAATCTGACACTCCAACAATGTGTTTTGCTTCAATTTGGCTCATTTTACAAACGTGCTTATTTCTGGAGTGAACATGCAGTTCTACTCAAGAGTAAGCAACTAAGCGAAATAAAACTATAGAACGCTTATTTGTCTTCTATCTGTGCAATCTGACACTCCAACCATGTGTTTTGCTTCAATTTGGCTCATTTTACAAAGGTGCTTATTTCTGGAGTTCACATGCATATCTACTCAAGAGTAAGCAACTAAGCGAAATAAACCTATAGAACGCTTATTTGTCTTCTATCTATGCATTCTGACACTCCACCAATATGTTTTGCTTCAATTTGGCTCATTTTACAAACGTGCTCATTTCTGGAGTGAACATGCAGTTCTACTCAAGAGTAGGCAACTAAGCGAAATAAACCTATAGAACGCTTATTTGTCTTCTATCTATGCATTCTGACACTCCAACAATGTGTTTTGCTTCAATTTGGCTCATTTTACAAACGTGCTTATTTCTGGAGTGAACATGCAGTTCTACTCAAGAGTAAGCAACTAAGCGAAATAAACCTATTGAACACTTATTTGTCTTCTATCTATGCATTCTGACACTCCAACAATGTGTTTTGCTTCAATTTGACTCATTTTACAAAGGTGCTTATTTCTGGAGTGAACATGCAGTTCTACTCAATAGTAAGCAACTAAGCGAAATAAACCTATAGAACGCTTACTTGTCTTCTATCTATGCATTCTGACACTCCAACAAAGTGTTTTGCTTCAATTTGGCTCATTTTACAAACGTGCTTATTTCTGGAGTGAACATGCAGTTCTACTCAAGAGTAAGCAACTAAGCGAAATAAACCTATAGAACACTTATTTGTCTTCTATCTATGCATTCTGACACTCCAACAATGTGTTTTGCTTCAATTTGACTCATTTTACAAAGGTGCTTATTTCTGGAGTGAACATGCAGTTCTACTCATGAGTAAGCAACTAAGCGAAATAAACCTATAGATCGTTTATTTATATTCTATCTATGCATTCTGACACTCCACCAATATGTTTTGCTTCAATTTGGCTCATTTTAAAAACGTGCTCATTTCTGGAGTGAACATGCAGTTCTACTCATGAGTAAGCAACTAAGCCAAATAAACCTATAGATCGCTTATTTATCTTCTATCTATGCATTCTGACACTCCACCAATATGTTTTGCTTCAATTTGGCTCATTTTACAAAGGTGCTTATTTCTGGAGTGAACATGCAGTTCTACTCAATAGTAAGCAACTAAGCGAAATAAACCTATAGAATGCTTACTTGTCTTCTATCTATGCATTGTGACACTCCAACAATGTGTTTTGCTTCAATTTGGCTCATTTTACAAAGGTGCTTATTTCTGGAGTGAACATGCAGTTCTACTCAATAGTAAGCAACTAAGCGAAATAAACCTATAGAATGCTTACTTGTCTTCTATCTATGCATTGTGACACTCCAACAATGTGTTTTGCTTCAATTTGGCTCATTTTACAAACGTGCTTATTTCTGGAGTGAACATGCAGTTCTACTCAAGAGTAAGCAACTAAGCGAAATAAAACTATAGAACGCTTATTTGTCTTCTATCTGTGCAATCTGACACTCCAACCATGTGTTTTGCTTCAATTTGGCTCATTTTACAAACGTGCTTATTTCTGGAGTGAACATGCAGTTCTACTCAAGAGTAAGCAACTAAGCGAAATAAACCTATAGAATGCTTACTTGTCTTCTATCTATGCATTGTGACACTCCAACAATGTGTTTTGCTTCAATTTGGCTCATTTTACAAACGTGCTTATTTCTGGAGTGAACATGCAGTTCTACTCAAGAGTAAGCAACTAAGCGAAATAAACCTATAGATCGCTTATTTATCTTCTATCTATGCATTCTGACACTCCACCAATATGTTTTGCTTGAATTTGGCTCATTTTACAAACGTGCTCATTTCTGGAGTGAACATGCAGTTCTACTCAAGAGTAAGCAACTAAGCGAAATAAACCTATAGAACGCTTATTTGTCTTCTATCTATGCATTCTGACACTCCAACAATGTGTTTTGCTTCAATTTGGCTCATTTTACAAACGTGCTTATTTCTGGAGTGAACATGCAGTTCTACTCAAGAGTAAGCAACTAAGCGAAATAAAACTATAGAACGCTTATTTGTCTTCTATCTGTGCAATCTGACACTCCAACAATGTGTTTTGCTTCAATTGGTCTCATTTTACAAACGTGCTTATTTCTGGAGTGAACATGCAGTTCTACTCAAGAGTAAGCAACTAAGCGAAATAAACCTATAGAACGCTTATTTGTCTTCTATCGGTGCAATCTGACACTCCAACAATGTTTTTTGCTTCAATTTGGCTCATTTTTCAAAGGTGCTTATTTCTGGAGTGAATATGCAGTTCTACTCAAGAGTAAGCAACTAAGTGAAATAAACCTATAGAACGCTTATTTGTCTTCTATCTATGCATTCTGACACTCCAACAATGTGTTTTGCTTCAATTTGGCTCATTTTACAAAGGTGCTTATTTCTGGAGTGAACATGCAGTTCTACTCAAGAGTAAGCAACTAAGCGAAATAAACCTATAGAACGCTTATTTGTCTTCTATCTATGCATTCTGACACTCCAACAATGTGTTTTGCTTCAATTTGGCTCATTTTACAAAGGTGCTTATTTCTGGAGTGAACATGCAGTTCTACTCAAGAGTAAGCAACTAAGCGAAATAAACCTATAGATCGCTTATTTATATTCTATCTATGCATTCTGACACTCCACCAATATGTTTTGCTTCAATTTGGCTCATTTTAAAAACGTGCTTATTTCTGGAGTGAACATGCAGTTCTACTCATGAGTAAGCAACTAAGCGAAATAAACCTATAGATCGCTTATTTATCTTCTATCTATGCATTCTGACACTCCACCAATATGTTTTGCTTCAATTTGGCTCATTTTACAAAGGTGCTTATTTCTGGAGTGAACATGCAGTTCTACTCAATAGTAAGCAACTAAGCGAAATAAACCTATAGAATGCTTACTTGTCTTCTATCTATGCATTGTGACACTCCAACAATGTGTTTTGCTTCAATTTGGCTCATTTTACAAAGGTGCTTATTTCTGGAGTGAACATGCAGTTCTACTCAATAGTAAGCAACTAAGCGAAATAAACCTATAGAATGCTTACTTGTCTTCTATCTATGCATTGTGACACTCCAACAATGTGTTTTGCTTCAATTTGGCTCATTTTATAAACGTGCTTATTTCTGGAGTGAACATGCAGTTCTACTCAAGAGTAAGCAACTAAGCGAAATAAAACTATAGAACGCTTATTTGTCTTCTATCTGTGCAATCTGACACTCCAACCATGTGTTTTGCTTCAATTTGGCTCATTTTACAAACGTGCTTATTTCTGGAGTGAACATGCAGTTCTACTCAAGAGTAAGCAACTAAGCGAAATAAAACTATAGAACGCTTATTTGTCTTCTATCTGTGCAATCTGACACTCCAACAATGTGTTTTGCTTCAATTTGGCTCATTTTACAAACGTGCTTATTTCTGGAGTGAACATGCAGTTCTACTCAAGAGTAAGCAACTAAGCGAAATAAAACTATAGAACGCTTATTTGTCTTCTATCTGTGCAATCTGACACTCCAACCATGTGTTTTGCTTCAATTTGGCTCATTTTACAAAGGTGCTTATTTCTGGAGTGAACATGCAGTTCTACTCAAGAGTAGGCAACTAAGCGAAATAAACCTATAGAACGCTTATTTGTCTTCTATCTATGCATTCTGACACTCCAACAATGTGTTTTGCTTCAATTTGGCTCATTTTACAAACGTGCTTATTTCTGGAGTGAACATGCAGTTCTACTCAAGAGTAAGCAACTAAGCGAAATAAACCTATTGAACACTTATTTGTCTTCTATCTATGCATTCTGACACTCCAACAATGTGTTTTGCTTCAATTTGACTCATTTTACAAAGGTGCTTATTTCTGGAGTGAACATGCAGTTCTACTCAATAGTAAGCAACTAAGCGAAATAAACCTATAGAACGCTTACTTGTCTTCTATCTATGCATTCTGACACTCCAACAAAGTGTTTTGCTTCAATTTGGCTCATTTTACAAACGTGCTTATTTCTGGAGTGAACATGCAGTTCTACTCAAGAGTAAGCAACTAAGCGAAATAAACCTATAGAACACTTATTTGTCTTCTATCTATGGATTCTGACACTCCAACAATGTGTTTTGCTTCAATTTGACTCATTTTACAAAGGTGCTTATTTCTGGAGTGAACATGCAGTTCTACTCAAGAGTAAGCAACTAAGCGAAATAAACCTATAGATCGCTTATTTATATTCTATCTATGCATTCTGACACTCCACCAATATGTTTTGCTTCAATTTGGCTCATTTTAAAAACGTGCTCATTTCTGGAGTGAACATGCAGTTCTACTCATGAGTAAGCAACTAAGCCAAATAAACCTATAGATCGCTTATTTATCTTCTATCTATGCATTCTGACACTCCACCAATATGTTTTGCTTCAATTTGGCTCATTTTACAAAGGTGCTTATTTCTGGAGTGAACATGCAGTTCTACTCAATAGTAAGCAACTAAGCGAAATAAACCTATAGAATGCTTACTTGTCTTCTATCTATGCATTGTGACACTCCAACAATGTGTTTTGCTTCAATTTGGCTCATTTTACAAACGTGCTTATTTCTGGAGTGAACATGCAGTTCTACTCAATAGTAAGCAACTAAGCGAAATAAACCTATAGAATGCTTACTTGTCTTCTATCTATGCATTGTGACACTCCAACAATGTGTTTTGCTTCAATTTGGCTCATTTTACAAACGTGCTTATTTCTGGAGTGAACATGCAGTTCTACTCAAGAGTAAGCAACTAAGCGAAATAAAACTATAGAACGCTTATTTGTCTTCTATCTGTGCAATCTGACACTCCAACCATGTGTTTTGCTTCAATTTGGCTCATTTTACAAACGTGCTTATTTCTGGAGTGAACATGCAGTTCTACTCAAGAGTAAGCAACTAAGCGAAATAAACCTATAGAATGCTTACTTGTCTTCTATCTATGCATTGTGACACTCCAACAATGTGTTTTGCTTCAATTTGGCTCATTTTACAAACGTGCTTATTTCTGGAGTGAACATGCAGTTCTACTCAAGAGTAAGCAACTAAGCGAAATAAAACTATAGAACGCTTATTTGTCTTCTATCTGTGCAATCTGACACTCCAACCATGTGTTTTGCTTCAATTTGGCTCATTTTACAAAGGTGCTTATTTCTGGAGTTCACATGCAGTTCTACTCATGAGTAAGCAACTAAGCGAAATAAACCTATAGATTGCTTATTTATCTTCTATCTATGCATTCTGACACTCCATCAATGTGTTTTGCTTCAATTTGGCTCATTTTACAAAGGTGCTTATTTCTGGAGTTCACATGCAGTTCTACTCATGAGTAAGCAACTAAGCGAAATAAACCTATAGATTGCTTATTTATCTTCTATCTATGCATTCTGACACTCCAACAATGTGTTTTGCTTCAATTTGGCTCATTTTACAAAGGTGCTTATTTCTGGAGTTCACATGCATATCTACTCAAGAGTAAGCAACTAAGCGAAATAAACCTATAGAACGCTTATTTGTCTTCTATCTATGCATTCTGACACTCCACCAATATGTTTTGCTTCAATTTGGCTCATTTTACAAACGTGCTCATTTCTGGAGTGAACATGCAGTTCTACTCATGAGTAAGCAACTAAGCGAAATAAACCTATAGAACACTTATTTGTCTTCTATCTATGCATTCTGACACTCCAACAATGTGTTTTGCTTCAATTTGACTCATTTTACAAAGGTGCTTATTTCTGGAGTGAACATGCAGTTCTACTCAAGAGTAAGCAACTAAGCGAAATAAACCTATAGAACACTTATTTGTCTTCTATCTATGCATCCTGACACTCCAACAAAGTGTTTTGCTTCAATTTGGCTCATTTTACAAAGGTGCTTATTTCTGGAGTGAACATGCAGTTCTACTCAAGAGTAAGCAACTAAGCGAAATAAACCTATAGATCGCTTATTTATCTTCTATCTATGCATTCTGACACTCCACCAATATGTTTTGCTTCAATTTGGCTCATTTTACAAAGGTGCTTATTTCTGGAGTGAACATGCATTTCTACTCAAGAGTAAGCAACTAAGCGAAATAAACCTATAGAATGCTTACTTGTCTTCTATCTATGCATTGTGACACTCCAACAATGTGTTTTGCTTCAATTTGGCTCAATTTACAAACGTGCTTATTTCTGGAGTGAACATGCAGTTCTACTCAAGAGTAAGCAACTAAGCAAAATAAAACTATAGAACGCTTATTTGTCTTCTATCTGTGCAATCTGACACTCCAACCATGTGTTTTGCTTCAATTTGGCTCATTTTACAAAGGTGCTTATTTCTGGAGTTCACATGCAGTTCTACTCATGAGTAAGCAACTAAGCGAAATAAACCTATAGATCGCTTATTTATCTTCTATCTATGCATTCTGACACTCCAACAATGTGTTTTGCTTCAATTTGGCTCATTTTACAAAGGTGCTTATTTCTGGAGTTCACATGCATATCTACTCATGAGTAAGCAACTAAGCGAAATAAACCTATAGAACGCTAATTTGTCTTCTATCTATGCATTCTGACACTCCACCAATATGTTTTGCTTCAATTTGGCTCATTTTACAAACGTGCTCATTTCTGGAGTGAACATGCAGTTCTACTCAAGAGTAAGCAACTAAGCGAAATAAACCTATAGAACGCTTATTTGTCTTCTATCTATGCATTCTGACACTCCAACAATGTGTTTTGCTTCAATTTGGCTCATTTTACAAACGTGCTTATTTCTGGAGTGAACATGCAGTTCTACTCAAGAGTAAGCAACTAAGCGAAATAAACCTATAGAACACTTATTTGTCTTCTATCTATGCATTCTGACACTCCAACAATGTGTTTTGCTTCAATTTGACTCATTTTACAAAGGTGCTTATTTCTGGAGTGAACATGCAGTTCTACTCAATAGTAAGCAACTAAACGAAATAAACCTATAGAACGCTTACTTGTCTTCTATCTATGCATTCTGACACTCCAACAAAGTGTTTTGCTTCAATTTGGCTCATTTTACAAACGTGCTTATTTCTGGAGTGAACATGCAGTTCTACTCAAGAGTAAGCAACTAAGCGAAATAAACCTATAGATCGCTTATTTATCTTCTATCTATGCATTCTGACCCTCCAACAATGTGTTTTGCTTCAATTGGCTCATTTTACAAAGGTGCTTACTTCTGGAGTGAACATGCATATCTACTCAAGAGTAAGCAACTAAGCGAAATAAACCTATAGAACGCTTATTTGTCTTCTATCTATGCATTCTGACACTCCACCAATATGTTTTGCTTCAATTTGGCTCATTTTAAAAACGTGCTCATTTCTGGAGTGAACATGCAGTTCTACTCAAGAGTAAGCAACTAAGCGAAAAAAACCTATAGAACGCTTATTTGTCTTCTATCTATGCATTCTGACACTCCAACAATGTCTTGTGCTTCAATTTGGCTCATTTTACAAAGGTGCTTATTTCTGGAGTGAACATGCAGTTCTACTCAAGAGTAAGCAACTAAGCGAAATAAACTTATAGAACACTTATTTGTCTTCTGTCTATGCATTCTGACACTCCAACAATGTGTTTTGCTTCAATTTGACTCATTTTACGAAGGTGCTTATTTCTGGAGTGAACATGCAGTTTTACTCAATAGTAAGCAACTAAGCGCAATAAACCTATAGAACGCTTACTTGTCTTATATCTATGGATTCTGACACTCCAACAATGTGTTTTGCTTCAATTTGGCTCATTTTACAAAGGTGCTTATTCCTGGAGTGAACATGCAGTTCTACTCAAGAGTAGGCAACTAAGCGAAATAAACCTATAGAACGCTTATTTGCTTTCTATCTGTGCATTCTGACACTCCACCAATATGTTTTGCTTCAATTTGGCTCATTTTACAAACGTGCTCATTTCTGGAGTGAACATGCAGTTCTACTCAAGAGTAAGCAACTAAGCGAAATAAACCTATAGAACGCTTATTTGTCTTCTATCTATGCATTCTGACACTCCAACAATGTGTTTTGCTTCAATTTGGCTCATTTTACAAACGTGCTTATTTCTGGAGTGAACATGCAGTTCTACTCAAGAGTAAGCAACTAAGCGAAATAAACCTATAGAACACTTATTTGTCTTCTATCTATGCATTCTGACACTCCAACAAAGTGTTTTGCTTCAATTTGGCTCATTTTACAAACGTGCTTATTTCTGGAGTGAACATGCAGTTCTACTCAAGAGTAGGCAACTAAGCGAAATAAACCTATAGAACGCTTATTTGCTTTCTATCTGTGCATTCTGACACTCCACCAATATGTTTTGCTTCAATTTGGCTCATTTTACAAACGTGCTCATTTCTGGAGTGAACATGCAGTTCTACTCAAGAGTAAGCAACTAAGCGAAATAAACCTATAGAACGCTTATTTGTCTTCTATCTATGCATTCTGACACTCCAACAATGTGTTTTGCTTCAATTTGGCTCATTTTACAAAGGTGCTTATTCCTGGAGTGAACATGCAGTTCTACTCAAGAGTAAGCAACTAAGCGAAATAAACCTATAGAACGCTTATTTGCTTTCTATCTGTGCATTCTGACACTCCACCAATATGTTTTGCTTCAATTTGGCTCATTTTAAAAACGTGCTCATTTCTGGAGTGAACATGTAGTTCTACTCAAGAGTAAGCAACTAAACGAAAAAAACCTATAGAACGCTTATTTGTCTTCTATCTATGCATTCTGACACTCCAACAATGTGTTGTGCTTCAATTTGGCTCATTTTACAAAGGTGCTTATTTCTGGAGTGAACATGCAGTTCTACTCAAGAGTAAGCAACTAAGCGAAATAAACTTATAGAACACTTATTTGTCTTCTGTCTATGCATTCTGACACTCCAACAATGTGTTTTGCTTCAATTTGACTCATTTTACAAAGGTGCTTATTCCTGGAGTGAACATGCAGTTCTACTCAAGAGTAAGCAACTAAGCGAAATAAACCTATAGAACGCTTATTTGCTTTCTATCTGTGCATTCTGACACTCCACCAATATGTTTTGCTTCAATTTGGCTCATTTTAAAAACGTGCTCATTTCTGGAGTGAACATGTAGTTCTACTCAAGAGTAAGCAACTAAGCGAAATAAACCTATAGAACGCTTATTTGTCTTCTATCTATGCATTCTGACACTCCAACAATGTGTTTTGCTTCAATTTGGCTCATTTTACAAAGGTGCTTATTCCTGGAGTGAACATGCAGTTCTACTCAAGAGTAAGCAACTAAGCGAAATAAACCTATAGAACGCTTATTTGCTTTCTATCTGTGCATTCTGACACTCCACCAATATGTTTTGCTTCAATTTGGCTCATTTTACAAAGGTGCTTATTCCTGGAGTGAACATGCAGTTCTACTCAAGAGTAAGCAACTAAGCGAAATAAACCTATAGAACGCTTATTTGCTTTCTATCTGTGCATTCTGACACTCCACCAATATGTTTTGCTTCAATTTGGCTCATTTTAAAAACGTGCTCATTTCTGGAGTGAACATGCAGTTCTACTCATGAGTAAGCAACTAAGCGAAATAAACCTATAGAACGCTTATTTGTCTTCTATCTATGCATTCTGACACTCCACCAATATGTTTTGCTTCAATTTGGCTCATTTTACAAACGTGCTCATTTCTGGAGTGAACATGCAGTTCTACTCAAGAGTAGGCAACTAAGCGAAATAAACCTATAGAACGCTTATTTGTCTTCTATCTATGCATTCTGACACTCCAACAATGTGTTTTGCTTCAATTTGGCTCATTTTACAAACGTGCTTATTTCTGGAGTGAACATGCAGTTCTACTCAAGAGTAAGCAACTAAGCGAAATAAACCTATTGAACACTTATTTGTCTTCTATCTATGCATTCTGACACTCCAACAATGTGTTTTGCTTCAATTTGACTCATTTTACAAAGGTGCTTATTTCTGGAGTGAACATGCAGTTCTACTCAATAGTAAGCAACTAAGCGAAATAAACCTATAGAACGCTTACTTGTCTTCTATCTATGCATTCTGACACTCCAACAAAGTGTTTTGCTTCAATTTGGCTCATTTTACAAACGTGCTTATTTCTGGAGTGAACATGCAGTTCTACTCAAGAGTAAGCAACTAAGCGAAATAAACCTATAGAACACTTATTTGTCTTCTATCTATGGATTCTGACACTCCAACAATGTGTTTTGCTTCAATTTGACTCATTTTACAAAGGTGCTTATTTCTGGAGTGAACATGCAGTTCTACTCAAGAGTAAGCAACTAAGCGAAATAAACCTATAGATCGCTTATTTATATTCTATCTATGCATTCTGACACTCCACCAATATGTTTTGCTTCAATTTGGCTCATTTTAAAAACGTGCTCATTTCTGGAGTGAACATGCAGTTCTACTCATGAGTAAGCAACTAAGCCAAATAAACCTATAGATCGCTTATTTATCTTCTATCTATGCATTCTGACACTCCACCAATATGTTTTGCTTCAATTTGGCTCATTTTACAAAGGTGCTTATTTCTGGAGTGAACATGCAGTTCTACTCAATAGTAAGCAACTAAGCGAAATAAACCTATAGAATGCTTACTTGTCTTCTATCTATGCATTGTGACACTCCAACAATGTGTTTTGCTTCAATTTGGCTCATTTTACAAACGTGCTTATTTCTGGAGTGAACATGCAGTTCTACTCAATAGTAAGCAACTAAGCGAAATAAACCTATAGAATGCTTACTTGTCTTCTATCTATGCATTGTGACACTCCAACAATGTGTTTTGCTTCAATTTGGCTCATTTTACAAACGTGCTTATTTCTGGAGTGAACATGCAGTTCTACTCAAGAGTAAGCAACTAAGCGAAATAAAACTATAGAACGCTTATTTGTCTTCTATCTGTGCAATCTGACACTCCAACCATGTGTTTTGCTTCAATTTGGCTCATTTTACAAACGTGCTTATTTCTGGAGTGAACATGCAGTTCTACTCAAGAGTAAGCAACTAAGCGAAATAAACCTATAGAATGCTTACTTGTCTTCTATCTATGCATTGTGACACTCCAACAATGTGTTTTGCTTCAATTTGGCTCATTTTACAAACGTGCTTATTTCTGGAGTGAACATGCAGTTCTACTCAAGAGTAAGCAACTAAGCGAAATAAAACTATAGAACGCTTATTTGTCTTCTATCTGTGCAATCTGACACTCCAACCATGTGTTTTGCTTCAATTTGGCTCATTTTACAAAGGTGCTTATTTCTGGAGTTCACATGCAGTTCTACTCATGAGTAAGCAACTAAGCGAAATAAACCTATAGATTGCTTATTTATCTTCTATCTATGCATTCTGACACTCCATCAATGTGTTTTGCTTCAATTTGGCTCATTTTACAAAGGTGCTTATTTCTGGAGTTCACATGCAGTTCTACTCATGAGTAAGCAACTAAGCGAAATAAACCTATAGATTGCTTATTTATCTTCTATCTATGCATTCTGACACTCCAACAATGTGTTTTGCTTCAATTTGGCTCATTTTACAAAGGTGCTTATTTCTGGAGTTCACATGCATATCTACTCAAGAGTAAGCAACTAAGCGAAATAAACCTATAGAACGCTTATTTGTCTTCTATCTATGCATTCTGACACTCCACCAATATGTTTTGCTTCAATTTGGCTCATTTTACAAACGTGCTCATTTCTGGAGTGAACATGCAGTTCTACTCATGAGTAAGCAACTAAGCGAAATAAACCTATAGAACACTTATTTGTCTTCTATCTATGCATTCTGACACTCCAACAATGTGTTTTGCTTCAATTTGACTCATTTTACAAAGGTGCTTATTTCTGGAGTGAACATGCAGTTCTACTCAAGAGTAAGCAACTAAGCGAAATAAACCTATAGAACACTTATTTGTCTTCTATCTATGCATCCTGACACTCCAACAAAGTGTTTTGCTTCAATTTGGCTCATTTTACAAAGGTGCTTATTTCTGGAGTGAACATGCAGTTCTACTCAAGAGTAAGCAACTAAGCGAAATAAACCTATAGATCGCTTATTTATCTTCTATCTATGCATTCTGACACTCCACCAATATGTTTTGCTTCAATTTGGCTCATTTTACAAAGGTGCTTATTTCTGGAGTGAACATGCATTTCTACTCAAGAGTAAGCAACTAAGCGAAATAAACCTATAGAATGCTTACTTGTCTTCTATCTATGCATTGTGACACTCCAACAATGTGTTTTGCTTCAATTTGGCTCAATTTACAAACGTGCTTATTTCTGGAGTGAACATGCAGTTCTACTCAAGAGTAAGCAACTAAGCAAAATAAAACTATAGAACGCTTATTTGTCTTCTATCTGTGCAATCTGACACTCCAACCATGTGTTTTGCTTCAATTTGGCTCATTTTACAAAGGTGCTTATTTCTGGAGTTCACATGCAGTTCTACTCATGAGTAAGCAACTAAGCGAAATAAACCTATAGATCGCTTATTTATCTTCTATCTATGCATTCTGACACTCCAACAATGTGTTTTGCTTCAATTTGGCTCATTTTACAAAGGTGCTTATTTCTGGAGTTCACATGCATATCTACTCATGAGTAAGCAACTAAGCGAAATAAACCTATAGAACGCTAATTTGTCTTCTATCTATGCATTCTGACACTCCACCAATATGTTTTGCTTCAATTTGGCTCATTTTACAAACGTGCTCATTTCTGGAGTGAACATGCAGTTCTACTCAAGAGTAAGCAACTAAGCGAAATAAACCTATAGAACGCTTATTTGTCTTCTATCTATGCATTCTGACACTCCAACAATGTGTTTTGCTTCAATTTGGCTCATTTTACAAACGTGCTTATTTCTGGAGTGAACATGCAGTTCTACTCAAGAGTAAGCAACTAAGCGAAATAAACCTATAGAACACTTATTTGTCTTCTATCTATGCATTCTGACACTCCAACAATGTGTTTTGCTTCAATTTGACTCATTTTACAAAGGTGCTTATTTCTGGAGTGAACATGCAGTTCTACTCAATAGTAAGCAACTAAACGAAATAAACCTATAGAACGCTTACTTGTCTTCTATCTATGCATTCTGACACTCCAACAAAGTGTTTTGCTTCAATTTGGCTCATTTTACAAACGTGCTTATTTCTGGAGTGAACATGCAGTTCTACTCAAGAGTAAGCAACTAAGCGAAATAAACCTATAGATCGCTTATTTATCTTCTATCTATGCATTCTGACCCTCCAACAATGTGTTTTGCTTCAATTGGCTCATTTTACAAAGGTGCTTACTTCTGGAGTGAACATGCATATCTACTCAAGAGTAAGCAACTAAGCGAAATAAACCTATAGAACGCTTATTTGTCTTCTATCTATGCATTCTGACACTCCACCAATATGTTTTGCTTCAATTTGGCTCATTTTAAAAACGTGCTCATTTCTGGAGTGAACATGCAGTTCTACTCAAGAGTAAGCAACTAAGCGAAAAAAACCTATAGAACGCTTATTTGTCTTCTATCTATGCATTCTGACACTCCAACAATGTCTTGTGCTTCAATTTGGCTCATTTTACAAAGGTGCTTATTTCTGGAGTGAACATGCAGTTCTACTCAAGAGTAAGCAACTAAGCGAAATAAACTTATAGAACACTTATTTGTCTTCTGTCTATGCATTCTGACACTCCAACAATGTGTTTTGCTTCAATTTGACTCATTTTACGAAGGTGCTTATTTCTGGAGTGAACATGCAGTTTTACTCAATAGTAAGCAACTAAGCGCAATAAACCTATAGAACGCTTACTTGTCTTATATCTATGGATTCTGACACTCCAACAATGTGTTTTGCTTCAATTTGGCTCATTTTACAAAGGTGCTTATTCCTGGAGTGAACATGCAGTTCTACTCAAGAGTAGGCAACTAAGCGAAATAAACCTATAGAACGCTTATTTGCTTTCTATCTGTGCATTCTGACACTCCACCAATATGTTTTGCTTCAATTTGGCTCATTTTACAAACGTGCTCATTTCTGGAGTGAACATGCAGTTCTACTCAAGAGTAAGCAACTAAGCGAAATAAACCTATAGAACGCTTATTTGTCTTCTATCTATGCATTCTGACACTCCAACAATGTGTTTTGCTTCAATTTGGCTCATTTTACAAACGTGCTTATTTCTGGAGTGAACATGCAGTTCTACTCAAGAGTAAGCAACTAAGCGAAATAAACCTATAGAACACTTATTTGTCTTCTATCTATGCATTCTGACACTCCAACAAAGTGTTTTGCTTCAATTTGGCTCATTTTACAAACGTGCTTATTTCTGGAGTGAACATGCAGTTCTACTCAAGAGTAGGCAACTAAGCGAAATAAACCTATAGAACGCTTATTTGCTTTCTATCTGTGCATTCTGACACTCCACCAATATGTTTTGCTTCAATTTGGCTCATTTTACAAACGTGCTCATTTCTGGAGTGAACATGCAGTTCTACTCAAGAGTAAGCAACTAAGCGAAATAAACCTATAGAACGCTTATTTGTCTTCTATCTATGCATTCTGACACTCCAACAATGTGTTTTGCTTCAATTTGGCTCATTTTACAAAGGTGCTTATTCCTGGAGTGAACATGCAGTTCTACTCAAGAGTAAGCAACTAAGCGAAATAAACCTATAGAACGCTTATTTGCTTTCTATCTGTGCATTCTGACACTCCACCAATATGTTTTGCTTCAATTTGGCTCATTTTAAAAACGTGCTCATTTCTGGAGTGAACATGTAGTTCTACTCAAGAGTAAGCAACTAAACGAAAAAAACCTATAGAACGCTTATTTGTCTTCTATCTATGCATTCTGACACTCCAACAATGTGTTGTGCTTCAATTTGGCTCATTTTACAAAGGTGCTTATTTCTGGAGTGAACATGCAGTTCTACTCAAGAGTAAGCAACTAAGCGAAATAAACTTATAGAACACTTATTTGTCTTCTGTCTATGCATTCTGACACTCCAACAATGTGTTTTGCTTCAATTTGACTCATTTTACAAAGGTGCTTATTTCTGGAGTGAACATGCAGTTCTACTCAAGAGTAAGCAACTAAGCAAAATAAACCTATAGAACGCTTATTTATCTTCTATCTATGCATTCTGACACTCCAACAATGTGTTTTGCTACAATTTGGCTCATTTTACAAAGGTGCATATTTCTGGAGTTCACATGCAGTTCTACTCATGAGTAAGCAACTAAGTGAAATAAACCTATAGATCGCTTATTTATCTTCTATCTATGCATTCTGACACTCCAACAATATGTTTTGCTTCAATTTGGCTCATTTTAAAAACGTGCTTATTTCTGGAGTGAACATGCAGTTCTACTCATGAGTAAGCAACTAAGCGAAATAAACCTATAGATCGCTTATTTATCTTCTATCTATGCATTCTGACACTCCACCAATATGTTTTGCTTCAATTTGGCTCATTTTAAAAACGTGCTTATTTCTGGAGTTCACATGCATATCTACTCAAGAGTAAGCAACTAAGCGAAATAAACCTATAGAACGCTTATTTGTCTTCTATCTATGCATTCTGACACTCCACCAATATGTTTTGCTTCAATTTGGCTCATTTTAAAAACGTGCTCATTTCTGGAGTGAACATGTAGTTCTACTCAAGAGTAAGCAACTAAACGAAAAAAACCTATAGAACGCTTATTTTTCTTCTATCTATGCATTCTGACACTCCAACAATGTGTTGTGCTTCAATTTGGCTCATTTTACAAAGGTGCTTATTTCTGGAGTGAACATGCAGTTCTACTCAAGAGTAAGCAACTAAGCGAAATAAACTTATAGAACACTTATTTGTCTTCTGTCTATGCATTCTGACACTCCAACAATGTGTTTTGCTTCAATTTGACTCATTTTACAAAGGTGCTTATTTCTGGAGTGAACATGCAGTTCTACTCAATAGTAAGCAACTTAGCGAAATAAACCTATAGAACGCTTACTTGTCTTTTATCTATGGATTCTGACACTCCAACAATGTGTTTTGCTTCAATTTGGCTCATTTTACAAAGGTGCTTATTTCTGGAGTGAACATGCAGTTCTACTCAAGAGTAAGCAACTAAGCGAAATAAACCTATAGAACGCTTATTTATCTTCTATCTATGCATTCTGACACTCCAACAATGTGTTTTGCTACAATTTGGCTCATTTTACAAAGGTGCATATTTCTGGAGTTCACATGCAGTTCTACTCATGAGTAAGCAACTAAGTGAAATAAACCTATAGATCGCTTATTTATCTTCTATCTATGCATTCTGACACTCCAACAATGTGTTCTGCTTCAATTTGGCTCATTTTACAAAGGTGCTTATTTCTGGAGTGAACATGCAGTTCTACTCAATAGTAAGCAACTAAGCGAAATAAACCTATAGAACGCTTACTTGTCTTTTATCTATGCATTCTGACACTCCACCAATATGTTTTGCTTCAATTTGGCTCATTTTAAAAACGTGCTTATTTCTGGAGTTCACATGCAGTTCTACTCATGAGTAAGCAACTAAGCGAAATAAACCTATAGATCGCTTATTTATCTTCTATCTATGCATTCTGACACTCCAACAATGTGTTTTGCTTCAATTTGGCTCATTTTACAAAGGTGCTTATTTCTGGAGTGAACATGCAGTTCTACTCAAGAGTAAGCAACTAAGTGAAATAAACCTATAGAACGCTTATTTGTCTTCTATCTATGCATTCTGACACTCCAACAATGTGTTGTGCTTCAATTTGGCTCATTTTACAAAGGTGCTTATTTCTGGAGTGAACATGCAGTTCTACTCAATAGTAAGCAACTAAGCGAAATAAACCTATAGAACGCTTACTTGTCTTTTATCTATGCATTCTGACACTCCAACAATGTGTTCTGCTTCAATTTGGCTCATTTTACAAAGGTGCTTATTTCTGGAGTGAACATGCAGTTCTACTCAATAGTAAGCAACTAAGCGAAATAAACCTATAGAACGCTTACTTGTCTTTTATCTATGCATTCTGACACTCCACCAATATGTTTTGCTTCAATTTGGCTCATTTTAAAAACGTGCTTATTTCTGGAGTGAACATGCAGTTCTACTCATGAGTAAGCAACTAAGCGAAATAAACCTATAGATCGCTTATTTATCTTCTATCTATGCATTCTGACACTCCACCAATATGTTTTGCTTCAATTTGGCTCATTTTAAAAACGTGCTTATTTCTGGAGTTCACATGCAGTTCTACTCATGAGTAAGCAACTAAGCGAAATAAACCTATAGATCGCTTATTTATCTTCTATCTATGCATTCTGACACTCCAACAATGTGTTTTGCTTCAATTTGGCTCATTTTACAAAGGTGCTTATTTCTGGAGTTCACATGCATATCTACTCAAGAGTAAGCAACTAAGCGAAATAAACCTATAGAACGCTTATTTGTCTTCTATCTATGCATTCTGACACTCCACCAATATGTTTTGCTTCAATTTGGCTCATTTTAAAAACGTGCTCATTTCTGGAGTCAACATGTAGTTCTACTCAAGAATAAGCAACTAAACGAAAAAAACCTATAGAACGCTTATTTGTCTTCTATCTATGCATTCTGACACTCCAACAATGTGTTGTGCTTCAATTTGGCTCATTTTACAAAGGTGCTTATTTCTGGAGTGAACATGCAGTTCTACTCAAGAGTAAGCAACTAAGCGAAATAAACTTATAGAACACTTATTTGTCTTCTGTCTATGCATTCTGACACTCCAACAATGTGTTTTGCTTCAATTTGACTCATTTTACAAAGGTGCTTATTTCTGGAGTGAACATGCAGTTCTACTCAATAGTAAGCAACTAAGCGAAATAAACCTATAGAACGCTTACTTGTCTTTTATCTATGGATTCTGACACTCCAACAATGTGTTTTGCTTCAATTTGGCTCATTTTACAAAGGTGCTTATTTATGGAGTGAACATGCAGTTCTACTCAAGAGTAAGCAACTAAGCGAAATAAACCTATAGAACGCTTATTTATCTTCTATCTATGCATTCTGACACTCCAACAATGTGTTTTGCTACAATTTGGCTCATTTTACAAAGGTGCATATTTCTGGAGTTCACATGCAGTTCTACTCATGAGTAAGCAACTAAGTGAAATAAACCTATAGATCGCTTATTTATCTTCTATCTATGCATTCTGACACTCCAACAATGTGTTCTGCTTCAATTTGGCTCATTTTACAAAGGTGCTTATTTCTGGAGTGAACATGCAGTTCTACTCAATAGTAAGCAACTAAGCGAAATAAACCTATAGAACGCTTACTTGTCTTTTATCTATGCATTCTGACACTCCACCAATATGTTTTGCTTCAATTTGGCTCATTTTAAAAACGTGCTTATTTCTGGAGTTCACATGCAGTTCTACTCATGAGTAAGCAACTAAGCGAAATAAACCTATAGATCGCTTATTTATCTTCTATCTATGCATTCTGACACTCCAACAATGTGTTTTGCTTCAATTTGGCTCATTTTACAAAGGTGCTTATTTCTGGAGTTCACATGCATATCTACTCAAGAGTAAGCAACTAAGCGAAATAAACCTATAGAACGCTTATTTGTCTTCTATCTATGCATTCTGACACTCCACCAATATGTTTTGCTTCAATTTGGCTCATTTTACAAACGTGCTTATTTCTGGAGTGAACATGCAGTTCTACTCAAGAGTAAGCAACTAAGCGAAATAAACCTATAGAACGCTTATTTGTCTTCTATCTATGCATTCTGACACTCCAACAATCTGTTTTGCTTCAATTTGGCTCATTTTACAAACCTGCTTATTTCTGGAGTGAACATGCAGTTCTACTCAAGAGTAAGCAACTAAGCGAAATAAACCTATAGAACACTTATTTGTCTTCTGTCTATGGATTCTGACACTCCAACAATGTGTTTTGCTTCAATTTGGCTCATTTTACAAAGGTGCTTATTTCTGGAGTGAACATGCAGTTCTACTCAAGAGTAAGCAACTAAGCGAAATAAACCTATAGAACGCTTATTTGCTTTCTATCTGTGCAATCTGACACTCCAACAATGTGTTTTGCTTCAATTTGGCTCATTTTACAAAGGTGCATATTTCTGGAGTTCACATGCAGTTCTACTCATGAGTAAGCAACTAAGTGAAATAAACCTATAGATCGCTTATTTATCTTCTATCTATGCATTCTGACACTCCAACAATGTGTTCTGCTTCAATTTGGCTCATTTTAAAAAGGTGCTTATTCCTGGAGTGAACATGCAGTTCTACTCAAGAGTAAGCAACTAAGCGAAATAAAGCCATAGAACGCTTATCTGCCTTCTATCTATGCATTCTGACACTCCAACAATGTGTTTTGCTTCAATTTGGCTCATTTTACAAAGGTGCTTATTTCTGGAGTTCACATGCAGTTCTACTCATGAGTAAGCAACTAAGCGAAATAAACATATAGATCGCTTATTTATCTTCTATCTATGCATGCTGACAGTCCGACAATGTGTTTTGCTTCAATTTGGCTCATTTTACAAAGGTGCTTATTTCTGGAGTGAACATGCATATCTACTCAAGAGTAAGCAACTAAGCGAAATAAACCTATAGAACGCTTATTTGTCTTCTATCTATGCATTCTGACACTCCACCAATATGTTTTGCTTCAATTTGGCTCATTTTAAAAACGTGCTTATTTCTGGAGTGAACATGTAGTTCTACTCAAGAGTAAGCAACTAAGCGAAATAAACCTATAGAACGCTTATTTGTCTTCTATCTATGCATTCTGACACTCCAACAATGTGTTTTGCTTCAATTTGGCTCATTTTACAAAGGTGCTTATTTCTGGAGTGAACATGCAGTTCTACTCAAGAGTAAGCAACTAAGCGAAATAAACCTATAGAACACTTATTTGTCTTCTGTCTATGCATTCTGACACTCCAACAATGTGTTTTGCTTCAATTTGACTCATTTTACAAAGGTGCTTATTTCTGGAGTGAACATGCATATCTACTCAAGAGTAAGCAACTAAGCGAAATAAACCTATAGAACGCTTATTTGTCTTCTATCTATGCATTCTGACACTCCACCAATATGTTTTGCTTCAATTTGGCTCATTTTAAAAACGTGCTTATTTCTGGAGTGAACATGTAGTTCTACTCAAGAGTAAGCAACTAAGCGAAATAAACCTATAGAACGCTTACTTGTCTTTTATCTATGGATTCTGACACTCCAACAATGTGTTTTGCTTCAATTTGGCTCATTTTACAAAGGTGCATATTTCTGGAGTTCACATGCAGTTCTACTCATGAGTAAGCAACTAAGTGAAATAAACCTATAGATCGCTCATTTATTTTCTATCTATGCATTCTGACACTCCAACAATGTGTTCTGTTTCAATTTGGCTCATTTTACAAAGGTGCTTATTTTTGGAGTGAACACGCAGTTCTACTCAATAGTAAGCAACTAAGCGAAATAAACCTATAGAACGCTTACTTGTCTTTTATCTATGGATTCTGACACTCCAACAAAGTGTTTTGCTTCAATTTGGCTCATTTTACAAACGTGCTTATTTCTGGAGTGAACATGCAGTTTTACTCAAGAGTAAGCAACTAAGCGAAATAAACCTATCGAACGCTTATTTGTCTTCTATCTGTGCATTCTGACACTCCAACAATGTGTTTTGCTTCAATTTGGCTCATTTTACAAACGTGCTTATTTCTGGAGTGAACATGCAGTTCTACTCAAGAGTAAACAACTAAGCGAAATAAACCTATAGAACACTTACTTGTCTTCTATCTATGCATTCTGACACTCCAACAATGTGTTTTGATTCAATTTGACTCATTTTACAAAGGTGCTTATTTCTGGAGTGAACATGCAGTTCTACTCAATAGTAAGCAACTAAACGAAATAAACCTATAGAACGCTTACTTGTCTTCTATCTATGCATTCTGACACTCCAACAAAGTGTTTTGCTTCAATTTGGCTCATTTTATAAACGTGCTTATTTCTGGAGTGAACATGCAGTTCTACTCAATAGTAAGCAACTAAGCGAAATAAACCTATAGAACGCTTACTTGTCTTTTATCTATGCATTCTGACACTCCACCAATATGTTTTGCTTCAATTTGGCTCATTTTAAAAACGTGCTTATTTCTGGAGTGAACATGCAGTTCTACTCATGAGTAAGCAACTAAGCGAAATGAACCTGTAGATCGCTTATTTATCTTCTATCTATGCATTCTGACACTCCACCAATATGTTTTGCTTCAATTTGGCTCATTTTACAAAGGTGCTTATTTCTGGAGTGAACATGCATTTCTACTCAAGAGTAAGCAACTAAGCGAAATAAACCTATAGAACGCTTACTTGTCTTCTATCCATGCATTCTGACACTCCAACAATGTGTTTTGCTTCAATTGGTCTCATTTTACAAACGTGCTTATTTCTGGAGTGAACATGCAGTTCTACTCAAGAGTAAGCAACTAAGCGAAATAAACCTATAGAATGCTTATTTGTCTTCTATCTGTGCAATCTGACACTCCAACCATGTGTTTTGCTTCAATTTGGCTCATTTTTCAAAGGTGCTTATTTCTGGAGTTCACATGCAGTTCTACTCATGAGTAAGCAACTAAGCGAAATAAACCTATAGATCGCTTATTTATCTTCTATCTATGCATTCTGACACTCCAACAATGTGTTTTGCTTCTATTTGGCTCATTTTACAAACGTGCTTATTTCTGGAGTGAACATGCAGTTCTACTCAAGAGTAAGCAACTAAGCGAAATAAAGCCATAGAACGCTTATCTGCCTTCTATCTATGCATTCTGACACTCCAACAATGTGTTTTGCTTCAATTTGCCTCATTTTAAAAACGTGCTTATTTCTGGAGTGAACATGTAGTTCTACTCAAGAGTAAGCAACTAAGCGAAATAAACCTATAGAACGCTTATTTGTCTTCTATCTATGCATTCTGACACTCCAACAATGTGTTTTGCTTCAATTTGGCTCATTTTACAAAGGTGCTTATTTCTGGAGTGAACATGCAGTTCTACTCAAGAGTAAGCAACTAAGCGAAATAAACCTATAGAACACTTATTTGTCTTCTGTCTATGCATTCTGACACTCCAACAATGTGTTTTGCTTCAATTTGACTCATTTTACAAAGGTGCTTATTTCTGAAGTGAACATGCAGTTCTACTCAATAGTAAGCAACCAAGCGAAATAAACCTATAGAACGCTTACTTGTCTTTTATCTATGGATTCTGACACTCCAACAATGTGTTTTGCTTCAATTTGGCTCATTTTACAAAGGTGCTTATTTCTGGAGTGAACATGCAGTTCTATTCAAGAGTAAGCAACTAAGCGAAATAAACCTATAGAACGCTTACTTGTCTTCTATCTATGCATTCTGACACTCCAACAATGTGTTCTGCTTTAATTTGGCTCATTTTACAAAGGTGCTTATTTCTGGAGTGAACATGCAGTTCTACTCAAGAGTAAGCAATTAAGCGAAATAAACCTATAGAACGCTTATTTGTCTTCTATCTGTGCAACCTGACACTCCAATAATGTGTTTTGCTTCAATTTGGCTCATTTTACAAACGTGCTTATTTCTGGAATTCACATGCAGTTTTACTCATGAGTAAGCAACTAAGTGAAATAAACCTATAGATCGCTTACTTGTCTTCTATCCATGCATTCTGACACTCCAACAATGTGTTTTGCTTCAATTGGTCTCATTTTACAAACGTGCTTATTTCTGGAGTGAACATGCAGTTCTACTCAAGAGTAAGCAACTAAGCGAAATAAACCTATAGAACGCTTATTTGTCTTCTATCTGTGCAATCTGACACTCCAACCATGTGTTTTGCTTCAATTTGGCTCATTTTTCAAAGGTGCTTATTTCTGGAGTTCACATGCAGTTCTACTCATGAGTAAGCAACTAAGCGAAATAAACCTATAGATCGCTTATTTATCTTCTATCTATGCATTCTGACACTCCAACAATGTGTTTTGCTTCAATTTGGCTCATTTTACAAACGTGCTTATTTCTGGAGTGAACATGCAGTTCTACTCAAGAGTAAGCAACTAAGCGAAATAAAGCCATAGAACGCTTATCTGCCTTCTATCTATGCATTCTGACACTCCAACGTGTTTTGCTTCAATTTGCCTCATTTTAAAAACGTGCTTATTTCTGGATTGAACATGTAGTTCTACTCAAGAGTAAGCAACTAAGCGAAATAAACCTATAGAACGCTTATTTGTCTTCTATCTATGCATTCTGACACTCCAACAATGTGTTTTGCTTCAATTTGGCTCATTTTACAAAGGTGCTTATTTCTGGAGTGAACATGCAGTTCTACTCAAGAGTAAGCAACTAAGCGAAATAAACCTATAGAACACTTATTTGTCTTCTGTCTATGCATTCTGACACTCCAACAATGTGTTTTGCTTCAATTTGACTCATTTTACAAAGGTGCTTATTTCTGAAGTGAACATGCAGTTCTACTCAATAGTAAGCAACCAAGCGAAATAAACCTATAGAACGCTTACTTGTCTTTTATCTATGGATTCTGACACTCCAACAATGTGTTTTGCTTCAATTTGGCTCATTTTACAAAGGTGCATATTTCTGGAGTTCACATCCAGTTCTACACATGAGTAAGTAACTAAGTGAAATAAACCTATAGATCGCTCATTTATCTTCTATCTATGCATTCTGACACTCCAACAATGTGTTCTGTTTCAATTTGGTTCATTTTACGAAGGTGCTTATTTTTGGAGTGAACATGCAGTTCTACTCAATAGTAAGCAACTAAGCGAAATAAACCTATAGAACGCTTACTTGTCTTTTATCTATGGATTCTGACACTCCAACAAAGTGTTTTGCTTCAATTTGGCTCATTTTACAAACGTGCTTATTTCTGGAGTGAACATGCAGTTTTACTCAAGAGTAAGCAACTAAGCGAAATAAACCTATCGAACGCTTATTTGTCTTCTATATGTGCATTCTGACACTCCAACAATGTTTTTTGCTTCAATTTGGCTCATTTTACAAAGGTGCTTATTTCTGGAGTGAACATGCAGTTCTACTCAAGAGTAAGCAACTAAGCGAAAAAAACCTATAGATCGCTTATTAGTATTCTATCTATGCATTCTGACACTCCATCAATGTGCTTTGCTTCAATTTGGCTCATTTTACAAAGGTGCTTATTTCTGGACTGAACATGCAGTTCTACTCAAGAGTAAGCAATTAAGCGAAATAAACCTATAGAACGCTTATGTGTCTTCTATCTATGCAATCTGACACTCCACCAATATGTTTCGCTTCAATTTGGCTCATTTTACAAAGGTGCTTATTTCTGGAGTGAACATGCAGTTCTATTCAAGAGTAAGCAACTAAGCGAAATAAACCTATAGAACGCTTATTTGTCTTCTATCTATGCATTCTGACACTCCAACAATGTGTTCTGCTTTAATTTGGCTCATTTTACAAAGGTGCTTATTTCTGGAGTGAACATGCAGTTCTACTCAAGAGTAAGCAATTAAGCGAAATAAACCTATAGAACGCTTATTTGTCTTCTATCTGTGCAACCTGACACTCCAATAATGTGTTTTGCTTCAATTTGGCTCATTTTACAAAGGTGCTTATTTCTGGAATTCACATGCAGTTTTACTCATGAGTAAGCAACTAAGTGAAATAAACCTATAGATCGCTTATTTATCTTCTATCTATGCATTCTGATACTCCAACAATGTCTTCTGCTTCAATTTGGCTCATTTTACAAAGGTGCTTATTCCTGGAGTGAACATGCAGTTCTACTCAAGAGTAAGCAACTAAGCGAAATAAAGCCATAGAACGCTTCTCTGCCTTCTATCTATGCATTCTGACACTCCACCAATATGTTTTGCTTCAATTTGGCTCATTTTACAAAGGTGCTTATTTCTGGATTGAACATGCATATCTACTCAAGAGTAAGCAACTAAGCGAAATAAACCTATAGAACGCTTATTTGTCTTCTATCTATGCATTCTGACACTCCACCAATATGTTTTGCTTCAATTTGGCTCATTTTACAAAGGTGCTTATTTCTGGAGTGAACATGCAGTTCTACTCAAGAGTAAGCAACTAAGCGAAATAAACCTATAGAACGCTTATTTGTCTTCTATCTATGCATTCTGACACTCCAACAATCTGTTTGGCTTCAATTTGGCTCATTTTACAAATGTGCTTATTTCTGGATTGAACATGCAGTTCTACTCAAGAGTAAGCAACTAAGCGAAAAAAACCTATAGATCGCTTATTAGTATTCTATCTATGCATTCTGACACTCCATCAATGTGCTTTGCTTCAATTTGGATCATTTTACAAAGGTGCTTATTTCTGGACTGAACATGCAGTTCTACTCAAGAGTAAGCAATTAAGCGAAATAAACCTATAGAACGCTTATGTGTCTTCTATCTATGCAATCTGACACTCCACCAATATGTTTCGCTTCAATTTGGCTCATTTTACAAAGGTGCTTATTTCTGGAGTGAACATGCAGTTCTATTCAAGAGTAAGCAACTAAGCGAAATAAACCTATAGAACGCTTACTTGTCTTCTATCTATGAATTCTGACACTCCAACAATGTGTTCTGCTTTAATTTGGCTCATTTTACAACGGTGCTTATTTCTGGAGTGAACATGCAGTTCTACTCAAGAGTAAGCAATTAAGCGAAATAAACCTATAGAACGCTTATTTGTCTTCTATCTGTGCAACCTGACACTCCAATAATGTGTTTTGCTTCAATTTGGCTCATTTTACAAAGGTGCTTATTTCTGGAATTCACATGCAGTTTTACTCATGAGTAAGCAACTAAGTGAAATAAACCTATAGATCGCTTATTTATCTTCTATCTATGCATTCTGATACTCCAACAATGTCTTCTGCTTCAATTTGGCTCATTTTACAAAGGTGCTTATTCCTGGAGTGAACATGCAGTTCTACTCAATAGTAAGCAACTAAGCGAAATAAAGCCATAGAACGCTTCTCTGCCTTCTATCTATGCATTCTGACACTCCACCAATATGTTTTGCTTCAATTTGGCTCATTTTACAAAGGTGCTTATTTCTGGATTGAACATGCATATCTACTCAAGAGTAAGCAACTAAGCGAAATAAACCTATAGAACGCTTATTTGTCTTCTATCTATGCATTCTGACACTCCACCAATATGTTTTGGTTCAATTTGGCTCATTTTACAAAGGTGCTTATTTCTGGAGTGAACATGCAGTTCTACTCAAGAGTAAGCAACTAAGCGAAATAAACCTATAGAACGCTTATTTGTCTTCTATCTATGCATTCTGACACTCCAACAATCTGTTTGGCTTCAATTTGGCTCATTTTACAAATGTGCTTATTTCTGGATTGAACATGCATATCTACTCAAGAGTAAGCAACTAAGCGAAATAAACCTATAGAACGCTTATTTGTCTTCTATCTATGCATTCTGACACTCCAACAATGTGTTTTGCTTCAATTTGGTTCATTTTACAAAGGTGCTTATTTCTGGAGTGAACATGCAGTTCTACTCAAGAGTAAGCAACTAAGCGAAATAAACCTATAGAACACTTATTTGTCTTCTGTCTATGCATTCTGACACTCCAACAATGTGTTTTGCTTCAATTTGACTCATTTTACAAAGGTGCTTATTTCTGAAGTGAACATGCAGTTCTACTCAATAGTAAGCAACCAAGCGAAATAAACCTATAGAACGCTTATTTGTCTTCTATCTATGCATTCTGACACTCCAACAATGTGTTTTGCTTCAATTTGGCTCATTTTACAAAGGTGCTTATTTCTGAAGTGAACATGCAGTTCTACTCAATAGTAAGCAACCAAGCGAAATAAACCTATAGAACGCTTATTTGTCTTCTATCTATGCATTCTGACACTCCAACAATGTGTTTTGCTTCAATTTGGCTCATTTTACAAAGGTGCTTATTTCTGGAGTGAACATGCAGTTCTACTCAAGAGTAAGCAACTAAGCGAAATAAACCTATAGAACGCTTATTTGTCTTCTATCTATGCATTCTGACACTCCAACAATGTGTTTTGCTTCAATTTGGCTCATTTTACAAAGGTGCTTATTTCTGGAGTTCACATGCAGTTCTACTCATGAGTAAGCAACTAAGCGAAATAAACCTATAGATTGCTTATTTATCTTCTATCTATGCATTCTGACACTCCAACAATGTGTTTTGCTTCAATTTGGCTCATTTTACAAAGGTGCTTATTTCTGGAGTTCACATGCATATCTTGGGCTCCTTGATCACTGCAGATGGTGACAGCAGTCACGAAATTAAAAGACGCCTGCTTCTTGGGAGAAAAGCAATGACAAACCTAGACAGCATCTTAAAAAGCAGAGACATCACCTTGCCGACAAAGGTCCGTATAGTTAAAGCTATGGTTTTCCCAGTAGTGATGTATGGAAGTGAGAGCTGGACCATAAAGAAGGCTGATCGCCGAAGAATTGATGCTTTTGAATTATGGTGCTGGAGGAGACTCTTGAGAGTCCCATGGACTGCTAGAAGATCAAACCTATCCATTCTTAAGGAAATCAGCCCTGAGTGCTCCCTGGAAGGACAGATCGTGAAGCTGAGGCTCCAATACTTTGGCCACCTCATGAGAAGAGAAGAATCCTTGGAAAAGACCCTGATGTTGGGAAAGATTGAGGGCACTAGGAGAAGGGGACGACAGAGGACAAGATGGTTGGACAGTGTTCTCGAAGCTACGAACATGAGTTTGACCAAACTACGGGAGGCAGTGGAAGACAGGAGTGCCTGGCGTGCTATGGTCCATGGGGTCACGAAGAGTCGGACACGACTAAACGACTAAACAACAACAACATGCATATCTACTCAAGAGTAAGCAACTAAGCGAAATAAACCTATAGAACGCTTATTTGTCTTCTATCTATGCATTCTGACACTCCAACAATGTGTTTTGCTTCAATTTGGCTCATTTTACAAACGTGCTTATTTCTGGAGTGAACATGCAGTTCTACTCAATAGTAAGCAACTAAGCGAAATAAACCTATAGAACGCTTACTTGTCTTCTATCTATGCATTCTGACACTCCAACAAAGTGTTTTGCTTCAATTTGGCTCATTTTACAAACGTGCTTATTTCTGGAGTGAGCATGCAGTTCTACTCAAGAGTAAGCAACTAAGCGAAATAAACCTATAGAACGCTTATGTGTCTTCTATCTATGCATTCTGACACTCCACCAATATGTTTTGCTTCAATTTGGCTCATTTTACAAACGTGCTCATTTCTGGAGTGAACATGCAGTTCTACTCAAGAGTAAGCAACTAAGCGAAATAAACCTATAGAACGCTTATTTGTCTTCTATCTATGCATTCTGGCACTCCAACAATGTGTTTTGCTTCAATTTGACTCATTTTACAAAGGTGCTTATTTCTGGAGAGAACATGCAGTTCTACTCAATAGTAAGCAACTAAGCGAAATAAACCTATAGAACGCTTTCTTGTCTTCTATCTATGCATTCTGACACTCCAACAATGTGTTTTGCTTCAATTTGGCTCATTTTCCAAAGGTGCTTATTTCTGGAGTGAACATGCAGTTCTACTCAAGAGTAAGCAACTAAGCAAAATAAACCTATAGATCGCTTATTTATCTTCTATCTATGCATTCTGACACTCCACCAATATGTTTTGCTTCAATTTGGCTCATTTTACAAAGGTGCTTATTTCTGGAGTGAACATGCATTTCTACTCAAGAGTAAGCAACTAAGCGAAATAAACCTATAGAATGCTTACTTGTCTTCTATCTATGCATTGTGACACTCCAACAATGTGTTTTGCTTCAATTTGGCTCATTTTACAAACGTGCTTATTTCTGGAGTGAACATGCAGTTCTACTCAAGAGTAAGGAACTAAGCGAAATAAAACTATAGAACGCTTATTTGTCTTCTATCTATGCATCCTGACACTCCACCAATGTGTTTTGCTTCAATTTGGCTCATTTTAAAAACGTGCTTATTTCTGGAGTGAACATGTAGTTCTACTCAAGAGTAAGCAACTAAGCGAAATAAACCTATAGAACGCTTATTTGTCTTCTATCTGTGCAATCTGACACTGCAACCATGTGTTTTGCTTCAATTTGGCTCATTTTACAAAGGTGCTTATTTCTGGAGTTCACATGCAGTTCTACTCATGAGTAAGCAACTAAGCGAAATAAACCTATAGATTGCTTATTTATCTTTTATCTATGCATTCTGACACTCCAACAATGTGTTTTGCTTCAATTTGGCTCATTTTACAAAGGTGCTTATTTCTGGAGTTCACATGTATATCTACTCAAGAGTAAGCAACTAAGCGAAATAAACCTATAGAACGCTTATTTGTCTTCTATCTATGCATTCTGACACTCCACCAATATGTTTTGCTTCAATTTGGCTCATTTTACAAACGTGCTCATTTCTGGAGTGAACATGCAGTTCTACTCAAGAGTAAGCAACTAAGCGAAATAAACCTATAGAACGCTTATTTGTCTTCTATCTATGCATTCTGACACTCCACCAATATGTTTTGCTTCAATTTGGCTCATTTTACAAAGGTGCTTATTTCTGGAGTGAACATGCATTTCTACTCAAGAGTAAGCAACTAAGCGAAATAAACCTATAGAATGCTTACTTGTCTTCTATCTATGCATTGTGACACTCCAACAATGTGTTTTGCTTCAATTTGGCTCATTTTACAAACGTGCTTATTTCTGGAGTGAACATGCAGTTCTACTCAAGAGTAAGCAACTAAGCGAAATAAAACTATAGAACGCTTATTTGTCTTCTATCTATGCATTCTGACACTCCAACAAAGTGTTTTGCTTCAATTTGGCTCATTTTACAAACGTGCTTATTTCTGGAGTGAACATGCAGTTCTACTCAAGAGTAAGCAACTAAGCGAAATAAACCTATAGAACGCTTATTTGTCTTCTATCTATGCATTCTGACACTCCAACAATGTGTTTTGCTTCAATTTGGCTCATTTTACAAAGGTGCTTATTTCTGGAGTGAACATGCATTTCTACTCAAGAGTAAGCAACTAAGCGAAATAAACCTATAGAATGCTTACTTGTCTTCTATCTATGCATTCTGACACTCCAACAATGTGTTTTGCTTCAATTTGGCTCATTTTACAAACGTGCTTATTTCTGGAGTGAACATGCAGTTCTACTCAAGAGTAAGCAACTAAGCGAAATAAAACTATAGAACGCTTATTTGTCTTCTATCTATGCATTCTGACACTCCAACAAAGTGTTTTGCTTCAATTTGGCTCATTTTACAAACGTGCTTATTTCTGGAGTGAACATGCAGTTCTACTCAAGAGTAAGCAACTAAGCGAAATAAACCTATAGAACGCTTATTTGTCTTCTATCTATGCATTCTGACACTCCAACAATGTGTTTTGCTTCAATTTGGCTCATTTTACAAAGGTGCTTATTTCTGGAGTGAACATGCATTTCTACTCAAGAGTAAGCAACTAAGCGAAATAAACCTATAGATTGCTTATTTATCTTCTATCTATGCATTCTGACACTCCAACAATGTGTTTTGCTTCAATTTGGCTCATTTTACAAAGGTGCTTATTTCTGGAGTTCACATGCATATCTACTCAAGAGTAAGCAACTAAGCGAAATAAACCTATAGAACGCTTATTTGTCTTCTATCTATGCATTCTGACACTCCACCAATATGTTTTGCTTCAATTTGGCTCATTTTACAAACGTGCTCATTTCTGGAGTGAACATGCAGTTCTACTCAAGAGTAAGCAACTAAGCGAAATAAACCTATAGAACGCTTATTTGTCTTCTATCTATGCATTCTGACACTCCACCAATATGTTTTGCTTCAATTTGGCTCATTTTAAAAACGTGCTTATTTCTGGAGTGAACATGCAGTTCTACTCAAGAGTAAGCAACTAAGCGAAATAAACCTATAGATCGCTTATTTATCTTCTATCTATGCATTCTGAGACTCCACCAATATGTTTTGCTTCAATTTGGCTCATTTTACAAAGGTGCTTATTTCTGGAGTGAACATGCATTTCTACTCAAGAGTAAGCAACTAAGCGAAATAAACCTATAGAACGCTTATTTGTCTTCTATCTATGCATTCTGACACTCCAACAAAGTGTTTTGCTTCAATTTGGCTCATTTTACAAACGTGCTTATTTCTGGAGTGAGCATGCAGTTCTACTCAAGAGTAAGCAACTAAGCGAAATAAACCTATAGAACGCTTATGTGTCTTCTATCTATGCATTCTGACACTCCACCAATATGTTTTGCTTCAATTTGGCTCATTTTACAAACGTGCTCATTTCTGGAGTGAACATGCAGTTCTACTCAAGAGTAAGCAACTAAGCGAAATAAACCTATAGAACGCTTATTTGTCTTCTATCTATGCATTCTGGCACTCCAACAATGTGTTTTGCTTCAATTTGACTCATTTTACAAAGGTGCTTATTTCTGGAGAGAACATGCAGTTCTACTCAATAGTAAGCAACTAAGCGAAATAAACCTATAGAACGCTTTCTTGTCTTCTATCTATGCATTCTGACACTCCAACAATGTGTTTTGCTTCAATTTGGCTCATTTTCCAAAGGTGCTTATTTCTGGAGTGAACATGCAGTTCTACTCAAGAGTAAGCAACTAAGCAAAATAAACCTATAGATCACTTATTTATCTTCTATCTATGCATTCTGACACTCCACCAATATGTTTTGCTTCAATTTGGCTCATTTTACAAAGGTGCTTATTTCTGGAGTGAACATGCATTTCTACTCAAGAGTAAGCAACTAAGCGAAATAAACCTATAGAATGCTTACTTGTCTTCTATCTATGCATTCTGACACTCCAACAATGTGTTTTGCTTCAATTTGGCTCATTTTACAAACGTGCTTATTTCTGGAGTGAACATGCAGTTCTACTCAAGAGTAAGGAACTAAGCGAAATAAAACTATAGAACGCTTATTTGTCTTCTATCTATGCATCCTGACACTCCACCAATGTGTTTTGCTTCAATTTGGCTCATTTTAAAAACGTGCTTATTTCTGGAGTGAACATGTAGTTCTACTCAAGAGTAAGCAACTAAGCGAAATAAACCTATAGAACGCTTATTTGTCTTCTATCTGTGCAATCTGACACTGCAACCATGTGTTTTGCTTCAATTTGGCTCATTTTACAAAGGTGCTTATTTCTGGAGTTCACATGCAGTTCTACTCATGAGTAAGCAACTAAGCGAAATAAACCTATAGATTGCTTATTTATCTTTTATCTATGCATTCTGACACTCCAACAATGTGTTTTGCTTCAATTTGGCTCATTTTACAAAGGTGCTTATTTCTGGAGTTCACAGGTATATCTACTCAAGAGTAAGCAACTAAGCGAAATAAACCTATAGAACGCTTATTTGTCTTCTATCTATGCATTCTGACACTCCACCAATATGTTTTGCTTCAATTTGGCTCATTTTACAAACGTGCTCATTTCTGGAGTGAACATGCAGTTCTACTCAAGAGTAAGCAACTAAGCGAAATAAACCTATAGAACGCTTATTTGTCTTCTATCTATGCATTCTGACACTCCACCAATATGTTTTGCTTCAATTTGGCTCATTTTACAAAGGTGCTTATTTCTGGAGTGAACATGCATTTCTACTCAAGAGTAAGCAACTAAGCGAAATAAACCTATAGAATGCTTACTTGTCTTCTATCTATGCATTGTGACACTCCAACAATGTGTTTTGCTTCAATTTGGCTCATTTTACAAACGTGCTTATTTCTGGAGTGAACATGCAGTTCTACTCAAGAGTAAGCAACTAAGCGAAATAAAACTATAGAACGCTTATTTGTCTTCTATCTATGCATTCTGACACTCCAACAAAGTGTTTTGCTTCAATTTGGCTCATTTTACAAACGTGCTTATTTCTGGAGTGAACATGCAGTTCTACTCAAGAGTAAGCAACTAAGCGAAATAAACCTATAGAACGCTTATTTGTCTTCTATCTATGCATTCTGACACTCCAACAATGTGTTTTGCTTCAATTTGGCTCATTTTACAAAGGTGCTTATTTCTGGAGTGAACATGCAGTTCTACTCAAGAGTAAGCAACTAAGCGAAATAAACCTATAGATTGCTTATTTATCTTCTATCTATGCATTCTGACACTCCAACAATGTGTTTTGCTTCAATTTGGCTCATTTTACAAAGGTGCTTATTTCTGGAGTTCACATGCATATCTACTCAAGAGTAAGCAACTAAGCGAAATAAACCTATAGAACGCTTATTTGTCTTCTATCTATGCATTCTGACACTCCACCAATATGTTTTGCTTCAATTTGGCTCATTTTACAAACGTGCTCATTTCTGGAGTGAACATGCAGTTCTACTCAAGAGTAAGCAACTAAGCGAAATAAACCTATAGAACGCTTATTTGTCTTCTATCTATGCATTCTGACACTCCACCAATATGTTTTGCTTCAATTTGGCTCATTTTACAAAGGTGCTTATTTCTGGAGTGAACATGCAGTTCTACTCAAGAGTAAGCAACTAAGCGAAATAAACCTATAGATCGCTTATTTATCTTCTATCTATGCATTCTGACACTTCACCAATATGTTTTGCTTCAATTTGGCTCATTTTACAAAGGTGCTTATTTCTGGAGTGAACATGCATTTCTACTCAAGAGTAAGCAACTAAGCGAAATAAACCTATAGATTGCTTATTTATCTTCTATCTATGCATTCTGACACTCCAACAATGTGTTTTGCTTCAATGTGGCTCATTTTACAAAGGTGCTTATTTCTGGAGTTCACATGCATATCTACTCAAGAGTAAGCAACTAAGCGAAATAAACCTATAGAACGCTTATTTGTCTTCTATCTATGCATTCTGACACTCCACCAATATGTTTTGCTTCAATTTGGCTCATTTTACAAACGTGCTCATTTCTGGAGTGAACATGCAGTTCTACTCAAGAGTAAGCAACTAAGCGAAATAAACCTATAGAACGCTTATTTGTCTTCTATCTATGCATTCTGACACTCCACCAATATGTTTTGCTTCAATTTGGCTCATTTTACAAAGGTGCTTATTTCTGGAGTGAACATGCATTTCTACTCAAGAGTAAGCAACTAAGCGAAATAAACCTATAGAATGCTTACTTGTCTTCTATCTATGCATTGTGACACTCCAACAATGTGTTTTGCTTCAATTTGGCTCATTTTACAAAGGTGCTTATTTCTGGAGTTCACATGCATATCTACTCAAGAGTAAGCAACTAAGCGAAATAAACCTATAGAACGCTTATTTGTCTTCTATCTATGCATTCTGACACTCCACCAATATGTTTTGCTTCAATTTGGCTCATTTTACAAACGTGCTCATTTCTGGAGTGAACATGCAGTTCTACTCAAGAGTAAGCAACTAAGCGAAATAAAGCCATAGAACGCTTCTCTGCCTTCTATCTATGCATTCTGACACTCCACCAATATGTTTTGCTTCAATTTGGCTCATTTTACAAAGGTGCTTATTTCTGGAGTGAACATGCAGTTCTACTCAAGAGTAAGCAACTAAGCGAAATAAAACTATAGAACGCTTATTTGTCTTCTATCTATGCATTCTGAAACTCCACCAATATGTTTTGCTTCAATTTGGCTCATTTTAAAAACGTGCTTATTTCTGGAGTGAACATGCAGTTCTACTCAAGAGTAAGCAACTAAGCGAAATAAAACTATAGAACGCTTATTTGTCTTCTATCTGTGCATTCTGACACTCCAACAATGTGTTTTGCTTCAATTTGGCTCATTTTACAAAGGTGCTTATTTCTGGAATTCACATGCAGTTCTACTCATGAGTAAGCAACTAAGCGAAATAAACCTATAGAACGCTTATTTGTCTTCTATCTATGCATTCTGACACTCCACCAATATGTTTTGCTTCAATTTGGCTCATTTTACAAAGGTGCTTATTTCTGGAGTGAACATGCAGTTCTACTCAAGAGTAAGCAACTAAGCGAAATAAACCTATAGAACGCTTATTTGCTTTCTCTCTGTGCAATCTGACACTCCAACAATGTGTTTTGCTTCAATTTGGCTCATTTTACAAAGGTGCATATTTCTGGAGTTCACATGCAGTTCTACTCATGAGTAAGCAACTAAGTGAAATAAACCTATAGATCGCATATTTATCTTCTATCTATGCATTCTGACACTCCAACAATGTGTTCTGCTTCAATTTGGCTCATTTTACAAAGGTGCTTATTCCTGGAGTGAACATGCAGTTCTACTCAAGAGTAAGCAACTAAGCGAAATAAAGCCATAGAACGCTTATCTGCCTTCTATCTATGCATTCTGACACTCCAACAATGTGTTTTGCTTCAATTTGACTCATTTTACAAAGGTGCTTATTTCTGAAGTGAACATGCAGTTCTACTCAATAGTAAGCAACCAAGCGAAATAAACCTATAGAACGCTTATTTGTCTTCTATCTATGCATTCTGACACTCCAACAATGTGTTTTGCTTCAATTTGGCTCATTTTACAAAGGTGCTTATTTCTGGAGTGAACATGCAGTTCTACTCAAGAGTAAGCAACTAAGCGAAATAAACCTATAGAACGCTTATTTGTCTTCTATCTATGCATTCTGACACTCATAGAATCATAGAATCATAGAATCATAGAGTTGGAAGAGACCACAAGGGCCATCCAGTCCAACCCCCTGCCAAGCAGGAAACACCATCAAAGCATTCCTGACAGATGGCTGTCAAGCCTCTGCTTAAAGACCTCCAAAGAAGGAGACTCCACCACACTCCTTGGCAGCAAATTCCACTGCCGAACAGCTCTTACTGTCAGGAAGTTCTTCCTAATGTTTAGGTGGAATTTTCTTTCTTGTAGTTTGAATCCGTTGCTCCGTGTCCGCTTCTCTGGAGCAGCAGAAAACAACCTTTCTCCCTCCTTTATATGACATCCTTTTATATATTTGAACATGGTTATCATATCACCCCTTAACCTTCTCTTCTCCAGGCTAAACATACCCAGCTCCCTAAGCCGTTCCTCATAAGGCATCGTTTTGCTCCAACAATGTGCATTCCAACAATGTGTTTTGCTTCAATTTGGCTCATTTTACAAAGGTGCTTATTTCTGGAGTGAACATGCAGTTCTACTCAAGAGTAAGCAACTAAGCGAAATAAACCTATAGATCGCTTATTTATATTCTATCTATGCATTCTGACACTCCACCAATATGTTTTGCTTCAATTTGGCTCATTTTAAAAACGTGCTTATTTCTGGAGTTCACATGCAGTTCACATGCAGTTCACATGCAGTTCTACTCATGAGTAAGCAACTAAGCGAAATAAACCTATAGATCGCTTATTTATCTTCTATCTATCTTCTTCTATCTATCTATCTATCTATCTATCTTCTATCTATTTATCTATTTATCTTCTATCTATGCATTCTGACACTCCACCAATATGTTTTGCTTCAATTTGGCTCATTTTACAAAGGTGCTTATTTCTGGAGTTCACAGGTATATCTACTATAGAGTAAGCAACTAAGCGAAATAAACCTATAGAACGCTTATTTGTCTTCTATCTATGCATTCTGACACTCCACCAATATGTTTTGCTTCAATTTGGCTCATTTTACAAACGTGCTCATTTCTGGAGTGAACATGCAGTTCTACTCAAGAGTAAGCAACTAAGCGAAATAAACCTATAGAACGCTTATTTGTCTTCTATCTATGCATTCTGACACTCCACCAATATGTTTTGCTTCAATTTGGCTCATTTTACAAAGGTGCTTATTTCTGGAGTGAACATGCATTTCTACTCAAGAGTAAGCAACTAAGCGAAATAAACCTATAGAATGCTTACTTGTCTTCTATCTATGCATTGTGACACTCCAACAATGTGTTTTGCTTCAATTTGGCTCATTTTACAAACGTGCTTATTTCTGGAGTGAACATGCAGTTCTACTCAAGAGTAAGCAACTAAGCGAAATAAAACTATAGAACGCTTATTTGTCTTCTATCTATGCATTCTGACACTCCAACAAAGTGTTTTGCTTCAATTTGGCTCATTTTACAAACGTGCTTATTTCTGGAGTGAACATGCAGTTCTACTCAAGAGTAAGCAACTAAGCGAAATAAACCTATAGAACGCTTATTTGTCTTCTATCTATGCATTCTGACACTCCAACAATGTGTTTTGCTTCAATTTGGCTCATTTTACAAAGGTGCTTATTTCTGGAGTGAACATGCAGTTCTACTCAAGAGTAAGCAACTAAGCGAAATAAACCTATAGATTGCTTATTTATCTTCTATCTATGCATTCTGACACTCCAACAATGTGTTTTGCTTCAATTTGGCTCATTTTACAAAGGTGCTTATTTCTGGAGTTCACATGCATATCTACTCAAGAGTAAGCAACTAAGCGAAATAAACCTATAGAACGCTTATTTGTCTTCTATCTATGCATTCTGACACTCCACCAATATGTTTTGCTTCAATTTGGCTCATTTTACAAACGTGCTCATTTCTGGAGTGAACATGCAGTTCTACTCAAGAGTAAGCAACTAAGCGAAATAAACCTATAGAACGCTTATTTGTCTTCTATCTATGCATTACAAAGGTGCTTATTTCTGGAGTTCACATGCATATCTACTCAAGAGTAAGCAACTAAGCGAAATAAACCTATAGAATGCTTACTTGTCTTCTATCTATGCATTGTGACACTCCAACAATGTGTTTTGCTTCAATTTGGCTCATTTTACAAACGTGCTTATTTCTGGAGTGAACATGCAGTTCTACTCAAGAGTAAGCAACTAAGCGACATAAAACTATAGAACGCTTATTTGTCTTCTATCTGACACTCCAACCATGTGTTTTTGCTTCAATTTGGCTCATTTTACAAAGGTGCTTATTTCTGGAGTGAACATGCAGTTCTACTCAAGAGTAAGCAACTAAGCGAAATAAACTTATAGAACACTTATTTGTCTTCTGTCTATGCATTCTGACACTCCAACAATGTGTTTTGCTTCAATTTGACTCATTTTACAAAGGTGCTTATTTCTGGAGTGAACATGCAGTTCTACTCAATAGTAAGCAACTAAGCGAAATAAACCTATAGAACGCTTACTTGTCTTTTATCTATGGATTCTGACACTCCAACAATGTGTTTTGCTTCAATTTGGCTCATTTTACAAAGGTGCTTATTTCTGGAGTGAACATGCAGTTCTACTCAAGAGTAAGCAACTAAGCGAAATAAACCTATAGAACGCTTATTTGCTTTCTATCTGTGCAATCTGACACTCCAACAATGTGTTTTGCTACAATTTGGCTCATTTTACAAAGGTGCATATTTCTGGAGTTCACATGCAGTTCTACTCATGAGTAAGCAACTAAGTGAAATAAACCTATAGATCGCTTATTTATCTTCTATCTACGCATTCTGACACTCCAACAATGTGTTCTGCTTCAATTTGGCTCATTTTACAAAGGTGCTTATTTCTGGAGTGAACATGCATTTCTACTCAAGAGTAAGCAACTAAGCGAAATAAACCTATAGAATGCTTACTTGTCTTCTATCCATGCATTCTGACTCTCCAACAATGTGTTTTGCTTCAATTGGTCTCATTTTACAAAGGTGCTTATTTCTGGAGTGAACATGCATTTCTACTCAAGAGTAAGCAACTAAGCGAAATAAACCTATAGAATGCTTACTTGTCTTCTATCCATGCATTCTGACACTCCAACAATGTGTTTTGCTTCAATTGGTCTCATTTTACAAACGTGCTTATTTCTGGAGTGAACATGCAGTTCTACTCATGAGTAAGCAACTAAGCGAAATAAACCTATAGAACGCTTATTTGCTTTCTATCTGTGCAATCTGACACTCCAACAATGTGTTTTGCTACAATTTGGCTCATTTTACAAAGGTGCATATTTCTGGAGTTCACATGCAGTTCTACTCATGAGTAAGCAACTAAGTGAAATAAACCTATAGATCGCTTATTTATCTTCTATCTACGCATTCTGACACTCCAACAATGTGTTCTGCTTCAATTTGGCTCATTTTACAAAGGTGCTTATTTCTGGAGTGAACATGCATTTCTACTCAAGAGTAAGCAACTAAGCGAAATAAACCTATAGAATGCTTACTTGTCTTCTATCCATGCATTCTGACACTCCAACAATGTGTTTTGCTTCAATTGGTCTCATTTTACAAAGGTGCTTATTTCTGGAGTGAACATGCATTTCTACTCAAGAGTAAGCAACTAAGCGAAATAAACCTATAGAATGCTTACTTGTCTTCTATCCATGCATTCTGACACTTCAACAATGTGTTTTGCTTCAATTGGTCTCATTTTACAAACGTGCTTATTTCTGGAGTGAACATGCAGTTCTACTCATGAGTAAGCAACTAAGCGAAATAAACCTATAGATTGCTTATTTATCTTCTATCTATGCATTCTGACACTCCACCAATATGTTTTGCTTCAATTTGGCTCATTTTACAAAGGTGCTTATTTCTGGAGTGAACATGCATTTCTACTCAAGAGTAAGCAACTAAGCGAAATAAACCTATAGAATGCTTACTTGTCTTCTATCTATGCATTCTGACACTCCAACAATGTGTTTTGCTTCAATTGGTCTCATTTTACAAACGTGCTTATTTCTGGAGTGAACATGCAGTTCTACTCAAGAGTAAGCAACTAAGCGAAATAAACCTATAGAACGCTTATTTGTCTTCTATCTATGCATTCTGACACTCCAACAATGTGTTTTGCTTCAATTTGCCTCATTTTACAAAGGTGCTTATTTCTGGAGTGAACATGCAGTTCTACTCAAGAGTAAGCAACTAAGCGAAATAAACCTATAGAACACTTATTTGTCTTCTGTCTATGGATTCTGACACTCCAACAATGTGTTTTGCTTCAATTTGGCTCATTTTACAAAGGTGCTTATTCCTGGAGTGAACATGCAGTTCTACTCAAGAGTAAGCAACTAAGCGAAATAAAGCCATAGAACGCTTATCTGCCTTCTATCTATGCATTCTGACACTCCAACAATGTGTTTTGCTTCAATTTGCCTCATTTTAAAAACGTGCTTATTTCTGGAGTGAACATGTAGTTCTACTCAAGAGTAAGCAACTAAGCGAAATAAACCTATAGAACCTTTATTTGTCTTCTATCTATGCATTCTGACACTCCAACAATGTGTTTTGCTTCAATTTGGCTCATTTTACAAAGGTGCTTATTTCTGGAGTGAACATGCAGTTCTACTCAAGAGTAAGCAACTAAGCGAAATAAACCTATAGAACACTTATTTGTCTTCTGTCTATGGATTCTGACACTCCAACAATGTGTTTTGCTTCAATTTGGCTCATTTTACAAAGGTGCTTATTCCTGGAGTGAACATGCAGTTCTACTCAAGAGTAAGCAACTAAGCGAAATAAAGCCATAGAACGCTTATCTGCCTTCTATCTATGCATTCTGACACTCCAACAATGTGTTTTGCTTCAATTTGCCTCATTTTAAAAACGTGCTTATTTCTGGAGTGAACATGTAGTTCTACTCAAGAGTAAGCAACTAAGCGAAATAAACCTATAGAACGCTTATTTGTCTTCTATCTATGCATTCTGACACTCCAACAATGTGTTTTGCTTCAATTTGGCTCATTTTACAAAGGTGCTTATTTCTGGAGTGAACATGCAGTTCTACTCAAGAGTAAGCAACTAAGCGAAATAAACCTATAGAACACTTATTTGTCTTCTGTCTATGCATTCTGACACTCCACCAATATGTTTTGCTTCAATTTGGCTCATTTTACAAAGGTGCTTATTTCTGGAGTGAACATGCATTTCTACTCAAGAGTAAGCAACTAAGCGAAATAAACCTATAGAATGCTTACTTGTCTTCTATCTATGCATTGTGACACTCCAACAATGTGTTTTGCTTCAATTTGGCTCATTTTACAAACGTGCTTATTTCTGGAGTGAACATGCAGTTCTTCTCAAGAGTAAGCAACTAAGCGACATAAAACTATAGAACGCTTATTTGTCTTCTATCTGTGCAATCTGACACTCCAACAATGTGTTTTGCTTCAATTGGTCTCATTTTACAAACGTGCTTATTTCTGGAGTGAACATGCAGTTCTACTCATGAGTAAGCAACTAAGCGAAATAAACCTATAGAACGCTTATTTGCTTTCTATCTGTGCAATCTGACACTCCAACAATGTGTTTTGCTACAATTTGGCTCATTTTACAAAGGTGCATATTTCTGGAGTTCACATGCAGTTCTACTCATGAGTAAGCAACTAAGTGAAATAAACCTATAGATCGCTTATTTATCTTCTATCTACGCATTCTGACACTCCAACAATGTGTTCTGCTTCAATTTGGCTCATTTTACAAAGGTGCTTATTTCTGGAGTGAACATGCATTTCTACTCAAGAGTAAGCAACTAAGCGAAATAAACCTATAGAATGCTTACTTGTCTTCTATCCATGCATTCTGACACTCCAACAATGTGTTTTGCTTCAATTGGTCTCATTTTACAAAGGTGCTTATTTCTGGAGTGAACATGCATTTCTACTCAAGAGTAAGCAACTAAGCGAAATAAACCTATAGAATGCTTACTTGTCTTCTATCCATGCATTCTGACACTCCAACAATGTGTTTTGCTTCAATTGGTCTCATTTTACAAACGTGCTTATTTCTGGAGTGAACATGCAGTTCTACTCATGAGTAAGCAACTAAGCGAAATAAACCTATAGATTGCTTATTTATCTTCTATCTATGCATTCTGACACTCCACCAATATGTTTTGCTTCAATTTGGCTCATTTTACAAAGGTGCTTATTTCTGGAGTGAACATGCATTTCTACTCAAGAGTAAGCAACTAAGCGAAATAAACCTATAGAATGCTTACTTGTCTTCTATCTATGCATTCTGACACTCCAACAATGTGTTTTGCTTCAATTGGTCTCATTTTACAAACGTGCTTATTTCTGGAGTGAACATGCAGTTCTACTCAAGAGTAAGCAACTAAGCGAAATAAACCTATAGAACGCTTATTTGTCTTCTATCTATGCATTCTGACACTCCAACAATGTGTTTTGCTTCAATTTGCCTCATTTTACAAAGGTGCTTATTTCTGGAGTGAACATGCAGTTCTACTCAAGAGTAAGCAACTAAGCGAAATAAACCTATAGAACACTTATTTGTCTTCTGTCTATGGATTCTGACACTCCAACAATGTGTTTTGCTTCAATTTGGCTCATTTTACAAAGGTGCTTATTCCTGGAGTGAACATGCAGTTCTACTCAAGAGTAAGCAACTAAGCGAAATAAAGCCATAGAACGCTTATCTGCCTTCTATCTATGCATTCTGACACTCCAACAATGTGTTTTGCTTCAATTTGCCTCATTTTAAAAACGTGCTTATTTCTGGAGTGAACATGTAGTTCTACTCAAGAGTAAGCAACTAAGCGAAATAAACCTATAGAACCTTTATTTGTCTTCTATCTATGCATTCTGACACTCCAACAATGTGTTTTGCTTCAATTTGGCTCATTTTACAAAGGTGCTTATTTCTGGAGTGAACATGCAGTTCTACTCAAGAGTAAGCAACTAAGCGAAATAAACCTATAGAACACTTATTTGTCTTCTGTCTATGGATTCTGACACTCCAACAATGTGTTTTGCTTCAATTTGGCTCATTTTACAAAGGTGCTTATTCCTGGAGTGAACATGCAGTTCTACTCAAGAGTAAGCAACTAAGCGAAATAAAGCCATAGAACGCTTATCTGCCTTCTATCTATGCATTCTGACACTCCAACAATGTGTTTTGCTTCAATTTGCCTCATTTTAAAAACGTGCTTATTTCTGGAGTGAACATGTAGTTCTACTCAAGAGTAAGCAACTAAGCGAAATAAACCTATAGAACGCTTATTTGTCTTCTATCTATGCATTCTGACACTCCAACAATGTGTTTTGCTTCAATTTGGCTCATTTTACAAAGGTGCTTATTTCTGGAGTGAACATGCAGTTCTACTCAAGAGTAAGCAACTAAGCGAAATAAACCTATAGAACACTTATTTGTCTTCTGTCTATGCATTCTGACACTCCACCAATATGTTTTGCTTCAATTTGGCTCATTTTACAAAGGTGCTTATTTCTGGAGTGAACATGCATTTCTACTCAAGAGTAAGCAACTAAGCGAAATAAACCTATAGAATGCTTACTTGTCTTCTATCTATGCATTGTGACACTCCAACAATGTGTTTTGCTTCAATTTGGCTCATTTTACAAACGTGCTTATTTCTGGAGTGAACATGCAGTTCTTCTCAAGAGTAAGCAACTAAGCGACATAAAACTATAGAACGCTTATTTGTCTTCTATCTGTGCAATCTGACACTCCAACCATGTGTTTTGCTTCAATTTGGCTCATTTTACAAAGGTGCTTATTTCTGGAGTGAACATGCAGTTCTACTCAAGAGTAAGCAACTAAGCGAAATAAACTTATAGAACACTTATTTGTCTTCTGTCTATGCATTCTGACACTCCAACAATGTGTTTTGCTTCAATTTGGCTCATTTTACAAACGTGCTTATTTCTGGAGTGAACATGCAGTTTTACTCAAGAGTAAGCAACTAAGCGAAATAAACCTATCGAACGCTTACTTGTCTTTTATCTATGGATTCTGACACTCCAACAATGTGTTTTGCTTCAATTTGGCTCATTTTACAAAGGTGCTTATTTCTGGAGTGAACATGCAGTTCTACTCAAGAGTAAGCAACTAAGCGAAATAAACCTATAGAACGCTTATTTGCTTTCTATCTGTGCAATCTGACACTCCAACAATGTGTTTTGCTACAATTTGGCTCATTTTACAAAGGTGCATATTTCTGGAGTTCACATGCAGTTCTACTCATGAGTAAGCAACTAAGTGAAATAAACCTATAGATCGCTTATTTATCTTCTATCTACGCATTCTGACACTCCAACAATGTGTTCTGCTTCAATTTGGCTCATTTTACAAAGGTGCTTATTTCTGGAGTGAACATGCATTTCTACTCAAGAGTAAGCAACTAAGCGAAATAAACCTATAGAATGCTTACTTGTCTTCTATCCATGCATTCTGACTCTCCAACAATGTGTTTTGCTTCAATTGGTCTCATTTTACAAAGGTGCTTATTTCTGGAGTGAACATGCATTTCTACTCAAGAGTAAGCAACTAAGCGAAATAAACCTATAGAATGCTTACTTGTCTTCTATCCATGCATTCTGACACTCCAACAATGTGTTTTGCTTCGATTGGTCTCATTTTACAAACGTGCTTATTTCTGGAGTGAACATGCAGTTCTACTCATGAGTAAGCAACTAAGCGAAATAAACCTATAGAACGCTTATTTGCTTTCTATCTGTGCAATCTGACACTCCAACAATGTGTTTTGCTACAATTTGGCTCATTTTACAAAGGTGCATATTTCTGGAGTTCACATGCAGTTCTACTCATGAGTAAGCAACTAAGTGAAATAAACCTATAGATCGCTTATTTATCTTCTATCTACGCATTCTGACACTCCAACAATGTGTTCTGCTTCAATTTGGCTCATTTTACAAAGATGCTTATTTCTGGAGTGAACATGCATTTCTACTCAAGAGTAAGCAACTAAGCGAAATAAACCTATAGAATGCTTACTTGTCTTCTATCCATGCATTCTGACACTCCAACAATGTGTTTTGCTTCAATTGGTCTCATTTTACAAAGGTGCTTATTTCTGGAGTGAACATGCATTTCTACTCAAGAGTAAGCAACTAAGCGAAATAAACCTATAGAATGCTTACTTGTCTTCTATCCATGCATTCTGACACTCCAACAATGTGTTTTGCTTCAATTGGTCTCATTTTACAAACGTGCTTATTTCTGGAGTGAACATGCAGTTCTACTCATGAGTAAGCAACTAAGCGAAATAAACCTATAGATTGCTTATTTATCTTCTATCTATGCATTCTGACACTCCACCAATATGTTTTGCTTCAATTTGGCTCATTTTACAAAGGTGCTTATTTCTGGAGTGAACATGCATTTCTACTCATGAGTAAGCAACTAAGTGAAATAAACCTATAGATCGCTTATTTATCTTCTATCTATGCATTCTGACACTCCAACAATGTGTTTTGCTTCAATTGGTCTCATTTTACAAACGTGCTTATTTCTGGAGTGAACATGCAGTTCTACTCAAGAGTAAGCAACTAAGCGAAATAAACCTATAGAACGCTTATTTGTCTTCTATCTATGCATTCTGACACTCCAACAATGTGTTTTGCTTCAATTTGCCTCATTTTACAAAGGTGCTTATTTCTGGAGTGAACATGCAGTTCTACTCAAGAGTAAGCAACTAAGCGAAATAAACCTATAGAACACTTATTTGTCTTCTGTCTATGGATTCTGACACTCCAACAATGTGTTTTGCTTCAATTTGGCTCATTTTACAAAGGTGCTTATTCCTGGAGTGAACATGCAGTTCTACTCAAGAGTAAGCAACTAAGCGAAATAAAGCCATAGAACGCTTATCTGCCTTCTATCTATGCATTCTGACACTCCAACAATGTGTTTTGCTTCAATTTGCCTCATTTTAAAAACGTGCTTATTTCTGGAGTGAACATGTAGTTCTACTCAAGAGTAAGCAACTAAGCGAAATAAACCTATAGAACCTTTATTTGTCTTCTATCTATGCATTCTGACACTCCAACAATGTGTTTTGCTTCAATTTGGCTCATTTTACAAAGGTGCTTATTTCTGGAGTGAACATGCAGTTCTACTCAAGAGTAAGCAACTAAGCGAAATAAACCTATAGAACACTTATTTGTCTTCTGTCTATGGATTCTGACACTCCAACAATGTGTTTTGCTTCAATTTGGCTCATTTTACAAAGGTGCTTATTCCTGGAGTGAACATGCAGTTCTACTCAAGAGTAAGCAACTAAGCGAAATAAAGCCATAGAACGCTTATCTGCCTTCTATCTATGCATTCTGACACTCCAACAATGTGTTTTGCTTCAATTTGCCTCATTTTAAAAACGTGCTTATTTCTGGAGTGAACATGTAGTTCTACTCAAGAGTAAGCAACTAAGCGAAATAAACCTATAGAACGCTTATTTGTCTTCTATCTATGCATTCTGACACTCCAACAATGTGTTTTGCTTCAATTTGGCTCATTTTACAAAGGTGCTTATTTCTGGAGTGAACATGCAGTTCTACTCAAGAGTAAGCAACTAAGCGAAATAAACCTATAGAACACTTATTTGTCTTCTGTCTATGCATTCTGACACTCCAACAATGTGTTTTGCTTCAATTTGACTCATTTTACAAAGGTGCTTATTTCTGAAGTGAACATGCAGTTCTACTCAATAGTAAGCAACCAAGCGAAATAAACCTATAGAACGCTTACTTGTCTTTTATCTATGGATTCTGACACTCCAACAATGTGTTTTGCTTCAATTTGGCTCATTTTACAAAGGTGCATATTTCTGGAGTTCACATCCAGTTCTACTCATGAGTAAGCAACTAAGTGAAATAAACCTATAGATCGCTCATTTATCTTCTATCTATGCATTCTGACACTCCAACAATGTGTTCTGTTTCAATTTGGCTCATTTTACAAAGGTGCTTTTTTTTGGAGTGAACATGCAGTTCTACTCAATAGTAAGCAACTAAGCGAAATAAACCTATAGAACGCTTACTTGTCTTTTATCTATGGATGCTGACACTCCAACAAAGTGTTTTGCTTCAATTTGGCTCATTTTACAAACGTGCTTATTTCTGGAGTGAACATGCAGTTTTACTCAAGAGTAAGCAACTAAGCGAAATAAACCTATCAAACGCTTATTTGTCTTCTATCTGTGCAATCTGACACTCCAACAATGTTTTTTGCTTCAATTTGGCTCATTTTACAAAGGTGCTTATTTCTGGAGTGAACATGCAGTTCTACTCAAGAGTAAGCAACTAAGCGAAAAAAACCTATAGATCGCTTATTAGTATTCTATCTATGCATTCTGACACTCCATCAATGTGCTTTGCTTCAATTTGGCTCATTTTACAAAGGTGCTTATTTCTGGACTGAACATGCAGTTCTACTCAAGAGTAAGCAATTAAGCGAAATAAACCTATAGAACGCTTATTTGTCTTCTATCTATGCAATCTGACACTCCACCAATATGTTTCGCTTCAATTTGGCTCATTTTACAAAGGTGCTTATTTCTGGAATTCACATGCAGTTTTACTCATGAGTAAGCAACTAAGTGAAATAAACCTATAGATCGCTTATTTATCTTCTATCTATGCATTCTGACACTCCAACAATGTGTTTTGCTTCAATTGGTCTCATTTTACAAACGTGCTTATTTCTGGAGTGAACATGCAGTTCTACTCAAGAGTAAGCAACTAAGCGAAATAAACCTATAGAACGCTTATTTGTCTTCTATCTATGCATTCTGACACTCCAACAATGTGTTTTGCTTCAATTTGCCTCATTTTACAAAGGTGCTTATTTCTGGAGTGAACATGCAGTTCTACTCAAGAGTAAGCAACTAAGCGAAATAAACCTATAGAACACTTATTTGTCTTCTGTCTATGGATTCTGACACTCCAACAATGTGTTTTGCTTCAATTTGGCTCATTTTACAAAGGTGCTTATTCCTGGAGTGAACATGCAGTTCTACTCAAGAGTAAGCAACTAAGCGAAATAAAGCCATAGAACGCTTATCTGCCTTCTATCTATGCATTCTGACACTCCAACAATGTGTTTTGCTTCAATTTGCCTCATTTTAAAAACGTGCTTATTTCTGGAGTGAACATGTAGTTCTACTCAAGAGTAAGCAACTAAGCGAAATAAACCTATAGAACCTTTATTTGTCTTCTATCTATGCATTCTGACACTCCAACAATGTGTTTTGCTTCAATTTGGCTCATTTTACAAAGGTGCTTATTTCTGGAGTGAACATGCAGTTCTACTCAAGAGTAAGCAACTAAGCGAAATAAACCTATAGAACACTTATTTGTCTTCTGTCTATGGATTCTGACACTCCAACAATGTGTTTTGCTTCAATTTGGCTCATTTTACAAAGGTGCTTATTCCTGGAGTGAACATGCAGTTCTACTCAAGAGTAAGCAACTAAGCGAAATAAAGCCATAGAACGCTTATCTGCCTTCTATCTATGCATTCTGACACTCCAACAATGTGTTTTGCTTCAATTTGCCTCATTTTAAAAACGTGCTTATTTCTGGAGTGAACATGTAGTTCTACTCAAGAGTAAGCAACTAAGCGAAATAAACCTATAGAACGCTTATTTGTCTTCTATCTATGCATTCTGACACTCCAACAATGTGTTTTGCTTCAATTTGGCTCATTTTACAAAGGTGCTTATTTCTGGAGTGAACATGCAGTTCTACTCAAGAGTAAGCAACTAAGCGAAATAAACCTATAGAACACTTATTTGTCTTCTGTCTATGCATTCTGACACTCCAACAATGTGTTTTGCTTCAATTTGACTCATTTTACAAAGGTGCTTATTTCTGAAGTGAACATGCAGTTCTACTCAATAGTAAGCAACCAAGCGAAATAAACCTATAGAACGCTTACTTGTCTTTTATCTATGGATTCTGACACTCCAACAATGTGTTTTGCTTCAATTTGGCTCATTTTACAAAGGTGCATATTTCTGGAGTTCACATCCAGTTCTACTCATGAGTAAGCAACTAAGTGAAATAAACCTATAGATCGCTCATTTATCTTCTATCTATGCATTCTGACACTCCAACAATGTGTTCTGTTTCAATTTGGCTCATTTTACAAAGGTGCTTTTTTTTGGAGTGAACATGCAGTTCTACTCAATAGTAAGCAACTAAGCGAAATAAACCTATAGAACGCTTACTTGTCTTTTATCTATGGATGCTGACACTCCAACAAAGTGTTTTGCTTCAATTTGGCTCATTTTACAAACGTGCTTATTTCTGGAGTGAACATGCAGTTTTACTCAAGAGTAAGCAACTAAGCGAAATAAACCTATCGAACGCTTACTTGTCTTTTATCTGTGCAATCTGACACTCCAACAATGTGTTTTGCTTCAATTTGGCTCATTTTACAAAGGTGCTTATTTCTGGAGTGAACATGCAGTTCTACTCAAGAGTAAGCAACTAAGCAAAAAAAACCTATAGATCGCTTATTAGTATTCTATCTATGCATTCTGACACTCCATCAATGTGCTTTGCTTCAATTTGGCTCATTTTACAAAGGTGCTTATTTCTGGACTGAACATGCAGTTCTACTCAAGAGTAAGCAATTAAGCGAAATAAACCTATAGAACGCTTATTTGTCTTCTATCTATGCAATCTGACACTCCACCAATATGTTTCGCTTCAATTTGGCTCATTTTACAAAGGTGCTTATTTCTGGAATTCACATGCAGTTTTACTCATGAGTAAGCAACTAAGTGAAATAAACCTATAGATCGCTTATTTATCTTCTATCTATGGATTCTGACACTCCAACAATGTGTTTTGCTTCAATTTGGCTCATTTTACAAAGGTGCTTATTTCTGGAGTGAACATGCAGTTCTACTCAAGAGTAAGCAACTAAGCGAAATAAACCTATAGAACGCTTATTTGCTTTCTATCTGTGCAATCTGACACTCCAACAATGTGTTTTGCTTCAATTTGGCTCATTTTACAAAGGTGCTTATTCCTGGAGTGAACATGCAGTTCTACTCAAGAGTAAGCAACTAAGCGAAATAAAGCCATAGAACGCTTATCTGCCTTCTATCTATGCATTCTGACACTCCAACAATGTGTTTTGCTTCAATTTGGCTCATTTTAAAAACGTGCTCATTTCTGGAGTGAACATGCAGTTCTACTCATGAGTAAGCAACTAAGCGAAATAAACCTATAGATCGCTTATTTATCTTCTATCTATGCATTCTGACACTCCACCAATATGTTTTGCTTCAATTTGGCTCATTTTACAAAGGTGCTTATTTCTGGAGTGAACATGCATTTCTACTCAAGAGTAAGCAACTAAGCGAAATAAACCTATAGAACACTTATTTGTCTTCTATCTATGCATTCTGACACTCCAACAATGTGTTTTGCTTCAATTTGGCTCATTTTACAAAGGTGCTTATTTCTGGAGTGAACATGCAGTTCTACTCAAGAGTAAGCAACTAAGCGAAATAAACCTATAGATCGCTTATTTATATTCTATCTATGCATTCTGACACTCCACCAATATGTTTTGCTTCAATTTGGCTCATTTTAAAAACGTGCTCATTTCTGGAGTGAACATGCAGTTCTACTCATGAGTAAGCAACTAAGCGAAATAAACCTATCGAACGCTTATTTGTCTTCTATCTGTGCAATCTGACACTCCAACAATGTTTTTTGCTTCAATTTGGCTCATTTTACAAAGGTGCTTATTTCTGGAGTGAACATGCAGTTCTACTCAAGAGTAAGCAACTAAGCGAAAAAAACCTATAGATCGCTTATTAGTATTCTATCTATGCATTCTGACACTCCATCAATGTGCTTTGCTTCAATTTGGCTCATTTTACAAAGGTGCTTATTTCTGGACTGAACATGCAGTTTTACTCATGAGTAAGCAACTAAGTGAAATAAACCTATAGATCGCTTATTTATCTTCTATCTATGGATTCTGACACTCCAACAATGTGTTTTGCTTCAATTTGGCTCATTTTACAAAGGTGCTTATTTCTGGAGTGAACATGCAGTTCTACTCAAGAGTAAGCAACTAAGCGAAATAAACCTATAGATCGCTTATTTATCTTCTATCTATGCATTCTGACACTCCACCAATATGTTTTGCTTCAATTTGGCTCATTTTACAAAGGTGCTTATTTCTGGAGTGAACATGCAGTTCTACTCAATAGTAAGCAACTAAGCGAAATAAACCTATAGAATGCTTACTTGTCTTCTATCTATGCATTCTGACACTCCAACAAAGTGTTTTGCTTCAATTTGGCTCATTTTACAAACGTGCTTATTTCTGGAGTGAACATGCAGTTTTACTCAAGAGTAAGCAACTAAGCGAAATAAACCTATCAAACGCTTATTTGTCTTCTATCTGTGCAATCTGACACTCCAACAATGTTTTTTGCTTCAATTTGGCTCATTTTACAAAGGTGCTTATTTCTGGAGTGAACATGCAGTTCTACTCAAGAGTAAGCAACTAAGCGAAATAAACCTATAGATCGCTTATTAGTATTCTATCTATGCATTCTGACACTCCATCAATGTGCTTTGCTTCAATTTGGCTCATTTTACAAAGGTGCTTATTTCTGGACTGAACATGCAGTTCTACTCAAGAGTAAGCAATTAAGCGAAATAAACCTATAGAACGCTTATTTGTCTTCTATCTATGCAATCTGACACTCCACCAATATGTTTCGCTTCAATTTGGCTCATTTTACAAAGGTGCTTATTTCTGGAATTCACATGCAGTTTTACTCATGAGTAAGCAACTAAGTGAAATAAACCTATAGATCGCTTATTTATCTTCTATCTATGCATTCTCACACTCCAACAATGTGTTTTGCTTCAATTGGTCTCATTTTACAAACGTGCTTATTTCTGGAGTGAACATGCAGTTCTACTCAAGAGTAAGCAACTAAGCGAAATAAACCTATAGAACACTTATTTGTCTTCTGTCTATGGATTCTGACACTCCAACAATGTGTTTTGCTTCAATTTGGCTCATTTTACAAAGGTGCTTATTCCTGGAGTGAACATGCAGTTCTACTCAAGAGTAAGCAACTAAGCGAAATAAAGCCATAGAACGCTTATCTGCCTTCTATCTATGCATTCTGACACTCCAACAATGTGTTTTGCTTCAATTTGCCTCATTTTAAAAACGTGCTTATTTCTGGAGTGAACATGTAGTTCTACTCAAGAGTAAGCAACTAAGCGAAATAAACCTATAGAACCTTTATTTGTCTTCTATCTATGCATTCTGACACTCCAACAATGTGTTTTGCTTCAATTTGGCTCATTTTACAAAGGTGCTTATTTCTGGAGTGAACATGCAGTTCTACTCAAGAGTAAGCAACTAAGCGAAATAAACCTATAGAACACTTATTTGTCTTCTGTCTATGGATTCTGACACTCCAACAATGTGTTTTGCTTCAATTTGGCTCATTTTACAAAGGTGCTTATTCCTGGAGTGAACATGCAGTTCTACTCAAGAGTAAGCAACTAAGCGAAATAAAGCCATAGAACGCTTATCTGCCTTCTATCTATGCATTCTGACACTCCAACAATGTGTTTTGCTTCAATTTGCCTCATTTTAAAAACGTGCTTATTTCTGGAGTGAACATGTAGTTCTACTCAAGAGTAAGCAACTAAGCGAAATAAACCTATAGAACGCTTATTTGTCTTCTATCTATGCATTCTGACACTCCAACAATGTGTTTTGCTTCAATTTGGCTCATTTTACAAAGGTGCTTATTTCTGGAGTGAACATGCAGTTCTACTCAAGAGTAAGCAACTAAGCGAAATAAACCTATAGAACACTTATTTGTCTTCTGTCTATGCATTCTGACACTCCAACAATGTGTTTTGCTTCAATTTGACTCATTTTACAAAGGTGCTTATTTCTGAAGTGAACATGCAGTTCTACTCAATAGTAAGCAACCAAGCGAAATAAACCTATAGAACGCTTACTTGTCTTTTATCTATGGATTCTGACACTCCAACAATGTGTTTTGCTTCAATTTGGCTCATTTTACAAAGGTGCATATTTCTGGAGTTCACATCCAGTTCTACTCATGAGTAAGCAACTAAGTGAAATAAACCTATAGATCGCTCATTTATCTTCTATCTATGCATTCTGACACTCCAACAATGTGTTCTGTTTCAATTTGGCTCATTTTACAAAGGTGCTTTTTTTTGGAGTGAACATGCAGTTCTACTCAATAGTAAGCAACTAAGCGAAATAAACCTATAGAACGCTTACTTGTCTTTTATCTATGGATGCTGACACTCCAACAAAGTGTTTTGCTTCAATTTGGCTCATTTTACAAACGTGCTTATTTCTGGAGTGAACATGCAGTTTTACTCAAGAGTAAGCAACTAAGCGAAATAAACCTATCGAACGCTTACTTGTCTTTTATCTGTGCAATCTGACACTCCAACAATGTGTTTTGCTTCAATTTGGCTCATTTTACAAAGGTGCTTATTTCTGGAGTGAACATGCAGTTCTACTCAAGAGTAAGCAACTAAGCAAAAAAAACCTATAGATCGCTTATTAGTATTCTATCTATGCATTCTGACACTCCATCAATGTGCTTTGCTTCAATTTGGCTCATTTTACAAAGGTGCTTATTTCTGGACTGAACATGCAGTTCTACTCAAGAGTAAGCAATTAAGCGAAATAAACCTATAGAACGCTTATTTGTCTTCTATCTATGCAATCTGACACTCCACCAATATGTTTCGCTTCAATTTGGCTCATTTTACAAAGGTGCTTATTTCTGGAATTCACATGCAGTTTTACTCATGAGTAAGCAACTAAGTGAAATAAACCTATAGATCGCTTATTTATCTTCTATCTATGGATTCTGACACTCCAACAATGTGTTTTGCTTCAATTTGGCTCATTTTACAAAGGTGCTTATTTCTGGAGTGAACATGCAGTTCTACTCAAGAGTAAGCAACTAAGCGAAATAAACCTATAGAACGCTTATTTGCTTTCTATCTGTGCAATCTGACACTCCAACAATGTGTTTTGCTTCAATTTGGCTCATTTTACAAAGGTGCTTATTCCTGGAGTGAACATGCAGTTCTACTCAAGAGTAAGCAACTAAGCGAAATAAAGCCATAGAACGCTTATCTGCCTTCTATCTATGCATTCTGACACTCCAACAATGTGTTTTGCTTCAATTTGGCTCATTTTAAAAACGTGCTCATTTCTGGAGTGAACATGCAGTTCTACTCATGAGTAAGCAACTAAGCGAAATAAACCTATAGATCGCTTATTTATCTTCTATCTATGCATTCTGACACTCCACCAATATGTTTTGCTTCAATTTGGCTCATTTTACAAAGGTGCTTATTTCTGGAGTGAACATGCATTTCTACTCAAGAGTAAGCAACTAAGCGAAATAAACCTATAGAACACTTATTTGTCTTCTATCTATGCATTCTGACACTCCAACAATGTGTTTTGCTTCAATTTGGCTCATTTTACAAAGGTGCTTATTTCTGGAGTGAACATGCAGTTCTACTCAAGAGTAAGCAACTAAGCGAAATAAACCTATAGATCGCTTATTTATATTCTATCTATGCATTCTGACACTCCACCAATATGTTTTGCTTCAATTTGGCTCATTTTAAAAACGTGCTCATTTCTGGAGTGAACATGCAGTTCTACTCATGAGTAAGCAACTAAGCGAAATAAACCTATCGAACGCTTATTTGTCTTCTATCTGTGCAATCTGACACTCCAACAATGTTTTTTGCTTCAATTTGGCTCATTTTACAAAGGTGCTTATTTCTGGAGTGAACATGCAGTTCTACTCAAGAGTAAGCAACTAAGCGAAAAAAACCTATAGATCGCTTATTAGTATTCTATCTATGCATTCTGACACTCCATCAATGTGCTTTGCTTCAATTTGGCTCATTTTACAAAGGTGCTTATTTCTGGACTGAACATGCAGTTTTACTCATGAGTAAGCAACTAAGTGAAATAAACCTATAGATCGCTTATTTATCTTCTATCTATGGATTCTGACACTCCAACAATGTGTTTTGCTTCAATTTGGCTCATTTTACAAAGGTGCTTATTTCTGGAGTGAACATGCAGTTCTACTCAAGAGTAAGCAACTAAGCGAAATAAACCTATAGATCGCTTATTTATCTTCTATCTATGCATTCTGACACTCCACCAATATGTTTTGCTTCAATTTGGCTCATTTTACAAAGGTGCTTATTTCTGGAGTGAACATGCAGTTCTACTCAATAGTAAGCAACTAAGCGAAATAAACCTATAGAATGCTTACTTGTCTTCTATCTATGCATTCTGACACTCCAACAATGTGTTTTGCTTCAATTTGGCTCATTTTACAAAGGTGCTTATTTCTGGAGTTCACATGCATATCTACTCAAGAGTAAGCAACTAAGCGAAATAAACCTATAGAATGCTTATTTGTCTTCTATCTATGCATTCTGACACTCCACCAATATGTTTTGCTTCAATTTGGCTCATTTTACAAACGTGCTCATTTCTGGAGTGAACATGCAGTTCTACTCAAGAGTAAGCAACTAAGCGAAATAAACCTATAGAACACTTATTTGTCTTCTATCTATGCATTCTGACACTCCAACAAAGTGTTTTGCTTCAATTTGGCTCATTTTACAAACGTGCTTATTTCTGGAGTGAACATGCAGTTCTACTCAAGAGTAAGCAACTAAGCGAAATAAACCTATAGAACGCTTATTTGTCTTCTATCTATGCATTCTGACACTCCACCAATATGTTTTGCTTCAATTTGGCTCATTTTACAAAGGTGCTTATTTCTGGAGTGAACATGCATTTCTACTCAAGAGTAAGCAACTAAGCGAAATAAACCTATAGAATGCTTACTTGTCTTCTATCTATGCATTGTGACACTCCAACAATGTGTTTTGCTTCAATTTGGCTCATTTTACAAACGTGCTTATTTCTGCAGTGAACATGCAGTTCTACTCAAGAGTAAGCAACTAAGCGAAATAAAACTATAGAACGCTTATTTGTCTTCTATCTATGCATCCTGACACTCCACCAATATGTTTTGCTTCAATTTGACTCATTTTACAAAGGTGCTTATTTCTGGAGAGAACATGCAGTTCTACTCAAGAGTAAGCAACTAAGCGAAATAAACCTATAGAACGCTTACTTGTCTTCTATCTATGCATTCTGACACTCCAACAAAGTGTTTTGCTTCAATTTGGCTCATTTTACAAACGTGCTTATTTCTGGAGTGAACATGCAGTTCTACTCAAGAGTAAGCAACTAAGCGAAATAAACCTATAGAACGCTTATTTGTCTTCTATCTATGCATTCTGACACTCCACCAATATGTTTTGCTTCAATTTGGCTCATTTTACAAACGTGCTCATTTCTGGAGTGAACATGCAGTTCTACTCAAGTGTAAGCAACTAAGCGAAATAAACCTATAGATCGCTTATTTGTCTTCTATCTATGCATTCTGACACTCCAACAATGTGTTTTGCTTCAATTTGACTCATTTTACAAAGGTGCTTATTTCTGGAGAGAACATGCAGTTCTACTCAATAGTAAGCAACTAAGCGAAATAAACCTATAGAACACTTTCTTGTCTTCTATCTATGCATTCTGACACTCCAACAATGTGTTTTGCTTCAATTTGGCTCATTTTCCAAAGGTGCTTATTTCTGGAGTGAACATGCAGTTCTACTCAAGAGTAAGCAACTAAGCGAAATAAACCTATAGATCGCTTATTTATCTTCTATCTATGCATTCTGACAGTCCACCAATATGTTTTGCTTCAATTTGGCTCATTTTAAAAACGTGCTTATTTCTGGAGTGAACATGTAGTTCTACTCAAGAGTAAGCAACTAAGCGAAATAAACCTATAGAACGCTTATTTGTCTTCTATCTATGCATTCTGACACTCCAACAATGTGTTTTGCTTCAATTTGGCTCATTTTACAAAGGTGCTTATTTCTGGAGTGAACATGCAGTTCTACTCAAGAGTAAGCAACTAAGCGAAATAAACCTATAGATCGCTTATTTATATTCTATCTATGCATTCTGACACTCCACCAATATGTTTTGCTTCAATTTGGCTCATTTTAAAAACGTGCTTATTTCTGGAGTGAACATGCAGTTCTACTCATGAGTAAGCAACTAAGCGAAATAAACCTATAGATCGCTTATTTATCTTCTATCTATGCATTCTGACACTCCACCAATATGTTTTGCTTCAATTTGGCTCATTTTACAAAGGTGCTTATTTCTGGAGTGAACATGCAGTTCTACTCAATAGTAAGCAACTAAGCGAAATAAACCTATAGAATGCTTACTTGTCTTCTATCTATGCATTCTGACACTCCAACAATGTGTTTTGCTTCAATTTGGCTCATTTTACAAAGGTGCTTATTTCTGGAGTTCACATGCATATCTACTCAAGAGTAAGCAACTAAGCGAAATAAACCTATAGAATGCTTATTTGTCTTCTATCTATGCATTCTGACACTCCACCAATATGTTTTGCTTCAATTTGGCTCATTTTACAAACGTGCTCATTTCTGGAGTGAACATGCAGTTCTACTCAAGAGTAAGCAACTAAGCGAAATAAACCTATAGAACGCTTATTTGTCTTCTATCTATGCATTCTGACACTCCACCAATATGTTTTGCTTCAATTTGGCTCATTTTACAAAGGTGCTTATTTCTGGAGTGAACATGCATTTCTACTCAAGAGTAAGCAACTAAGCGAAATAAACCTATAGAATGCTTTCTTGTCTTCTATCCATGCATTCTGACACTCCAACAAAGTGTTTTGCTTCAATTTGGCTCATTTTACAAACGTGCTTATTTCTGGTTTGAACATGCAGTTCTACTCAAGAGTAAGCAACTAAGCGAAATAAACCTATAGAACGCTTATTTGTCTTCTATCTATGCATTCTGACACTCCACCAATATGTTTTGCTTCAATTTGGCTCATTTTACAAACGTGCTCATTTCTGGAGTGAACATGCAGTTCTACTCAAGAGTAAGCAACTAAGCGAAATAAACCTATAGAACGCTTATTTGTCTTCTATCTATGCATTCTGACACTCCAACAATGTGTTTTGCTTCAATTTGACTCATTTTACAAAGGTGCTTATTTCTGGAGAGAACATGCAGTTCTACTCAATAGTAAGCAACTAAGCGAAATAAACCTATAGAACGCTTTCTTGTCTTCTATCTATGCATTCTGACACTCCAACAATGTGTTTTGCTTCAATTTGGCTCATTTTCCAAAGGTGCTTATTTCTGGAGTGAACATGCAGTTCTACTCAAGAGTAAGCAACTAAGCGAAATAAACCTATAGATCGCTTATTTATCTTCTATCTATGCATCCTGACACTCCACCAATATGTTTTGCTTCAATTTGGCTCATTTTAAAAACGTGCTTATTTCTGGAGTGAACATGTAGTTCTACTCAAGAGTAAGCAACTAAGCGAAATAAACCTATAGAACGCTTATTTGTCTTCTATCTATGCATTCTGACACTCCAACAATGTGTTTTGCTTCAATTTGGCTCATTTTACAAAGGTGCTTATTTCTGGAGTGAACATGCAGTTCTACTCAAGAGTAAGCAACTAAGCGAAATAAACCTATAGATCGCTTATTTATATTCTATCTATGCATTCTGACACTCCACCAATATGTTTTGCTTCAATTTGGCTCATTTTACAAAGGTGCTTATTTCTGGAGTGAACATGCATTTCTACTCAAGAGTAAGCAACTCAGCGAAATAAACCTATAGAACGCTTATTTGTCTTCTATCTAGGCATTCTGACACTCCAACAATGTGTTTTGCTTCAATTTGGCTCATTTTACAAAGGTGCTTATTTCTGGAGTGAACATGCAGTTCTACTCAAGAGTAAGCAACTAAGCGAAATAAACCTATAGATCGCTTATTTATATTCTATCTATGCATTCTGACACTCCACCAATATGTTTTGCTTCAATTTGGCTCATTTTAAAAACGTGCTTATTCCTGGAGTGAACATGCAGTTCTACTCATGAGTAAGCAACTAAGCGAAATAAACCTATAGATCGCTTATGTATCTTCTATCTATGCATCCTGACACTCCACCAATATGTTTTGCTTCAATTTGGCTCATTTTACAAAGGTGCTTATTTCTGGAGTGAACATGCAGTTCTACTCAATAGTAAGCAACTAAGCGAAATAAAACTATAGAACGCTTATTTGTCTTCTATCTGTGCAATCTGACACTACAACCATGTGTTTTGCTTCAATTTGGCTCATTTTACAAAGGTGCTTATTTCTGGAGTTCACATGCAGTTCTACTCATGAGTAAGCAACTAAGCGAAATAAACCTATAGATTGCTTATTTATCTTCTATCTATGCATTCTGACACTCCAACAATGTGTTTTGCTTCAATTTGGCTCATTTTACAAACGTGCTTATTTCTGGAGTGAACATGCAGTTCTACTCAAGAGTAAGCAACTAAGCGAAATAAACCTATAGAACACTTATTTGTCTTCTATCTATGCATTCTGACACTCCAACAATGTGTTTTGCTTCAATTTGACTCATTTTACAAAGGTGCTTATTTCTGGAGTGAACATGCAGTTCTACTCAATAGTAAGCAACTAAGCGAAATAAACCTATAGATCGCTTATTTATATTCTATCTATGCATTCTGACACTCCAACAAAGTGTTTTGCTTCAATTTGGCTCATTTTACAAACGTGCTTATTTCTGGAGTGAACATGCAGTTCTACTCAAGAGTAAGCAACTAAGCGAAATAAACCTATAGAACACTTATTTGTCTTCTATCTATGCATTCTGACACTCCAACAATGTGTTTTGCTTCAATTTGACTCATTTTACAAAGGTGCTTATTTCTGGAGTGAACATGCAGTTCTACTCAATAGTAAGCAACTAAGCGAAATAAACCTATAGAACGCTTACTTGTCTTCTATCTATGCATTCTGACACTCCAACAAAGTGTTTTGCTTCAATTTGGCTCATTTTACAAACGTGCTTATTTCTGGAGTGAACATGCAGTTCTACTCAAGAGTAAGCAACTAAGCGAAATAAACCTATAGAACGCTTATTTGTCTTCTATCTATGCATTCTGACACTCCAACAATGTGTTTTGCTTCAATTTGGCTCATTTTACAAAGGTGCTTATTTCTGGAGTGAACATGCAGTTCTACTCAAGGGTAAGCAACTAAGCGAAATAAACCTATAGATCGCTTATTAATCTTCTATCTATGCATTCTGACACTCCACCAATATGTTTTGCTTCAATTTGGCTCATTTTACAAAGGTGCTTATTTCTGGAGTGAACATGCATTTCTACTCAAGAGTAAGCAACTAAGCGAAATAAACCTATAGAATGCTTACTTGTCTTCTATCTATGCATTGTGACACTCCAACAATGTGTTTTGCTTCAATTTGGCTCATTTTACAAACGTGCTTATTTCTGGAGTGAACATGCAGTTCTACTCAAGAGTAAGCAACTAAGCGAAATAAACCTATAGAACGCTTATTTGTCTTCTATCTATGCATTCTGACACTCCAACAATGTGTTTTGCTTCAATTTGGCTCATTTTACAAAGGTGCTTATTTCTGGAGTGAACATGCATTTCTACTCAAGAGTAAGCAACTAAGCGAAATAAACCTATAGAATGCTTACTTGTCTTCTATCTATGCATTGTGACACTCCAACAATGTGTTTTGCTTCAATTTGGCTCATTTTACAAACGTGCTTATTTCTGGAGTGAACATGCAGTTCTACTCAAGAGTAAGCAACTCAGCGAAATAAAACTATAGAACGCTTATTTGTCTTCTATCTATGCATTCTGACACTCCAACAATGTGTTTTGCTTCAATTTGGCTCATTTTACAAAGGTGCTTATTTCTGGAGTGAACATGCAGTTCTACTCAAGAGTAAGCAACTAAGCAAAATAAACCTATAGATCGCTTATTTATCTTCTATCTATGCATTCTGACACTCCACCAATATGTTTTGCTTCAATTTGGCTCATTTTAAAAACGTGCTTATTTCTGGAGTGAACATGTAGTTCTACTCAAGAGTAAGCAACTAAGCGAAATAAAACTATAGAACGCTTATTTGTCTTCTATCTATGCATTCTGACACTCCACCAATATGTTTTGCTTCAATTTGGCTCATTTTACAAAGGTGCTTATTTCTGGAGTGAACATGCAGTTCTACTCAAGAGTAAGCAACTAAGCGAAATAAACCTATAGAACGCTTATTTGTCTTCTATCTATGCATTCTGACACTCCAACAATGTGTTTTGCTTCAATTTGGCTCATTTTACAAAGGTGCTTATTTCTGGAGTGAACATGCAGTTCTACTCAAGAGTAAGCAACTAAGCGAAATAAACCTATAGATCGCTTATTTATATTCTATCTATGCATTCTGACACTCCACCAATATGTTTTGCTTCAATTTGGCTCATTTTAAAAACGTGCTTATTTCTGGAGTGAACATGCAGTTCTACTCAATAGTAAGCAACTAAGCGAAATAAACCTATAGAATGCTTACTTGTCTTCTATCTATGCATTCTGACACTCCAACAATGTGTTTTGCTTCAATTTGGCTCATTTTACAAAGGTGCTTATTTCTGGAGTTCACATGCATATCTACTCAAGAGTAAGCAACTAAGCGAAATAAACCTATAGAATGCTTATTTGTCTTCTATCTATGCATTCTGACACTCCACCAATATGTTTTGCTTCAATTTGGCTCATTTTACAAACGTGCTCATTTCTGGAGTGAACATGCAGTTCTACTCAAGAGTAAGCAACTAAGCGAAATAAACCTATAGAACGCTTACTTGTCTTCTATCTATGCATTCTGACACTCCAACAAAGTGTTTTGCTTCAATTTGGCTCATTTTACAAACGTGCTTATTTCTGGAGTGAACATGCAGTTCTACTCAAGAGTAAGCAACTAAGCGAAATAAACCTATAGAACGCTTATTTGTCTTCTATCTATGCATTCTGACACTCCACCAATATGTTTTGCTTCAATTTGGCTCATTTTACAAACGTGCTCATTTCTGGAGTGAACATGCAGTTCTACTCAAGTGTAAGCAACTAAGCGAAATAAACCTATAGAACGCTTATTTGTCTTCTATCTATGCATTCTGACACTCCAACAATGTGTTTTGCTTCAATTTGACTCATTTTACAAAGGTGCTTATTTCTGGAGAGAACATGCAGTTCTACTCAATAGTAAGCAACTAAGCGAAATAAACCTATAGAACGCTTTCTTGTCTTCTATCTATGCATTCTGACACTCCAACAATGTGTTTTGCTTCAATTTGGCTCATTTTCCAAAGGTGCTTATTTCTGGAGTGAACATGCAGTTCTACTCAAGAGTAAGCAACTAAGCGAAATAAACCTATAGATCGCTTATTTATCTTCTATCTATGCATTCTGACACTCCACCAATATGTTTTGCTTCAATTTGGCTCATTTTAAAAACGTGCTTATTTCTGGAGTGAACATGTAGTTCTACTCAAGAGTAAGCAACTAAGCGAAATAAACCTATAGAACGCTTATTTGTCTTCTATCTATGCATTCTGACACTCCAACAATGTGTTTTGCTTCAATTTGGCTCATTTTACAAAGGTCCTTATTTCTGGAGTGAACATGCAGTTCTACTCAAGAGTAAGCAACTAAGCGAAATAAACCTATAGAACGCTTATTTGTCTTCTATCTATGCATTCTGACACTCCACCAATATGTTTTGCTTCAATTTGGCTCATTTTAAAAACGTGCTTATTTCTGGAGTGAACATGCAGTTCTACTCATGAGTAAGCAACTAAGCGAAATAAACCTATAGATCGCTTATTTATCTTCTATCTATGCATTCTGACACTCCACCAATATGTTTTGCTTCAATTTGGCTCATTTTACAAAGGTGCTTATTTCTGGAGTGAACATGCAGTTCTACTCAATAGTAAGCAACTAAGCGAAATAAACCTATAGAATGCTTACTTGTCTTCTATCTATGCATTCTGACACTCCAACAATGTGTTTTGCTTCAATTTGGCTCATTTTACAAAGGTGCTTATTTCTGGAGTTCACATGCATATCTACTCAAGAGTAAGCAACTAAGCGAAATAAACCTATAGAATGCTTATTTGTCTTCTATCTATGCATTCTGACACTCCACCAATATGTTTTGCTTCAATTTGGCTCATTTTACAAACGTGCTCATTTCTGGAGTGAACATGCAGTTCTACTCAAGAGAAAGCAACTAAGCGAAATAAACCTATAGAACGCTTATTTGTCTTCTATCTATGCATCCTGACACTCCACCAATATGTTTTGCTTCAATTTGACTCATTTTACAAAGGTGCTTATTTCTGGAGTGAACATGCAGTTCTACTCAATAGTAAGCAACTAAGCGAAATAAACCTATAGAACGCTTACTTGTCTTCTATCTATGCATTCTGACACTCCAACAAAGTGTTTTGCTTCAATTTGGCTCATTTTACAAACGTGCTTCTTTCTGGAGTGAACATGCAGTTCTACTCAAGAGTAAGCAACTAAGCGAAATAAACCTATAGAACGCTTATTTGTCTTCTATCTATGCATTCTGACACTCCACCAATATGTTTTGCTTCAATTTGGCTCATTTTACAAACGTGCTCATTTCTGGAGTGAACATGCAGTTCTACTCAAGAGTAAGCAACTAAGCGAAATAAACCTATAGAACGCTTATTTGTCTTCTATCTATGCATTCTGACACTCCAACAATATGTTTTGCTTCAATTTGACTCATTTTACAAAGGTGCTTATTTCTGGAGAGAACATGCAGTTCTACTCAATAGTAAGCAACTAAGCGAAATAAACCTATAGAACGCTTTCTTGTCTTCTATCTATGCATTCTGACACTCCAACAATGTGTTTTGCTTCAATTTGGCTCATTTTCCAAAGGTGCTTATTTCTGGAGTGAACATGCAGTTCTACTCAAGAGTAAGCAACTAAGCGAAATAAACCTATAGAACGCTTATTTGTCTTCTATCTATGCATTCTGACACTCCAACAATGTGTTTTGCTTCAATTTGGCTCATTTTACAAAGGTGCTTATTTCTGGAGTGAACATGCAGTTCTACTCAAGAGTAAGCAACTAAGCGAAATAAACCTATAGAACGCTTATTTGTCTTCTATCTATGCATTCTGACACTCCAACAATGTGTTTTGCTTCAATTTGGCTCATTTTACAAAGGTGCTTATTTCTCGAGTGAACATGCAGTTCTACTCAAGAGTAAGCAACTAAGCGAAATAAACCTATAGATCGCTTATTTATATTCTATCTATGCATTCTGACACTCCACCAATATGTTTTGCTTCAATTTGGCTCATTTTACAAAGGTGCTTATTTCTGGAGTGAACATGCATTTCTACTCAAGAGTAAGCAACTAAGCGAAATAAACCTATAGAACGCTTATTTGTCTTCTATCTATGCATTCTGACACTCCAACAATGTGTTTTGCTTCAATTTGGCTCATTTTACAAAGGTGCTTATTTCTGGAGTGAACATGCAGTTCTACTCAAGAGTAAGCAACTAAGCGAAATAAACCTATAGATCGCTTATTTATATTCTATCTATGCATTCTGACACTCCACCAATATGTTTTGCTTCAATTTGGCTCATTTTAAAAACGTGCTTATTCCTGGAGTGAACATGCAGTTCTACTCATGAGTAAGCAACTAAGCGAAATAAACCTATAGATCGCTTATTTATCTTCTATCTATGCATTCTGACACTCCACCAATATGTTTTGCTTCAATTTGGCTCATTTTACAAAGGTGCTTATTTCTGGAGTGAACATGCAGTTCTACTCAATAGTAAGCAACTAAGCGAAATAAAACTATAGAACGCTTATTTGTCTTCTATCTGTGCAATCTGACACTCCAACCATGTGTATTGCTTCAATTTGGCTCATTTTACAAAGGTGCTTATTTCTGGAGTTCACATGCAGTTCTACTCATGAGTAAGCAACTAAGCGAAATAAACCTATAGATTGCTTATTTATCTTCTATCTATGCATTCTGACACTCCAACAATGTGTTTTGCTTCAATTTGGCTCATTTTACAAACGTGCTTATTTCTGGAGTGAACATGCAGTTCTACTCAAGAGTAAGCAACTAAGCGAAATAAACCTATAGAACACTTATTTGTCTTCTATCTATGCATTCTGACACTCCAACAATGTGTTTTGCTTCAATTTGACTCATTTTACAAAGGTGCTTATTTCTGGAGTGAACATGCAGTTCTACTCAATAGTAAGCAACTAAGCGAAATAAACCTATAGATCGCTTATTTATATTCTATCTATGCATTCTGACACTCCAACAAAGTGTTTTGCTTCAATTTGGCTCATTTTACAAACGTGCTTATTTCTGGAGTGAACATGCAGTTCTACTCAAGAGTAAGCAACTAAGCGAAATAAACCTATAGAACACTTATTTGTCTTCTATCTATGCATTCTGACACTCCAACAATGTGTTTTGCTTCAATTTGGCTCATTTTCCAAAGGTGCTTATTTCTGGAGTGAACATGCAGTTCTACTCAATAGTAAGCAACTAAGCGAAATAAACCTATAGAACGCTTACTTGTCTTCTATCTATGCATTCTGACACTCCAACAAAGTGTTTTGCTTCAATTTGGCTCATTTTACAAACGTGCTTATTTCTGGAGTGAACATGCAGTTCTACTCAAGAGTAAGCAACTAAGCGAAATAAACCTATAGAACGCTTATTTGTCTTCTATCTATGCATTCTGACACTCCAACAATGTGTTTTGCTTCAATTTGGCTCATTTTACAAAGGTGCTTATTTCTGGAATGAACATGCAGTTCTACTCAAGAGTAAGCAACTAAGCGAAATAAACCTATAGATCGCTTATTTATATTCTATCTATGCATTCTGACACTCCACCAATATGTTTTGCTTCAATTTGGCTCATTTTACAAAGGTGCTTATTTCTGGAGTGAACATGCATTTCTACTCAAGAGTAAGCAACTCAGCGAAATAAACCTATAGAACGCTTATTTGTCTTCTATCTATGCATTCTGACACTCCAACAATGTGTTTTGCTTCAATTTGGCTCATTTTACAAAGGTGCTTATTTCTGGAGTGAACATGCAGTTCTACTCAAGAGTAAGCAACTAAGCGAAATAAACCTATAGATCGCTTATTTATATTCTATCTATGCATTCTGACACTCCACCAATATGTTTTGCTTCAATTTGGCTCATTTTAAAAACGTGCTTATTCCTGGAGTGAACATGCAGTTCTACTCATGAGTAAGCAACTAAGCGAAATAAACCTATAGATCGCTTATTTATCTTCTATCTATGCATTCTGACACTCCACCAATATGTTTTGCTTCAATTTGGCTCATTTTACAAAGGTGCTTATTTCTGGAGTGAACATGCAGTTCTACTCAATAGTAAGCAACTAAGCGAAATAAAACTATAGAACGCTTATTTGTCTTCTATCTGTGCAATCTGACACTCCAACCATGTGTTTTGCTTCAATTTGGCTCATTTTACAAAGGTGCTTATTTCTGGAGTTCACATGCAGTTCTACTCATGAGTAAGCAACTAAGCGAAATAAACCTATAGATTGCTTATTTATCTTCTATCTATGCATTCTGACACTCCAACAATGTGTTTTGCTTCAATTTGGCTCATTTTACAAACGTGCTTATTTCTGGAGTGAACATGCAGTTCTACTCAAGAGTAAGCAACTAAGCGAAATAAACCTATAGAACACTTATTTGTCTTCTATCTATGCATTCTGACACTCCAACAATGTGTTTTGCTTCAATTTGACTCATTTTACAAAGGTGCTTATTTCTGGAGTGAACATGCAGTTCTACTCAATAGTAAGCAACTAAGCGAAATAAACCTATAGAACACTTTTTTGTCTTCTATCTATGCATTCTGACACTCCAACAATGTGTTTTGCTTCAATTTGACTCATTTTACAAAGGTGCTTATTTCTGGAGTGAACATGCAGTTCTACTCAATAGTAAGCAACTAAGCGAAATAAACCTATAGAACGCTTACTTGTCTTCTATCTATGCATTCTGACACTCCAACAAAGTGTTTTGCTTCAATTTGGCTCATTTTACAAACGTGCTTATTTCTGGAGTGAACATGCAGTTCTACTCAAGAGTAAGCAACTAAGCGAAATAAACCTATAGAACGCTTATTTGTCTTCTATCTATGCATTCTGACACTCCAACAAAGTGTTTTGCTTCAATTTGGCTCATTTTACAAACGTACTTATTTCTGGAGTGAACATGCAGTTCTACTCAAGAGTAAGCAACTAAGCGAAATAAACCTATAGAACACTTTTTTGTCTTCTATCTATGCATTCTGACACTCCAACAATGTGTTTTGCTTCAATTTGACTCATTTTACAAAGGTGCTTATTTCTGGAGTGAACATGCAGTTCTACTCAATAGTAAGCAACTAAGCGAAATAAACCTATAGAACGCTTACTTGTCTTCTATCTATGCATTCTGACACTCCAACAAAGTGTTTTGCTTCAATTTGGCTCATTTTACAAACGTGCTTATTTCTGGAGTGAACATGCAGTTCTACTCAAGAGTAAGCAACTAAGCGAAATAAACCTATAGAACGCTTATTTGTCTTCTATCTATGCATTCTGACACTCCAACAATGTGTTTTGCTTCAATTTGGCTCATTTTACAAAGGTGCTTATTTCTGGAGTGAACATGCAGTTCTACTCTAGAGTAAGCAACTAAGCGAAATAAACCTATAGAATGCTTACTTGTCTTCTATCTATGCATTGTGACACTCCAACAATGTGTTTTGCTTCAATTTGGCTCATTTTACAAACGTGCTTATTTCTGGAGTGAACATGCAGTTCTACTCAAGAGTAAGCAACTAAGCGAAATAAACCTATAGAACGCTTATTTGTCTTCTATCTATGCATTCTGACACTCCAACAATGTGTTTTGCTTCAATTTGGCTCATTTTACAAAGGTGCTTATTTCTGGAGTGAACATGCATTTCTACTCAAGAGTAAGCAACTAAGCGAAATAAACCTATAGAATGCTTACTTGTCTTCTATCTATGCATTGTGACACTCCAACAATGTGTTTTGCTTCAATTTGGCTCATTTTACAAACGTGCTTATTTCTGGAGTGAACATGTAGTTCTACTCAAGAGTAAGCAACTAAGCGAAATAAACCTATAGAACGCTTATTTGTCTTCTATCTATGCATTCTGACACTCCACCAATATGTTTTGCTTCAATTTGGCTCATTTTACAAAGGTGCTTATTTCTGGAGTGAACATGCAGTTCTACTCAAGAGTAAGCAACTAAGCGAAATAAACCTATAGAACGCTTATTTGTCTTCTATCTATGCATTCTGACACTCCAACAATGTGTTTTGCTTCAATTTGGCTCATTTTACAAAGGTGCTTATTTCTGGAGTGAACATGCAGTTCTACTCAAGAGTAAGCAACTAAGCGAAATAAACCTATAGATCGCTTATTTATATTCTATCTATGCATTCTGACACTCCACCAATATGTTTTGCTTCAATTTGGCTCATTTTAAAAACGTGCTTATTTCTGGAGTGAACATGCAGTTCTACTCAATAGTAAGCAACTAAGCGAAATAAACCTATAGAATGCTTACTTGTCTTCTATCTATGCATTCTGACACTCCAACAATGTGTTTTGCTTCAATTTGGCTCATTTTACAAAGGTGCTTATTTCTGGAGTTCACATGCATATCTACTCAAGAGTAAGCAACTAAGCGAAATAAACCTATAGAATGCTTATTTGTCTTCTATCTATGCATTCTGACACTCCACCAATATGTTTTGCTTCAATTTGGCTCATTTTACAAACGTGCTCATTTCTGGAGTGAACATGCAGTTCTACTCAAGAGTAAGCAACTAAGCGAAATAAACCTATAGAACGCTTACTTGTCTTCTATCTATGCATTCTGACACTCCAACAAAGTGTTTTGCTTCAATTTGGCTCATTTTACAAACGTGCTTATTTCTGGAGTGAACATGCAGTTCTACTCAAGTGTAAGCAACTAAGCGAAATAAACCTATAGAACGCTTATTTGTCTTCTATCTATGCATTCTGACACTCCAACAATGTGTTTTGCTTCAATTTGACTCATTTTACAAAGGTGCTTATTTCTGGAGAGAACATGCAGTTCTACTCAATAGTAAGCAACTAAGCGAAATAAACCTATAGAACGCTTTCTTGTCTTCTATCTATGCATTCTGACACTCCAACAATGTGTTTTGCTTCAATTTGGCTCATTTTCCAAAGGTGCTTATTTCTGGAGTGAACATGCAGTTCTACTCAAGAGTAAGCAACTAAGCGAAATAAACCTATAGATCGCTTATTTATCTTCTATCTATGCATTCTGACACTCCACCAATATGTTTTGCTTCAATTTGGCTCATTTTAAAAACGTGCTTATTTCTGGAGTGAACATGTAGTTCTACTCAAGAGTAAGCAACTAAGCGAAATAAACCTATAGAACGCTTATTTGTCTTCTATCTATGCATTCTGACACTCCAACAATGTGTTTTGCTTCAATTTGGCTCATTTTACAAAGGTGCTTATTTCTGGAGTGAACATGCAGTTCTACTCAAGAGTAAGCAACTAAGCGAAATAAACCTATAGAACGCTTATTTGTCTTCTATCTATGCATTCTGACACTCCAACAATGTGTTTTTCTTCAATTTGGCTCATTTTACAAAGGTGCTTATTTCTGGAGTGAACATGCAGTTCTACTCAAGAGTAAGCAACTAAGCGAAATAAACCTATAGATCGCTTATTTATATTCTATCTATGCATTCTGACACTCCACCAATATGTTTTGCTTCAATTTGGCTCATTTTAAAAACGTGCTTATTTCTGGAGTGAACATGCAGTTCTACTCATGAGTAAGCAACTAAGCGAAATAAACCTATAGATCGCTTATTTATCTTCTATCTATGCATTCTGACACTCCACCAATATGTTTTGCTTCAATTTGGCTCATTTTACAAATTTGCTTATTTCTGGAGTGAACATGCAGTTCTACTCAATAGTAAGCAACTAAGCGAAATAAACCTATAGAATGCTTACTTGTCTTCTATCTATGCATTCTGACACTCCAACAATGTGTTTTGCTTCAATTTGGCTCATTTTACAAAGGTGCTTATTTCTGGAGTTCACATGCATATCTACTCAAGAGTAAGCAACTAAGCGAAATAAACCTATAGAATGCTTATTTGTCTTCTATCTATGCATTCTGACACTCCACCAATATGTTTTGCTTCAATTTGGCTCATTTTACAAACGTGCTCATTTCTGGATTGAACATGCAGTTCTACTCAAGAGTAAGCAACTAAGCGAAATAAACCTATAGAACGCTTATTTGTCTTCTATCTATGCATTCTGACACTCCACCAATATGTTTTGCTTCAATTTGGCTCATTTTACAAACGTGCTTATTTCTGGAGTGAACATGCAGTTCTACTCAAGAGTAAGCAACTAAGCGAAATAAACCTATAGAACACTTATTTGTCTTCTATCTATGCATTCTGACACTCCAACAATGTGTTTTGCTTCAATTTGACTCATTTTACAAAGGTGCTTATTTCTGGAGTGAACATGCAGTTCTACTCAATAGTAAGCAACTAAGCGAAATAAACCTATAGATCGCTTATTTATATTCTATCTATGCATTCTGACACTCCAACAAAGTGTTTTGCTTCAATTTGGCTCATTTTACAAACGTGCTTATTTCTGGAGTGAACATGCAGTTCTACTCAAGAGTAAGCAACTAAGCGAAATAAACCTATAGAACACTTATTTGTCTTCTATCTATGCATTCTGACACTCCAACAATGTGTTTTGCTTCAATTTGGCTCATTTTCCAAAGGTGCTTATTTCTGGAGTGAACATGCAGTTCTACTCAATAGTAAGCAACTAAGCGAAATAAACCTATAGAACGCTTACTTGTCTTCTATCTATGCATTCTGACACTCCAACAAAGTGTTTTGCTTCAATTTGGCTCATTTTACAAACGTGCTTATTTCTGGAGTGAACATGCAGTTCTACTCAAGAGTAAGCAACTAAGCGAAATAAACCTATAGAACGCTTATTTGTCTTCTATCTATGCATTCTGACACTCCAACAATGTGTTTTGCTTCAATTTGGCTCATTTTACAAAGGTGCTTATTTCTGGAATGAACATGCAGTTCTACTCAAGAGTAAGCAACTAAGCGAAATAAACCTATAGATCGCTTATTTATATTCTATCTATGCATTCTGACACTCCACCAATATGTTTTGCTTCAATTTGGCTCATTTTACAAAGGTGCTTATTTCTGGAGTGAACATGCATTTCTACTCAAGAGTAAGCAACTCAGCGAAATAAACCTATAGAACGCTTATTTGTCTTCTATCTATGCATTCTGACACTCCAACAATGTGTTTTGCTTCAATTTGGCTCATTTTACAAAGGTGCTTATTTCTGGAGTGAACATGCAGTTCTACTCAAGAGTAAGCAACTAAGCGAAATAAACCTATAGATCGCTTATTTATATTCTATCTATGCATTCTGACACTCCACCAATATGTTTTGCTTCAATTTGGCTCATTTTAAAAACGTGCTTATTCCTGGAGTGAACATGCAGTTCTACTCATGAGTAAGCAACTAAGCGAAATAAACCTATAGATCGCTTATTTATCTTCTATCTATGCATTCTGACACTCCACCAATATGTTTTGCTTCAATTTGGCTCATTTTACAAAGGTGCTTATTTCTGGAGTGAACATGCAGTTCTACTCAATAGTAAGCAACTAAGCGAAATAAAACTATAGAACGCTTATTTGTCTTCTATCTGTGCAATCTGACACTCCAACCATGTGTTTTGCTTCAATTTGGCTCATTTTACAAAGGTGCTTATTTCTGGAGTTCACATGCAGTTCTACTCATGAGTAAGCAACTAAGCGAAATAAACCTATAGATTGCTTATTTATCTTCTATCTATGCATTCTGACACTCCAACAATGTGTTTTGCTTCAATTTGGCTCATTTTACAAACGTGCTTATTTCTGGAGTGAACATGCAGTTCTACTCAAGAGTAAGCAACTAAGCGAAATAAACCTATAGAACACTTATTTGTCTTCTATCTATGCATTCTGACACTCCAACAATGTGTTTTGCTTCAATTTGACTCATTTTACAAAGGTGCTTATTTCTGGAGTGAACATGCAGTTCTACTCAATAGTAAGCAACTAAGCGAAATAAACCTATAGATCGCTTATTTATATTCTATCTATGCATTCTGACACTCCAACAAAGTGTTTTGCTTCAATTTGGCTCATTTTACAAACGTGCTTATTTCTGGAGTGAACATGCAGTTCTACTCAAGAGTAAGCAACTAAGCGAAATAAACCTATAGAACACTTTTTTGTCTTCTATCTATGCATTCTGACACTCCAACAATGTGTTTTGCTTCAATTTGACTCATTTTACAAAGGTGCTTATTTCTGGAGTGAACATGCAGTTCTACTCAATAGTAAGCAACTAAGCGAAATAAACCTATAGAACGCTTACTTGTCTTCTATCTATGCATTCTGACACTCCAACAAAGTGTTTTGCTTCAATTTGGCTCATTTTACAAACGTGCTTATTTCTGGAGTGAACATGCAGTTCTACTCAAGAGTAAGCAACTAAGCGAAATAAACCTATAGAACGCTTATTTGTCTTCTATCTATGCATTCTGACACTCCAACAATGTGTTTTGCTTCAATTTGGCTCATTTTACAAAGGTGCTTATTTCTGGAGTGAACATGCAGTTCTACTCAAGAGTAAGCAACTAAGCGAAATAAACCTATAGAATGCTTACTTGTCTTCTATCTATGCATTGTGACACTCCAACAATGTGTTTTGCTTCAATTTGGCTCATTTTACAAACGTGCTTATTTCTGGAGTGAACATGCAGTTCTACTCAAGAGTAAGCAACTAAGCGAAATAAACCTATAGAACGCTTATTTGTCTTCTATCTATGCATTCTGACACTCCAACAATGTGTTTTGCTTCAATTTGGCTCATTTTACAAAGGTGCTTATTTCTGGAGTGAACATGCATTTCTACTCAAGAGTAAGCAACTAAGCGAAATAAACCTATAGAACGCTTATTTGTCTTCTATCTATGCATTCTGACACTCCAACAATGTGTTTTGCTTCAATTTGGCTCATTTTACAAAGGTGCTTATTTCTGGAGTGAACATGCATTTCTACTCAAGAGTAAGCAACTAAGCGAAATAAACCTATAGATCGCTTATTTATATTCTATCTATGCATTCTGACACTCCACCAATATGTTTTGCTTCAATTTGGCTCATTTTAAAAACGTGCTTATTTCTGGAGTGAACATGCAGTTCTACTCAATAGTAAGCAACTAAGCGAAATAAACCTATAGAATGCTTACTTGTCTTCTATCTATGCATTCTGACACTCCAACAATGTGTTTTGCTTCAATTTGGCTCATTTTACAAAGGTGCTTATTTCTGGAGTTCACATGCATATCTACTCAAGAGTAAGCAACTAAGCGAAATAAACCTATAGAATGCTTACTTGTCTTCTATCTATGCATTCTGACACTCCAACAAAGTGTTTTGCTTCAATTTGGCTCATTTTACAAACGTGCTTATTTCTGGAGTGAACATGCAGTTCTACTCAAGTGTAAGCAACTAAGCGAAATAAACCTATAGAACGCTTATTTGTCTTCTATCTATGCATTCTGACACTCCAACAATGTGTTTTGCTTCAATTTGACTCATTTTACAAAGGTGCTTATTTCTGGAGAGAACATGCAGTTCTACTCAATAGTAAGCAACTAAGCGAAATAAACCTATAGAACGCTTTCTTGTCTTCTATCTATGCATTCTGACACTCCAACAATGTGTTTTGCTTCAATTTGGCTCATTTTCCAAAGGTGCTTATTTCTGGAGTGAACATGCAGTTCTACTCAAGAGTAAGCAACTAAGCGAAATAAACCTATAGATCGCTTATTTATCTTCTATCTATGCATTCTGACACTCCACCAATATGTTTTGCTTCAATTTGGCTCATTTTAAAAACGTGCTTATTTCTGGAGTGAACATGTAGTTCTACTCAAGAGTAAGCAACTAAGCGAAATAAACCTATAGAACGCTTATTTGTCTTCTATCTATGCATTCTGACACTCCAACAATGTGTTTTGCTTCAATTTGGCTCATTTTACAAAGGTGCTTATTTCTGGAGTGAACATGCAGTTCTACTCAAGAGTAAGCAACTAAGCGAAATAAACCTATAGAACGCTTATTTGTCTTCTATCTATGCATTCTGACACTCCAACAATGTGTTTTTCTTCAATTTGGCTCATTTTACAAAGGTGCTTATTTCTGGAGTGAACATGCAGTTCTACTCAAGAGTAAGCAACTAAGCGAAATAAACCTATAGATCGCTTATTTATCTTCTATCTATGCATTCTGACACTCCACCAATATGTTTTGCTTCAATTTGGCTCATTTTAAAAACGTGCTTATTTCTGGAGTGAACATGCAGTTCTACTCATGAGTAAGCAACTAAGCGAAATAAACCTATAGATCGCTTATTTATCTTCTATCTATGCATTCTGACACTCCACCAATATGTTTTGCTTCAATTTGGCTCATTTTACAAATTTGCTTATTTCTGGAGTGAACATGCAGTTCTACTCAATAGTAAGCAACTAAGCGAAATAAACCTATAGAATGCTTACTTGTCTTCTATCTATGCATTCTGACACTCCAACAATGTGTTTTGCTTCAATTTGGCTCATTTTACAAAGGTGCTTATTTCTGGAGTTCACATGCATATCTACTCAAGAGTAAGCAACTAAGCGAAATAAACCTATAGAATGCTTATTTGTCTTCTATCTATGCATTCTGACACTCCACCAATATGTTTTGCTTCAATTTGGCTCATTTTACAAACGTGCTCATTTCTGGATTGAACATGCAGTTCTACTCAAGAGTAAGCAACTAAGCGAAATAAACCTATAGAACGCTTATTTGTCTTCTATCTATGCATTCTGACACTCCACCAATATGTTTTGCTTCAATTTGGCTCATTTTACAAAGGTGCTTATTTCTGGAGTGAACATGCATTTCTACTCAAGAGTAAGCAACTAAGCGAAATAAACCTATAGAATGCTTACTTGTCTTCTATCTATGCATTGTGACACTCCAACAATGTGTTTTGCTTCAATTTGGCTCATTTTACAAACGTGCTTATTTCTGGAGTGAACATGCAGTTCTACTCAAGAGTAAGCAACTAAGCGAAATAAACCTATAGATCGCTTATTTATATTCTATCTATGCATTCTGACACTCCACCAATATGTTTTGCTTCAATTTGGCTCATTTTAAAAACGTGCTTATTTCTGGAGTGAACATGCAGTTCTACTCATGAGTAAGCAACTAAGCGAAATAAACCTATAGATCGCTTATTTATCTTCTATCTATGCATTCTGACACTCCACCAATATGTTTTGCTTCAATTTGGCTCATTTTACAAATTTGCTTATTTCTGGAGTGAACATGCAGTTCTACTCAATAGTAAGCAACTAAGCGAAATAAACCTATAGAATGCTTACTTGTCTTCTATCTATGCATTCTGACACTCCAACAATGTGTTTTGCTTCAATTTGGCTCATTTTACAAAGGTGCTTATTTCTGGAGTTCACATGCATATCTACTCAAGAGTAAGCAACTAAGCGAAATAAACCTATAGAATGCTTATTTGTCTTCTATCTATGCATTCTGACACTCCACCAATATGTTTTGCTTCAATTTGGCTCATTTTACAAAGGTGCTTATTTCTGGAGTGAACATGCAGTTCTACTCAATAGTAAGCAACTAAGCGAAATAAACCTATAGAATGCTTACTTGTCTTCTATCTATGCATTCTGACACTCCAACAATGTGTTTTGCTTCAATTTGGCTCATTTTACAAAGGTGCTTATTTCTGGAGTTCACATGCATATCTACTCAAGAGTAAGCAACTAAGCGAAATAAACCTATAGAATGCTTATTTGTCTTCTATCTATGCATTCTGACACTCCACCAATATGTTTTGCTTCAATTTGGCTCATTTTACAAACGTGCTCATTTCTGGAGTGAACATGCAGTTCTACTCAAGAGTAAGCAACTAAGCGAAATAAACCTATAGAACGCTTATTTGTCTTCTATCTATGCATTCTGACACTCCACCAATATGTTTTGCTTCAATTTGGCTCATTTTACAAAGGTGCTTATTTCTGGAGTGAACATGCATTTCTACTCAAGAGTAAGCAACTAAGCGAAATAAACCTATAGAACGCTTATTTGTCTTCTATCTATGCATTCTGACACTCCAACAATGTGTTTTGCTTCAATTTGACTCATTTTACAAAGGTGCTTATTTCTGGAGAGAACATGCAGTTCTACTCAATAGTAAGCAACTAAGCGAAATAAACCTATAGAACGCTTTCTTGTCTTCTATCTATGCATTCTGACACTCCAACAATGTGTTTTGCTTCAATTTGGCTCATTTTCCAAAGGTGCTTATTTCTGGAGTGAACATGCAGTTCTACTCAAGAGTAGGCAACTAAGCGAAATAAACCTATAGATCGCTTCTTTATCTTCTATCTATGCATTCTGACACTCCACCAATATGTTTTGCTTCAATTTGGCTCATTTTACAAAGGTGCTTATTTCTGGAGTGAACATGCAGTTCTACTCAAGAGTAAGCAACTAAGCGAAATAAACCTATAGAACGCTTATTTGTCTTCTATCTATGCATTCTGACACTCCAACAATGTGTTTTGCTTCAATTTGGCTCATTTTACAAAGGTGCTTATTTCTGGAGTGAACATGCAGTTCTACTCAAGAGTAAGCAACTAAGCGAAATAAACCTATAGATCGCTTATTTATATTCTATCTATGCATTCTGACACTCCACCAATATGTTTTGCTTCAATTTGGCTCATTTTAAAAACGTGCTTATTTCTGGAGTGAACATGCAGTTCTACTCATGAGTAAGCAACTAAGCGAAATAAACCTATAGATCGCTTATTTATCTTCTATCTATGCATTCTGACACTCCACCAATATGTTTTGCTTCAATTTGGCTCATTTTACAAATTTGCTTATTTCTGGAGTGAACATGCAGTTCTACTCAATAGTAAGCAACTAAGCGAAATAAATCTATAGAATGCTTACTTGTCTTCTATCTATGCATTCTGACACTCCAACAATGTGTTTTGCTTCAATTTGGCTCATTTTACAAAGGTGCTTATTTCTGGAGTTCACATGCATATCTACTCAAGAGTAAGCAACTAAGCGAAATAAACCTATAGAATGCTTATTTGTCTTCTATCTATGCATTCTGACACTCCACCAATATGTTTTGCTTCAATTTGGCTCATTTTACAAACGTGCTCATTTCTGGAGTGAACATGCAGTTCTACTCAAGAGTAAGCAACTAAGCGAAATAAACCTATAGAACGCTTATTTGTCTTCTATCTATGCATTCTGACACTCCACCAATATGTTTTGCTTCAATTTGGCTCATTTTACAAAGGTGCTTATTTCTGGAGTGAACATGCAGTTCTACTCAAGAGTAAGCAACTAAGCGAAATAAACCTATAGAATGCTTACTTGTCTTCTATCTATAAATTGTGACACTCCAACAATGTGTTTTGCTTCAATTTGGCTCATTTTACAAACGTGCTTATTTCTGGAGTGAACATGCAGTTCTACTCAAGAGTAAGCAACTAAGCGAAATAAACCTATAGATCGCTTATTTATATTCTATCTATGCATTCTGACACTCCACCAATATGTTTTGCTTCAATTTGGCTCATTTTAAAAACGTGCTTATTTCTGGAGTGAACATGCAGTTCTACTCATGAGTAAGCAACTAAGCGAAATAAACCTATAGATCGCTTATTTATCTTCTATCTATGCATTCTGACACTCCACCAATATGTTTTGCTTCAATTTGGCTCATTTTACAAAGGTGCTTATTTCTGGAGTGAACATGCAGTTCTACTCAATAGTAAGCAACTAAGCGAAATAAACCTATAGAATGCTTACTTGTCTTCTATCTATGCATTCTGACACTCCAACAATGTGTTTTGCTTCAATTTGGCTCATTTTACAAAGGTGCTTATTTCTGGAGTTCACATGCATATCTACTCAAGAGTAAGCAACTAAGCGAAATAAACCTATAGAATGCTTATTTGTCTTCTATCTATGCATTCTGACACTCCACCAATATGTTTTGCTTCAATTTGGCTCATTTTACAAACGTGCTCATTTCTGGAGTGAACATGCAGTTCTACTCAAGAGTAAGCAACTAAGCGAAATAAACCTATAGAACGCTTATTTGTCTTCTATCTATGCATTCTGACACTCCACCAATATGTTTTGCTTCAATTTGGCTCATTTTACAAAGGTGCTTATTTCTGGAGTGAACATGCATTTCTACTCAAGAGTAAGCAACTAAGCGAAATAAACCTATAGAATGCTTACTTGTCTTCTATCTATGCATTGTGACACTCCAACAATGTGTTTTGCTTCAATTTGGCTCATTTTACAAACGTGCTTATTTCTGGAGTGAACATGCAGTTCTACTCAAGAGTAAGCAACTAAGCGAAATAAAACTATAGAACGCTTATTTGTCTTCTATCTATGCATCCTGACACTCCACCAATATGTTTTGCTTCAATTTGACTCATTTTACAAAGGTGCTTATTTCTGGAGAGAACATGCAGTTCTACTCAATAGTAAGCAACTAAGCGAAATAAACCTATAGAACGCTTTCTTGTCTTCTATCTATGCATTCTGACACTCCAACAATGTGTTTTGCTTCAATTTGGCTCATTTTCCAAAGGTGCTTATTTCTGGAGTGAACATGCAGTTCTACTCAAGAGTAAGCAACTAAGCGAAATAAACCTATAGATCGCTTATTTATCTTCTATCTATGCATTCTGACACTCCACCAATGTGTTTTGCTTCAATTTGACTCATTTTACAAAGGTGCTTATTTCTGGAGAGAACATGCAGTTCTACTCAATAGTAAGCAACTAAGCGAAATAAACCTATAGAACGCTTTCTTGTCTTCTATCTATGCATTCTGACACTCCAACAATGTGTTTTGCTTCAGTTTGGCTCATTTTCCAAAGGTGCTTATTTCTGGAGTGAACATGCAGTTCTACTCAAGAGTAAGCAACTAAGCGAAATAAACCTATAGATCGCTTATTTATCTTCTATCTATGCATTCTGACACTCCAACAATGTGTTTTGCTTCAATTTGGCTCATTTTACAAAGGTGCTTATTTCTGGAGTTCACATGCATATCTACTCAAGAGTAAGCAACTAAGCGAAATAAACCTATAGATCGCTTATTTATATTCTATCTATGCATTCTGACACTCCACCAATATGTTTTGCTTCAATTTGGCTCATTTTACAAAGGTGCTTATTTCTGGAGTGAACATGCATTTCTACTCAAGAGTAAGCAACTAAGCGAAATAAATCTATAGAACGCTTATTTGTCTTCTATCTATGCATTCTGACACTCCAACAATGTGTTTTGCTTCAATTTGGCTCATTTTACAAAGGTGCTTATTTCTGGAGTGAACATGCAGTTCTACTCAAGAGTAAGCAACTAAGCGAAATAAACCTATAGATCGCTTATTTATATTCTATCTATGCATTCTGACACTCCACCAATATGTTTTGCTTCAATTTGGCTCATTTTAAAAACGTGCTTATTCCTGGAGTGAACATGCAGTTCTACTCATGAGTAAGCAACTAAGCGAAATAAACCTATAGATCGCTTATTTATCTTCTATCTATGCATTCTGACACTCCACCAATATGTTTTGCTTCAATTTGGCTCATTTTACAAAGGTGCTTATTTCTGGAGTGAACATGCAGTTCTACTCAATAGTAAGCAACTAAGCGAAATAAAACTATAGAACGCTTATTTGTCTTCTATCTGTGCAATCTGACACTCCAACCATGTGTTTTGCTTCAATTTGGCTCATTTTACAAAGGTGCTTATTTCTGGAGTTCACATGCAGTTCTACTCATGAGTAAGCAACTAAGCGAAATAAACCTATAGATTGCTTATTTATCTTCTATCTATGCATTCTGACACTCCAACAATGTGTTTTGCTTCAATTTGGCTCATTTTACAAACGTGCTTATTTCTGGAGTGAACATGCAGTTCTACTCAAGAGTAAGCAACTAAGCGAAATAAACCTATAGAACACTTATTTGTCTTCTATCTATGCATTCTGACACTCCAACAATGTGTTTTGCTTCAATTTGACTCATTTTACAAAGGTGCTTATTTCTGGAGTGAACATGCAGTTCTACTCAATAGTAAGCAACTAAGCGAAATAAACCTATAGATCGCTTATTTATATTCTATCTATGCATTCTGACACTCCAACAAAGTGTTTTGCTTCAATTTGGCTCATTTTACAAACGTGCTTATTTCTGGAGTGAACATGCAGTTCTACTCAAGAGTAAGCAACTAAGCGAAATAAACCTATAGAACACTTATTTGTCTTCTATCTATGCATTCTGACACTCCAACAATGTGTTTTGCTTCAATTTGACTCATTTTACAAAGGTGCTTATTTCTGGAGTGAACATGCAGTTCTACTCAATAGTAAGCAACTAAGCGAAATAAACCTATAGAACGCTTACTTGTCTTCTATCTATGCATTCTGACACTCCAACAATGTGCTTTGCTTCAATTTGGCTCATTTTACAAAGGTGCTTATTTCTGGAGTGAACATGCAGTTCTACTCAAGAGTAAGCAACTAAGCGAAATAAACCTATAGATCGCTTATTTATCTTCTATCTATGCATTCTGACACTCCACCAATATGTTTTGCTTCAATTTGGCTCATTTTACAAAGGTGCTTATTTCTGGAGTGAACATGCATTTCTACTCAAGAGTAAGCAACTAAGCGAAATAAACCTATAGAATGCTTACTTGTCTTCTATCTATGCATTGTGACACTCCAACAATGTGTTTTGCTTCAATTTGGCTCATTTTACAAACGTGCTTATTTCTGGAGTGAACATGCAGTTCTACTCAAGAGTAAGCAACTAAGCGAAATAAACCTATAGAACGCTTATTTGTCTTCTATCTATGCATTCTGACACTCCACCAATATGTTTTGCTTCAATTTGGCTCATTTTACAAAGGTGCTTATTTCTGGAGTGAACATGCAGTTCTACTCAAGAGTAAGCAACTAAGCGAAATAAACCTATAGAACGCTTATTTGTCTTCTATCTATGCATTCTGACACTCCAACAATGTGTTTTGCTTCAATTTGGCTCATTTTACAAAGGTGCTTATTTCTGGAGTGAACATGCAGTTCTACTCAAGAGTAAGCAACTAAGCAAAATAAACCTATAGATCGCTTATTTATCTTCTATCTATGCATTCTGACACTCCACCAATATGTTTTGCTTCAATTTGGCTCATTTTAAAAACGTGCTTATTTCTGGAGTGAACATGTAGTTCTACTCAAGAGTAAGCAACTAAGCGAAATAAACCTATAGATCGCTTATTTATATTCTATCTATGCATTCTGACACTCCACCAATATGTTTTGCTTCAATTTGGCTCATTTTACAAAGGTGCTTATTTCTGGAGTGAACATGCATTTCTACTCAAGAGTAAGCAACTAAGCGAAATAAACCTATAGAACGCTTATTTGTCTTCTATCTATGCATTCTGACACTCCAACAATGTGTTTTGCTTCAATTTGGCTCATTTTACAAAGGTGCTTATTTCTGGAGTGAACATGCAGTTCTACTCAAGAGTAAGCAACTAAGCGAAATAAACCTATAGATCGCTTATTTATATTCTATCTATGCATTCTGACACTCCACCAATATGTTTTGCTTCAATTTGGCTCATTTTAAAAACGTGCTTATTCCTGGAGTGAACATGCAGTTCTACTCAAGAGTAAGCAACTAAGCGAAATAAACCTATAGATCGCTTATTTATCTTCTATCTTTGCATTCTGACACTCCACCAATATGTTTTGCTTCAATTTGGCTCATTTTACAAAGGTGCTTATTTCTGGAGTGAACATGCAGTTCTACTCATGAGTAAGCAACTAAGCGAAATAAACCTATAGATTGCTTATTTATCTTCTATCTATGCATTCTGACACTCCAACAATGTGTTTTGCTTCAATTTGGCTCATTTTACAAACGTGCTTATTTCTGGAGTGAACATGCAGTTCTACTCAAGAGTAAGCAACTAAGCGAAATAAACCTATAGAACGCTTATTTGTCTTCTATCTATGCATTCTGACACTCCAACAATGTGTTTTGCTTCAATTTGGCTCATTTTACAAAGGTGCTTATTTCTGGAGTGAACATGCATTTCTACTCAAGAGTAAGCAACTAAGCGAAATAAACCTATAGAATGCTTACTTGTCTTCTATCTATGCATTGTGACACTCCAACAATGTGTTTTGCTTCAATTTGGCTCATTTTACAAACGTGCTTATTTCTGGAGTGAACATGCAGTTCTACTCAAGAGTAAGCAACTCAGCGAAATAAAACTATAGAACGCTTATTTGTCTTCTATCTATGCATCCTGACACTCCACCAATATGTTTTGCTTCAATTTGACTCATTTTACAAAGGTGCTTATTTCTGGAGTGAACATGCAGTTCTACTCAATAGTAAGCAACTAAGCGAAATAAACCTATAGAACGCTTACTTGTCTTCTATCTATGCATTCTGACACTCCAACAAAGTGTTTTTCTTCAATTTGGCTCATTTTACAAACGTGCTTATTTCTGGAGTGAACATGCAGTTCTACTCAAGAGTAAGCAACTAAGCGAAATAAACCTATAGAACGCTTATTTGTCTTCTATCTATGCATTCTGACACTCCACCAATATGTTTTGCTTCAATTTGGCTCATTTTACAAACGTGCTCATTTCTGGAGTGAACATGCAGTTCTACTCAAGAGTAAGCAACTAAGCGAAATAAACCTATAGAACGCTTATTTGTCTTCTATCTATGCATTCTGACACTCCAACAATGTGTTTTGCTTCAATTTGACTCATTTTACAAAGGTGCTTATTTCTGGAGAGAACATGCAGTTCTACTCAATAGTAAGCAACTAAGCGAAATAAACCTATAGAACGCTTTCTTGTCTTCTATCTATGCATTCTGACACTCCAACAAAGTGTTTTGCTTCAATTTGGCTCATTTTACAAACGTGCTTATTTCTGGAGTGAACATGCAGTTCTACTCAAGAGTAAGCAACTAAGCGAAATAAACCTATAGATCGCTTATTTATCTTCTATCTATGCATTCTGACACTCCAACAATGTGTTTTGCTTCAATTTGGCGCATTTTCCAAAGGTGCTTATTTCTGGAGTGAACATGCAGTTCTACTCAAGAGTAAGCAACTAAGCGAAATAAACCTATAGATCGCTTATTTATCTTCTATCTATGCATTCTGACACTCCACCAATGTGTTTTGCTTCAATTTGACTCATTTTACAAAGGTGCTTATTTCTGGAGAGAACATGCAGTTCTACTCAATAGTAAGCAACTAAGCGAAATAAACCTATAGAACGCTTTCTTGTCTTCTATCTATGCATTCTGACACTCCAACAATGTGTTTTGCTTCAATTTGGCTCATTTTCCAAAGGTGCTTATTTCTGGAGTGAACATGCAGTTCTACTCAAGAGTAAGCAACTAAGCGAAATAAAACTATAGAACGCTTATTTGTCTTCTATCTATGCATCCTGACACTCCACCAATATGTTTTGCTTCAATTTGGCTCATTTTAAAAACGTGCTTATTTCTGGAGTGAACATGTAGTTCTACTCAAGAGTAAGCAACTAAGCGAAATAAACCTATAGAACGCTTATTTGTCTTCTATCTATGCATTCTGACACTCCAACAATGTGTTTTGCTTCAATTTGGCTCATTTTACAAAGGTGCTTATTTCTGGAGTGAACATGCAGTTCTACTCAAGAGTAAGCAACTAAGCGAAATAAACCTATAGAACGCTTATTTGTCTTCTATCTATGCATTCTGACACTCCAACAATGTGTTTTGCTTCAATTTGGCTCATTTTACAAAGGTGCTTATTTCTGGAGTGAACATGCAGTTCTACTCAAGAGTAAGCAACTAAGCGAAATAAACCTATAGAACGCTTATTTGTCTTCTATCTATGCATTCTGACACTCCAACAATGTGTTTTGCTTCAATTTGGCTCATTTTACAAAGGTGCTTATTTCTGGAGTGAACATGCAGTTCTACTCAAGAGTAAGCAACTAAGCGAAATAAACCTATAGATCGCTTATTTATATTCTATCTATGCATTCTGACACTCCACCAATATGTTTTGCTTCAATTTGGCTCATTTTAAAAACGTGCTTATTCCTGGAGTGAACATGCAGTTCTACTCATGAGTAAGCAACTAAGCGAAATAAACCTATAGATCGCTTATTTATCTTCTATCTATGCATTCTGACACTCCACCAATATGTTTTGCTTCAATTTGGCTCATTTTACAAAGGTGCTTATTTCTGGAGTGAACATGCAGTTCTACTCAATAGTAAGCAACTAAGCGAAATAAAACTATAGAACGCTTATTTGTCTTCTATCTGTGCAATCTGACACTCCAACCATGTGTTTTGCTTCAATTTGGCTCATTTTACAAAGGTGCTTATTTCTGGAGTTCACATGCAGTTCTACTCATGAGTAAGCAACTAAGCGAAATAAACCTATAGATTGCTTATTTATCTTCTATCTATGCATTCTGACACTCCAACAATGTGTTTTGCTTCAATTTGGCTCATTTTACAAACGTGCTTATTTCTGGAGTGAACATGCAGTTCTACTCAAGAGTAAGCAACTAAGCGAAATAAACCTATAGAACACTTATTTGTCTTCTATCTATGCATTCTGACACTCCAACAATGTGTTTTGCTTCAATTTGACTCATTTTACAAAGGTGCTTATTTCTGGAGTGAACATGCAGTTCTACTCAATAGTAAGCAACTAAGCGAAATAAACCTATAGATCGCTTATTTATATTCTATCTATGCATTCTGACACTCCAACAAAGTGTTTTGCTTCAATTTGGCTCATTTTACAAACGTGCTTATTTCTGGAGTGAACATGCAGTTCTACTCAAGAGTAAGCAACTAAGCGAAATAAACCTATAGAACACTTATTTGTCTTCTATCTATGCATTCTGACACTCCAACAATGTGTTTTGCTTCAATTTGACTCATTTTACAAAGGTGCTTATTTCTGGAGTGAACATGCAGTTCTACTCAATAGTAAGCAACTAAGCGAAATAAACCTATAGAATGCTTACTTGTCTTCTATCTATGCATTCTGACACTCCAACAAAGTGTTTTGCTTCAATTTGGCTCATTTTACAAACGTGCTTATTTCTGGAGTGAACATGCAGTTCTACTCAAGAGTAAGCAACTAAGCGAAATAAACCTATAGAACGCTTATTTGTCTTCTATCTATGCATTCTGACACTCCAACAATGTGTTTTGCTTCAATTTGGCTCATTTTACAAAGGTGCTTATTTCTGGAGTGAACATGCATTTCTACTCAAGAGTAAGCAACTAAGCGAAATAAACCTATAGAATGCTTACTTGTCTTCTATCTATGCATTGTGACACTCCAACAATGTGTTTTGCTTCAATTTGGCTCATTTTACAAACGTGCTTATTTCTGGAGTGAACATGCAGTTCTACTCAAGAGTAAGCAACTCAGCGAAATAAAACTACAGAACGCTTATTTGTCTTCTATCTATGCATTCTGACACTCCACCAATATGTTTTGCTTCAATTTGGCTCATTTTAAAAACGTGCTTATTTCTGGAGTGAACATGCAGTTCTACTCAATAGTAAGCAACTAAGCGAAATAAACCTATAGATCGCTTATTTATATTCTATCTATGCATTCTGACACTCCAACAATGTGTTTTGCTTCAATTTGGCTCATTTTACAAACGTGCTTATTTCTGGAGTGAACATGCAGTTCTACTCAAGAGTAAGCAACTAAGCGAAATAAACCTATAGAACGCTTATTTGCTTTCTATCTGTGCAATCTGACACTCCAACAATGTGTTTTGCTTCAATTTGGCTCATTTTACAAAGGTGCATATTTCTGGAGTTCACATGCAGTTCTACTCATGAGTAAGCAACTAAGTGAAATAAACCTATAGATCGCTTATTTATCTTCTATCTATGCATTCTGAAACTCCAACAATGTGTTCTGCTTCAATTTGGCTCATTTTACAAAGGTGCTTATTCCTGGAGTGAACATGCAGTTCTACTCAAGAGTAAGCAACTAAGCGAAATAAAGCCATAGAACGCTTATCTGCCTTCTATCTATGCATTCTGACACTCCAACAATGTGTTTTGCTTCAATTTGGCTCATTTTAAAAACGTGCTTATTTCTGGAGTGAACATGTAGTTCTACTCAAGAGTAAGCAACTAAGCGAAATAAACCTATAGAACGCTTATTTCTCTTCTATCTATGCATTCTGACACTCCAACAATGTGTTTTGCTTCAATTTGGCTCAATTACAAAGGTGCTTATTTCTGGAGTGAACATGCAGTTCTACTCAAGAGTAAGCAACTAAGCGAAATAAACCTATAGAACACTTATTTGTCTTCTGTCTATGCATTCTGACACTCCAACAATGTGTTTTGCTTCAATTTGACTCATTTTACAAAGGTGCTTATTTCTGAAGTGAACATGCAGTTCTACTCAATAGTAAGCAACCAAGCGAAATAAACCTATAGAACGCTTATTTGTCTTCTATCTATGCATTCTGACACTCCAACAATGTGTTTTGCTTCAATTTGGCTCATTTTACAAAGGTGCTTATTTCTGGAGTGAATATGCAGTTCTACTCAAGAGTAAGCAACTAAGCGAAATAAACCTATAGATCGCTTATTTATCTTCTATCTATGCATTCTGAAACTCCAACAATGTGTTCTGCTTCAATTTGGCTCATTTTACAAAGGTGCTTATTCCTGGAGTGAACATGCAGTTCTACTCAAGAGTAAGCAACTAAGCGAAATAAAGCCATAGAACGCTTATCTGCCTTCTATCTATGCATTCTGACACTCCAACAATGTGTTTTGCTTCAATTTGGCTCATTTTAAAAACGTGCTTATTTCTGGAGTGAACATGTAGTTCTACTCAAGAGTAAGCAACTAAGCGAAATAAACCTATAGAACGCTTATTTCTCTTCTATCTATGCATTCTGACACTCCAACAATGTGTTTTGCTTCAATTTGGCTCAATTACAAAGGTGCTTATTTCTGGAGTGAACATGCAGTTCTACTCAAGAGTAAGCAACTAAGCGAAATAAACCTATAGAACACTTATTTGTCTTCTGTCTATGCATTCTGACACTCCAACAATGTGTTTTGCTTCAATTTGACTCATTTTACAAAGGTGCTTATTTCTGAAGTGAACATGCAGTTCTACTCAATAGTAAGCAACCAAGCGAAATAAACCTATAGAACGCTTATTTGTCTTCTATCTATGCATTCTGACACTCCAACAATGTGTTTTGCTTCAATTTGGCTCATTTTACAAAGGTGCTTATTTCTGGAGTGAACATGCAGTTCTACTCAAGAGTAAGCAACTAAGCGAAATAAACCTATAGAACGCTTATTTGTCTTCTATCTATGCATTCTGACACTCCAACAATGTGTTTTGCTTCAATTTGGCTCATTTTACAAAGGTGCTTATTTCTGGAGTGAACATGCAGTTCTACTCAAGAGTAAGCAACTAAGCGAAATAAACCTATAGATCGCTTATTTATATTCTATCTATGCATTCTGACACTCTACCAATATGTTTTGCTTCAATTTGGCTCATTTTAAAAACGTGCTTATTTCTGGAGTGAACATGCAGTTCTACTCATGAATAAGCAACTAAGCGAAATAAACCTATAGATCGCTTATTTATCTTCTATCTATGCATTCTGACACTCCACCAATATGTTTTGCTTCAATTTGGCTCATTTTACAAAGGTGCTTATTTCTGGAGTGAACATGCATTTCTACTCAAGAGTAAGCAACTAAGCGAAATAAACCTATAGAATGCTTACTTGTCTTCTATCTATGCATTGTGACACTCCAACAATGTGTTTTGCTTCAATTTGGCTCATTTTACAAACGTGCTTATTTCTGGAGTGAACATGCAGTTCTACTCAAGAGTAAGCAACTAAGCGAAATAAAACTATAGAACGCTTATTTGTCTTCTATCTGTGCAATCTGACACTCCAACCATGTGTTTTGCTTCAATTTGACTCATTTTACAAAGGTGCTTATTTCTGGAGTGAACATGCAGTTCTACTCAAGAGTAAGCAACTAAGCGAAATAAACCTATAGAACGCTTACTTGTCTTCTATCTATGCATTCTGACACCCCAACAAAGTGTTTTGCTTCAATTTGGCTCATTTTACAAACGTGCTTATTTCTGGAGTGAACATGCAGTTCTACTCAAGAGTAAGCAACTAAGCGAAATAAACCTATAGAACGCTTATTTGTCTTCTATCTATGCATTCTGACACTCCAACAATGTGTTTTGCTTCAATTTGGCTCATTTTACAAAGGTGCTTATTTCTGGAGTGAACATGCAGTTCTACTCAAGAGTAAGCAACTAAGCGAAATAAACCTATAGATCGCTTATTTATCTTCTATCTATGCATTCTGACACTCCACCAATATGTTTTGCTTCAATTTGGCTCATTTTAAAAACGTGCTTATTTCTGGATTGAACATGTAGTTCTACTCAAGAGTAAGCAACTAAGCGAAATAAACCTATAGAACGCTTATTTGTCTTCTATCTATGCATTCTGACACTCCAACAATGTGTTTTGCTTCAATTTGGCTCATTTTACAAAGGTGCTTATTTCTGGAGTGAACATGCAGTTCTACTCAAGAGTATGCAACTAAGCGAAATAAACCTATAGAACGCTTATTTGTCTTCTATCTATGCATTCTGACACTCCAACAATGTGTTTTGCTTCAATTTGGCTCATTTTACAAAGGTGCTTATTTCTGGAGTGAACATGCAGTTCTACTCAAGAGTAAGCAACTAAGCGAAATAAACCTATAGATCGCTTATTTATATTCTATCTATGCATTCTGACACTCCACCAATATGTATTGCTTCAATTTGGCTCATTTTAAAAACGTGCTTATTTCTGGAGTGAACATGCAGTTCTACTCATGAGTAAGCAACTAAGCGAAATAAACCTATAGATCGCTTATTTATCTTCTATCTATGCATTCTGACACTCCACCAATATGTTTTGCTTCAATTTGGCTCATTTTACAAAGGTGCTTATTTCTGGAGTGAACATGCAGTTCTACTCAATAGTAAGCAACTAAGCGAAATAAACCTATAGAATGCTTACTTGTCTTCTATCTATGCATTGTGACACTCCAACAATGTGTTTTGCTTCAATTTGGCTCATTTTACAAACGTGCTTATTTCTGGAGTGAACATGCAGTTCTACTCAAGAGTAAGCAACTAAGCGAAATAAAACTATAGAACGCTTATTTGTCTTCTATCTGTGCAATCTGACACTCCAACCATCTGTTTTGCTTCAATTTGGCTCATTTTACAAAGGTGCTTATTTCTGGAGTTCACATGCAGTTCTACTCATGAGTAAGCAACTAAGCGAAATAAACCTATAGATTGCTTATTTATCTTCTATCTATGCATTCTGACACTCCAACAATGTGTTTTGCTTCAATTTGGCTCATTTTACAAAGGTGCTTATTTCTGGAGTTCACATGCATATCTACTCAAGAGTAAGCAACTAAGCGAAATAAACCTATAGAACGCTTATTTGTCTTCTATCTATGCATTCTGACACTCCACCAATATGTTTTGCTTCAATTTGGCTCATTTTACAAACGTGCTCATTTCTGGAGTGAACATGCAGTTCTACTCAAGAGTAAGCAACTAAGCGAAATAAACCTATAGAACACTTATTTGTCTTCTATCTATGCATTCTGATACTCCAACAAAGTGTTTTGCTTCAATTTGGCTCATTTTACAAACGTGCTTATTTCTGGAGTGAACATGCAGTTCTACTCAAAAGTAAGCAACTAAGCGAAATAAACCTATAGAACGCTTATTTGTCTTCTATCTATGCATTCTGACACTCCACCAATATGTTTTGCTTCAATTTGGCTCATTTTACAAAGGTGCTTATTTCTGGAGTGAACATGCATTTCTACTCAAGAGTAAGCAACTAAGCGAAATAAACCTATAGAATGCTTACTTGTCTTCTATCTATGCATTGTGACACTCCAACAATGTGTTTTGCTTCAATTTGGCTCATTTTACAAACGTGCTTATTTCTGGAGTGAACATGCAGTTCTACTCAAGAGTAAGCAACTAAGCGAAATAAAACTAGAGAACGCTTATTTGTCTTCTATCTATGCATCCTGACACTCCACCAATATGTTTTGCTTCAATTTGACTCATTTTACAAAGGTGCTTATTTCTGGAGTGAACATGCAGTTCTACTCAATAGTAAGCAACTAAGCGAAATAAACCTATAGAACGCTTACTTGTCTTCTATCTATGCATTCTGACACTCCAACAAAGTGTTTTGCTTCAATTTGGCTCATTTTACAAACGTGCTTATTTCTGGAGTGAACATGCAGTTCTACTCAAGAGTAAGCAACTAAGCGAAATAAACCTATAGAACGCTTATTTGTCTTCTATCTATGCATTCTGACACTCCACCAATATGTTTTGCTTCAATTTGGCTCATTTTACAAACGTGCTCATTTCTGGAGTGAACATGCAGTTCTACTCAAGAGTAAGCAACTAAGCGAAATAAACCTATAGAACGCTTATTTGTCTTCTATCTATGCATTCTGACACTCCAACAATGTGTTTTGCTTCAATTTGACTCATTTTACAAAGGTGCTTATTTCTGGAGAGAACATGCAGTTCTACTCAATAGTAAGCAACTAAGCGAAATAAACCTATAGAACGCTTTCTTGTCTTCTATCTATGCATTCTGACACTCCAACAATGTGTTTTGCTTCAATTTGGCTCATTTTCCAAAGGTGCTTATTTCTGGAGTGAACATGCAGTTCTACTCAAGAGTAAGCAACTAAGCGAAATAAACCTATAGATCGCTTATTTATCTTCTATCTATGCATTCTGACACTCCACCAATGTGTTTTGCTTCAATTTGACTCATTTTACAAAGGTGCTTATTTCTGGAGAGAACATGCAGTTCTACTCAAGAGTAAGCAACTAAGCGAAATAAACCTATAGAACGCTTTCTTGTCTTCTATCTATGCATTCTGACACTCCACCAATATGTTTTGCTTCAATTTGGCTCATTTTAAAAACGTGCTTATTTCTGGAGTGAACATGTAGTTCTACTCAAGAGTAAGCAACTAAGCGAAATAAACCTATAGAACGCTTATTTGTCTTCTATCTATGCATTCTGACACTCCAACAATGTGTTTTGCTTCAATTTGGCTCATTTTACAAAGGTGCTTATTTCTGGAGTGAACATGCAGTTCTACTCAAGAGTAAGCAACTAAGCGAAATAAACCTATAGAACGCTTATTTGTCTTCTATCTATGCATTCTGACACTCCAACAATGTGTTTTGCTTCAATTTGGCTCATTTTACAAAGGTGCTTATTTCTGGAGTGAACATGCAGTTCTACTCAAGAGTAAGCAACTAAGCGAAATAAACCTATAGATCGCTTATTTATATTCTATCTATGCATTCTGACACTCCACCAATATGTTTTGCTTCAATTTGGCTCATTTTACAAAGGTGCTTATTTCTGGAGTGAACATGCATTTCTACTCAAGAGTAAGCAACTAAGCGAAATAAACCTATAGATCGCTTATTTATCTTCTATCTATGCATTCTGACACTCCACCAATATGTTTTGCTTCAATTTGGCTCATTTTACAAAGGTGCTTATTTCTGGAGTGAACATGCATTTCTACTCAAGAGTAAGCAACTAAGCGAAATAAACCTATAGAATGCTTACTTGTCTTCTATCTATGCATTGTGACACTCCAACAATGTGTTTTGCTTCAATTTGGCTCATTTTACAAACGTGCTTATTTCTGGAGTGAACATGCATTTCTACTCAAGAGTAAGCAACTAAGCGAAATAAACCTATAGAACGCTTATTTGTCTTCTATCTATGCATTCTGACACTCCAACCATGTGTTTTGCTTCAATTTGACTCATTTTACAAAGGTGCTTATTTCTGGAGTGAACATGCAGTTCTACTCAAGAGTAAGCAACTAAGCGAAATAAACCTATAGAACGCTTACTTGTCTTCTATCTATGCATTCTGACACTCCAACAAAGTGTTTTGCTTCAATTTGGCTCATTTTACAAACGTGCTTATTTCTGGAGTGAACATGCAGTTCTACTCAAGAGTAAGCAACTAAGCGAAATAAACCTATAGAACGCTTATTTGTCTTCTATCTATGCATTCTGACACTCCAACAATGTGTTTTGCTTCAATTTGGCTCATTTTACAAAGGTGCTTATTTCTGGAGTGAACATGCAGTTCTACTCAAGAGTAAGCAACTAAGCGAAATAAACCTATAGATCGCTTATTTATCTTCTATCTATGCATTCTGACACTCCACCAATATGTTTTGCTTCAATTTGGCTCATTTTAAAAACGTGCTTATTTCTGGAGTGAACATGTAGTTCTACTCAAGAGTAAGCAACTAAGCGAAATAAACCTATAGAACGCTTATTTGTCTTCTATCTATGCATTCTGACACTCCACCAATATGTTTTGCTTCAATTTGGCTCATTTTACAAAGGTGCTTATTTCTGGAGTTCACATGCAGTTCTACTCATGAGTAAGCAACTAAGCGAAATAAACCTATAGAACGCTTATTTGTCTTCTATCTATGCATTCTGACACTCCACCAATATGTTTTGCTTCAATTTGGCTCATTTTTCAAAGGTGCTTATTTCTGGAGTGAACATGCAGTTCTACTCAAGAGTAAGCAACTAAGCGAAATAAACCTATAGAACGCTTATTTGCTTTCTATCTGTGCAATCTGACACTCCAACAATGTGTTTTGCTTCAATTTGGCTCATTTTACAAAGGTGCATATTTCTGGAGTTCACATGCAGTTCTACTCATGAGTAAGCAACTAATTGAAATAAACCTATAGATCGCTTATTTATCTTCTATCTATGCATTCTGAAACTCCAACAATGTGTTCTGCTTCAATTTGGCTCATTTTACAAAGGTGCTTATTCCTGGAGTGAACATGCAGTTCTACTCAAGAGTAAGCAACTAAGCGAAATAAAGCCATAGAACGCTTATCTGCCTTCTATCTATGCATTCTGACACTCCAACAATGTGTTTTGCTTCAATTTGGCTCATTTTAAAAACGTGCTTATTTCTGGAGTGAACATGTAGTTCTACTCAAGAGTAAGCAACTAAGCGAAATAAACCTATAGAACGCTTATTTGTCTTCTATCTATGCATTCTGACACTCCAACAATGTGTTTTGCTTCAATTTGACTCATTTTACAAAGGTGCTTATTTCTGAAGTGAACATGCAGTTCTACTCAATAGTAAGCAACCAAGCGAAATAAACCTATAGAACGCTTATTTGTCTTCTATCTATGCATTCTGACACTCCAACAATGTGTTTTGCTTCAATTTGGCTCATTTTACAAAGGTGCTTATTTCTGGAGTGAACATGCAGTTCTACTCAAGAGTAAGCAACTAAGCGAAATAAACCTATAGAACGCTTATTTGTCTTCTATCTATGCATTCTGACACTCCAACAATCTGTTTTGCTTCAATTTGGCTCATTTTACAAAGGTGCTTATTTCTGGAGTGAACATGCAGTTCTACTCAAGAGTAAGCAACTAAGCGAAATAAACCTATAGATCGCTTATTTATCTTCTATCTATGCATTCTGACACTCCACCAATGTGTTTTGCTTCAATTTGACTCATTTTACAAAGGTGCTTATTTCTGGAGAGAACATGCAGTTCTACTCAATAGTAAGCAAATAAGCGAAATAAACCTATAGAACGCTTTCTTGTCTTCTATCTATGCATTCTGACACTCCAACAATGTGTTTTGCTTCAATTTGGCTCATTTTCCAAAGGTGCTTATTTCTGGAGTGAACATGCAGTTCTACTCAAGAGTAAGCAACTAAGCGAAATAAAACTATAGAACGCTTATTTGTCTTCTATCTATGCATCCTGACACTCCACCAATATGTTTTGCTTCAATTTGGCTCATTTTAAAAACGTGCTTATTTCTGGAGTGAACATGTAGTTCTACTCAAGAGTAAGCAACTAAGCGAAATAAACCTATAGAACGCTTATTTGTCTTCTATCTATGCATTCTGACACTCCAACAATGTGTTTTGCTTCAATTTGGCTCATTTTACAAAGGTGCTTATTTCTGGAGTGAACATGCAGTTCTACTCAAGAGTAAGCAACTAAGCGAAATAAACCTATAGAACGCTTATTTGTCTTCTATCTATGCATTCTGACACTCCAACAATGTGTTTTGCTTCAATTTGGCTCATTTTACAAAGGTGCTTATTTCTGGAGTGAACATGCAGTTCTACTCAAGAGTAAGCAACTAAGCGAAATAAACCTATAGATCGCTTATTTATATTCTATCTATGCATTCTGACACTCCACCAATATGTTTTGCTTCAATTTGGCTCATTTTACAAAGGTGCTTATTTCTGGAGTGAACATGCATTTCTACTCAAGAGTAAGCAACTAAGCGAAATAAACCTATAGAATGCTTACTTGTCTTCTATCTATGCATTGTGACACTCCAACAATGTGTTTTGCTTCAATTTGGCTCATTTTACAAACGTGCTTATTTCTGGAGTGAACATGCAGTTCTACTCAAGAGTAAGCAACTAAGCGAAATAAACCTATAGATCGCTTATTTATATTCTATCTATGCATTCTGACACTCCACCAATATGTTTTGCTTCAATTTGGCTCATTTTACAAAGGTGCTTATTTCTGGAGTGAACATGCAGTTCTACTCAAGAGTAAGCAACTAAGCGAAATAAACCTATAGATCGCTTATTTATATTCTATCTATGCATTCTGACACTCCACCAATATGTTTTGCTTCAATTTGGCTCATTTTACAAAGGTGCTTATTTCTGGAGTGAACATGCAGTTCTACTCAAGAGTAAGCAACTAAGCGAAATAAACCTATAGAACGCTTACTTGTCTTCTATCTATGCATTGTGACACTCCAACCATGTGTTTTGCTTCAATTTGACTCATTTTACAAAGGTGCTTATTTCTGGAGTGAACATGCAGTTCTACTCAAGAGTAAGCAACTAAGCGAAATAAACCTATAGAACGCTTACTTGTCTTCTATCTATGCATTCTGACACTCCAACAAAGTGTTTTGCTTCAATTTGACTCATTTTACAAAGGTGCTTATTTCTGGAGTGAACATGCAGTTCTACTCAAGAGTAAGCAACTAAGCGAAATAAACCTATAGAACGCTTACTTGTCTTCTATCTATGCATTCTGACACTCCAACAAAGTGTTTTGCTTCAATTTGACTCATTTTACAAAGGTGCTTATTTCTGGAGTGAACATGCAGTTCTACTCAAGAGTAAGCAACTAAGCGAAATAAACCTATAGAACGCTTACTTGTCTTCTATCTATGCATTCTGACACTCCAACAAAGTGTTTTGCTTCAATTTGGCTCATTTTACAAACGTGCTTATTTCTGGAGTGAACATGCAGTTCTACTCAAGAGTAAGCAACTAAGCGAAATAAACCTATAGAACGCTTATTTGTCTTCTATCTATGCATTCTGACACTCCAACAATGTGTTTTGCTTCAATTTGGCTCATTTTACAAAGGTGCTTATTTCTGGAGTGAACATGCAGTTCTACTCAAGAGTAAGCAACTAAGCGAAATAAACCTATAGATCGCTTATTTATCTTCTATCTATGCATTCTGACACTCCACCAATATGTTTTGCTTCAATTTGGCTCATTTTAAAAACGTGCTTATTTCTGGAGTGAACATGTAGTTCTACTCAAGAGTAAGCAACTAAGCGAAATAAACCTATAGAACGCTTATTTGTCTTCTATCTATGCATTCTGACACTCCACCAATATGTTTTGCTTCAATTTGGCTCATTTTACAAAGGTGCTTATTTCTGGAGTGAACATGCAGTTCTACTCAAGAGTAAGCAACTAAGCGAAATAAACCTATAGATCGCTTATTTATCTTCTATCTATGCATTCTGACACTCCACCAATATGTTTTGCTTCAATTTGGCTCATTTTAAAAACGTGCTTATTTCTGGAGTGAACATGTAGTTCTACTCAAGAGTAAGCAACTAAGCGAAATAAACCTATAGAACGCTTATTTGTCTTCTATCTATGCATTCTGACACTCCACCAATATGTTTTGCTTCAATTTGGCTCATTTTACAAAGGTGCTTATTTCTGGAGTGAACATGCAGTTCTACTCAAGAGTAAGCAACTAAGCGAAATAAACCTATAGAACGCTTATTTGTCTTCTATCTATGCATTCTGACACTCCAACAATGTGTTTTGCTTCAATTTGGCTCATTTTACAAAGGTGCTTATTTCTGGAGTGAACATGCAGTTCTACTCAAGAGTAAGCAACTAAGCGAAATAAACCTATAGATCGCTTATTTATATTCTATCTATGCATTCTGACACTCCACCAATATGTTTTGCTTCAATTTGGCTCATTTTACAAAGGTGCTTATTTCTGGAGTGAACATGCAGTTCTACTCATGAGTAAGCAACTAAGCGAAATAAACCTATAGATCGCTTATTTATATTCTATCTATGCATTCTGACACTCCACCAATATGTTTTGCTTCAATTTGGCTCATTTTACAAAGGTGCTTATTTCTGGAGTGAACATGCAGTTCTACTCAATAGTAAGCAACTAAGCGAAATAAAACTATAGAACGCTTATTTGTCTTCTATCTGTGCAATCTGACACTCCAACCATGTGTTTTGCTTCAATTTGGCTCATTTTACAAAGGTGCTTATTTCTGGAGTTCACATGCAGTTCTACTCATGAGTAAGCAACTAAGCGAAATAAACCTATAGATTGCTTATTTATCTTCTATCTATGCATTCTGACACTCCAACAATGTGTTTTGCTTCAATTTGGCTCATTTTACAAACGTGCTTATTTCTGGAGTGAACATGCAGTTCTACTCAAGAGTAAGCAACTAAGCGAAATAAACCTATAGAACACTTATTTGTCTTCTATCTATGCATTCTGACACTCCAACAATGTGTTTTGCTTCAATTTGACTCATTTTACAAAGGTGCTTATTTCTGGAGTGAACATGCAGTTCTACTCAATAGTAAGCAACTAAGCGAAATAAACCTATAGAACGCTTACTTGTCTTCTATCTATGCATTCTGACACTCCAACAAAGTGTTTTGCTTCAATTTGGCTCATTTTACAAACGTGCTTATTTCTGGAGTGAACATGCAGTTCTACTCAAGAGTAAGCAACTAAGCGAAATAAACCTATAGAACGCTTATTTGTCTTCTATCTATGCATTCTGACACTCCAACAATGTGTTTTGCTTCAATTTGGCTCATTTTACAAAGGTGCTTATTTCTGGAGTGAACATGCAGTTCTACTCAAGAGTAAGCAACTAAGCGAAATAAACCTATAGATCGCTTGTTTATCTTCTATCTATGCATTCTGACACTCCACCAATATGTTTTGCTTCAATTTGGCTCATTTTACAAAGGTGCTTATTTCTGGAGTGAACATGCATTTCTACTCAAGAGTAAGCAACTAAGCGAAATAAACCTATAGAATGCTTACTTGTCTTCTATCTATGCATTCTGACACTCCAACAATGTGTTTTGCTTCAATTTGGCTCATTTTACAAAGGTGCTTATTTCTGGAGTGAACATGCAGTTCTACTCAAGAGTAAGCAACTAAGCGAAATAAACCTATAGAACGCTTATTTGTCTTCTATCTATGCATTCTGACACTCCAACAATGTGTTTTGCTTCAATTTGGCTCATTTTACAAAGGTGCTTATTTCTGGAGTGAACATGCATTTCTACTCAAGAGTAAGCAACTAAGCGAAATAAACCTATAGAATGCTTACTTGTCTTCTATCTATGCATTGTGACACTCCAACAATGTGTTTTGCTTCAATTTGGCTCATTTTACAAACGTGCTTATTTCTGGAGTGAACATGCAGTTCTACTCAAGAGTAAGCAACTCAGCGAAATAAAACTATAGAACGCTTATTTGTCTTCTATCTGTGCATTCTGACACTCCAACAATGTGTTTTGCTTCAATTTGGCTCATTTTACAAAGGTGCTTATTTCTGGAGTGAACATGCAGTTCTACTCAATAGTAAGCAACTAAGCGAAATAAACCTATAGATCGCTTATTTATCTTCTATCTATGCATTCTGACACTCCACCAATATGTTTTGCTTCAATTTGGCTCATTTTACAAAGGTGCTTATTTCTGGAGTGAACATGCATTTCTACTCAAGAGTAAGCAACTAAGCGAAATAAACCTATAGAATGCTTACTTGTCTTCTATCTATGCATTGTGACACTCCAACAATGTGTTTTGCTTCAATTTGGCTCATTTTACAAACGTGCTTATTTCTGGAGTGAACATGTAGTTCTACTCAAGAGTAAGCAACTAAGCGAAATAAACCTATAGAACGCTTATTTGTCTTCTATCTATGCATTCTGACACTCCAACAATGTGTTTTGCTTCAATTTGACTCATTTTACAAAGGTGCTTATTTCTGGAGTGAACATGCAGTTCTACTCAATAGTAAGCAACTAAGCGAAATAAACCTATAGATCGCTTATTTATCTTCTATCTATGCATTCTGACACTCCACCAATATGTTTTGCTTCAATTTGGCTCATTTTACAAAGGTGCTTATTTCTGGAGTGAACATGCAGTTCTACTCATGAGTAAGCAACTAAGCGAAATAAACCTATAGAACGCTTATTTGTCTTCTATCTATGCATCGTGACACTCCAACAATGTGTTTTGCTTCAATTTGGCTCATTTTACAAACGTGCTTATTTCTGGAGTGAACATGCAGTTCTACTCAAGAGTAAGCAACTAAGCGAAATAAACCTATAGAACGCTTATTTGCTTTCTATCTGTGCAATCTGACACTCCAACAATGTGTTTTGCTTCAATTTGGCTCATTTTACAAAGGTGCTTATTTCTGGAGTGAACATGCAGTTCTACTCAAGAGTAAGCAACTAAGCGAAATAAACCTATAGAACACTTATTTGTCTTCTGTCTATGCATTCTGACACTCCAACAATGTGTTTTGCTTCAATTTGGCTCATTTTCCAAAGGTGCTTATTTCTGGAGTGAACATGCATTTCTACTCAAGAGTAAGCAACTAAGCGAAATAAACCTATAGAATGCTTACTTGTCTTCTATCTATGCATCGTGACACTCCAACAATGTGTTTTGCTTCAATTTGGCTCATTTTACAAACGTGCTTATTTCTGGAGTGAACATGTAGTTCTACTCAAGAGTAAGCAACTAAGCGAAATAAACCTATAGAACGCTTATTTGTCTTCTATCTATGCATTCTGACACTCCAACAATGTGTTTTGCTTCAATTTGACTCATTTTACAAAGGTGCTTATTTCTGGAGTGAACATGCAGTTCTACTCAATAGTAAGCAACTAAGCGAAATAAACCTATAGATCGCTTATTTATCTTCTATCTATGCATTCTGACACTCCACCAATATGTTTTGCTTCAATTTGGCTCATTTTACAAAGGTGCTTATTTCTGGAGTGAACATGCATTTCTACTCAAGAGTAAGCAACTAAGCGAAATAAACCTATAGATCGCTTATTTATATTCTATCTATGCATTCTGACACTCCACCAATATGTTTTGCTTCAATTTGGCTCATTTTACAAAGGTGCTTATTTCTGGAGTGAACATGCAGTTCTACTCAATAGTAAGCAACTAAGCGAAATAAACCTATAGATCGCTTATTTATATTCTATCTATGCATTCTGACACTCCACCAATATGTTTTGCTTCAATTTGGCTCATTTTAAAAACGTGCTTATTTCTGGAGTGAACATGCAGTTCTACTCATGAGTAAGCAACTAAGCGAAATAAACCTATAGATCGCTTATTTATCTTCTATCTATGCATTCTGACACTCCACCAATATGTTTTGCTTCAATTTGGCTCATTTTACAAAGGTGCTTATTTCTGGAGTGAACATGCATTTCTACTCAAGAGTAAGCAACTAAGCGAAATAAACCTATAGAACGCTTATTTGTCTTCTATCTATGCATTCTGACACTCCAACAATGTGTTTTGCTTCAATTTGGCTCATTTTACAAAGGTGCTTATTTCTGGAGTGAACATGCAGTTCTACTCAAGAGTAAGCAACTAAGCGAAATAAACCTATAGAACGCTTATTTGTCTTCTATCTATGCATTCTGACACTCCAACAATGTGTTTTGCTTCAATTTGGCTCATTTTACAAAGGTGCTTATTTCTGGAGTGAACATGCAGTTCTACTCAAGAGTAAGCAACTAAGCGAAATAAACCTATAGATCGCTTATTTATATTCTATCTATGCATTCTGACACTCCACCAATATGTTTTGCTTCAATTTGGCTCATTTTAAAAACGTGCTTATTTCTGGAGTGAACATGCAGTTCTACTCATGAGTAAGCAACTAAGCGAAATAAACCTATAGATCGCTTATTTATCTTCTATCTATGCATTCTGACACTCCACCAATATGTTTTGCTTCAATTTGGCTCATTTTACAAACGTGCTTATTTCTGGAGTGAACATGCAGTTCTACTCAAAAGTAAGCAACTAAGCGAAATAAACCTATAGAATGCTTACTTGTCTTCTATCTATGCATTGTGACACTCCAACAATGTGTTTTGCTTCAATTTGGCTCATTTTACAAACGTGCTTATTTCTGGAGTGAACATGCAGTTCTACTCAAGAGTAAGCAACTAAGCGACATAAAACTATAGAACGCTTATTTGTCTTCTATCTGTGCAATCTGACACTCCAACCATGTGTTTTGCTTCAATTTGGCTCATTTTACAAAGGTGCTTATTTCTGGAGTTCACATGCAGTTCTACTCATGAGTAAGCAACTAAGCGAAATAAACCTATAGATTGCTTATTTATCTTCTATCTATGCATTCTGACACTCCAACAATGTGTTTTGCTTCAATTTGGCTCATTTTACAAACGTGCTCATTTCTGGAGTGAACATGCAGTTCTACTCAAGAGTAAGCAACTAAGCGAAATAAACCTATAGAACGCTTATTTGTCTTCTATCTATGCATTCTGACACTCCAACAATGTGTTTTGCTTCAATTTGGCTCATTTTACAAACGTGCTTATTTCTGGAGTGAACATGCAGTTCTACTCAAGAGTAAGCAACTAAGCGAAATAAACCTATAGAACACTTATTTGTCTTCTATCTATGCATTCTGACACTCCCACAATGTGTTTTGCTTCAATTTGACTCATTTTACAAAGGTGCTTATTTCTGGAGTGAACATGCAGTTCTACTCAATAGTAAGCAACTAAGCGAAATAAACCTATAGAACGCTTACTTGTCTTCTATCTATGCATTCTGACACTCCAACAAAGTGTTTTGCTTCAATTTGGCTCATTTTACAAACGTGCTTATTTCTGGAGTGAACATGCAGTTCTACTCAAGAGTAAGCAACTAAGCGAAATAAACCTATAGAACGCTTATTTGTCTTCTATCTATGCATTCTGACACTCCACCAATATGTTTTGCTTCAATTTGGCTCATTTTACAAACGTGCTCATTTCTGGAGTGAACATGCAGTTCTACTCAAGAGTAAGCAACTAAGCGAAATAAACCTATAGAACGCTTATTTGTCTTCTATCTATGCATTCTGACACTCCAACAATGTGTTTTGCTTCAATTTGACTCATTTTACAAAGGTGCTTATTTCTGGAGAGAACATGCAGTTCTACTCAATAGTAAGCAACTAAGCGAAATAAACCTATAGAACGCTTTCTTGTCTTCTATCTATGCATTCTGACACTCCAACAATGTGTTTTGCTTCAATTTGGCTCATTTTCCAAAGGTGCTTATTTCTGGAGTGAACATGCAGTTCTACTCAAGAGTAAGCAACTAAGCGAAATAAACCTATAGATCGCTTATTTATCTTCTATCTATGCATTCTGACACTCCACCAATATGTTTTGCTTCAATTTGGCTCATTTTACAAAGGTGCTTATTTCTGGAGTGAACATGCATTTCTACTCAAGAGTAAGCAACTAAGCGAAATAAACCTATAGAATGCTTACTTGTCTTCTATCTATGCATCGTGACACTCCAACAATGTGTTTTGCTTCAATTTGGCTCATTTTACAAACGTGCTTATTTCTGGATTGAACATGCAGTTCTACTCAAGAGTAAGCAACTAAGCGAAATAAAACTATAGAACGCTTATTTGTCTTCTATCTATGCATTCTGACACTCCAACAATGTGTTTTGCTTCAATTTGGCTCATTTTACAAAGGTGCTTATTTCTGGAGTGAACATGCAGTTCTACTCAAGAGTAAGCAACTAAGCGAAATAAACCTATAGAACGCTTATTTGTCTTCTATCTATGCATTCTGACACTCCAACAATGTGTTTTGCTTCAATTTGGCTCATTTTACAAAGGTGCTTATTTCTGGAGTGAACATGCAGTTCTACTCAAGAGTAAGCAACTAAGCGAAATAAACCTATAGATCGCTTATTTATATTCTATCTATGCATTCTGACACTCCACCAATATGTTTTGCTTCAATTTGGCTCATTTTACAAAGGTGCTTATTTCTGGAGTGAACATGCATTTCTACTCAAGAGTAAGCAACTAAGCGAAATAAACCTATAGAATGCTTACTTGTCTTCTATCTATGCATTGTGACACTCCAACAATGTGTTTTGCTTCAATTTGGCTCATTTTACAAACGTGCTTATTTCTGGAGTGAACATGCAGTTCTACTCAAGAGTAAGCAACTAAGCGAAATAAACCTATAGATCGCTTATTTATATTCTATCTATGCATTCTGACACTCCACCAATATGTTTTGCTTCAATTTGGCTCATTTTACAAAGGTGCTTATTTCTGGAGTGAACATGCAGTTCTACTCAAGAGTAAGCAACTAAGCGAAATAAACCTATAGATCGCTTATTTATATTCTATCTATGCATTCTGACACTCCACCAATATGTTTTGCTTCAATTTGGCTCATTTTACAAAGGTGCTTATTTCTGGAGTGAACATGCAGTTCTACTCAAGAGTAAGCAACTAAGCGAAATAAACCTATAGAACGCTTACTTGTCTTCTATCTATGCATTGTGACACTCCAACCATGTGTTTTGCTTCAATTTGACTCATTTTACAAAGGTGCTTATTTCTGGAGTGAACATGCAGTTCTACTCAAGAGTAAGCAACTAAGCGAAATAAACCTATAGAACGCTTACTTGTCTTCTATCTATGCATTCTGACACTCCAACAAAGTGTTTTGCTTCAATTTGACTCATTTTACAAAGGTGCTTATTTCTGGAGTGAACATGCAGTTCTACTCAAGAGTAAGCAACTAAGCGAAATAAACCTATAGAACGCTTACTTGTCTTCTATCTATGCATTCTGACACTCCAACAAAGTGTTTTGCTTCAATTTGACTCATTTTACAAAGGTGCTTATTTCTGGAGTGAACATGCAGTTCTACTCAAGAGTAAGCAACTAAGCGAAATAAACCTATAGAACGCTTACTTGTCTTCTATCTATGCATTCTGACACTCCAACAAAGTGTTTTGCTTCAATTTGGCTCATTTTACAAACGTGCTTATTTCTGGAGTGAACATGCAGTTCTACTCAAGAGTAAGCAACTAAGCGAAATAAACCTATAGAACGCTTATTTGTCTTCTATCTATGCATTCTGACACTCCAACAATGTGTTTTGCTTCAATTTGGCTCATTTTACAAAGGTGCTTATTTCTGGAGTGAACATGCAGTTCTACTCAAGAGTAAGCAACTAAGCGAAATAAACCTATAGATCGCTTATTTATCTTCTATCTATGCATTCTGACACTCCACCAATATGTTTTGCTTCAATTTGGCTCATTTTAAAAACGTGCTTATTTCTGGAGTGAACATGTAGTTCTACTCAAGAGTAAGCAACTAAGCGAAATAAACCTATAGAACGCTTATTTGTCTTCTATCTATGCATTCTGACACTCCACCAATATGTTTTGCTTCAATTTGGCTCATTTTACAAAGGTGCTTATTTCTGGAGTGAACATGCAGTTCTACTCAAGAGTAAGCAACTAAGCGAAATAAACCTATAGATCGCTTATTTATCTTCTATCTATGCATTCTGACACTCCACCAATATGTTTTGCTTCAATTTGGCTCATTTTAAAAACGTGCTTATTTCTGGAGTGAACATGTAGTTCTACTCAAGAGTAAGCAACTAAGCGAAATAAACCTATAGAACGCTTATTTGTCTTCTATCTATGCATTCTGACACTCCACCAATATGTTTTGCTTCAATTTGGCTCATTTTACAAAGGTGCTTATTTCTGGAGTGAACATGCAGTTCTACTCAAGAGTAAGCAACTAAGCGAAATAAACCTATAGAACGCTTATTTGTCTTCTATCTATGCATTCTGACACTCCAACAATGTGTTTTGCTTCAATTTGGCTCATTTTACAAAGGTGCTTATTTCTGGAGTGAACATGCAGTTCTACTCAAGAGTAAGCAACTAAGCGAAATAAACCTATAGATCGCTTATTTATATTCTATCTATGCATTCTGACACTCCACCAATATGTTTTGCTTCAATTTGGCTCATTTTACAAAGGTGCTTATTTCTGGAGTGAACATGCAGTTCTACTCATGAGTAAGCAACTAAGCGAAATAAACCTATAGATCGCTTATTTATATTCTATCTATGCATTCTGACACTCCACCAATATGTTTTGCTTCAATTTGGCTCATTTTACAAAGGTGCTTATTTCTGGAGTGAACATGCAGTTCTACTCAATAGTAAGCAACTAAGCGAAATAAAACTATAGAACGCTTATTTGTCTTCTATCTGTGCAATCTGACACTCCAACCATGTGTTTTGCTTCAATTTGGCTCATTTTACAAAGGTGCTTATTTCTGGAGTTCACATGCAGTTCTACTCATGAGTAAGCAACTAAGCGAAATAAACCTATAGATTGCTTATTTATCTTCTATCTATGCATTCTGACACTCCAACAATGTGTTTTGCTTCAATTTGGCTCATTTTACAAACGTGCTTATTTCTGGAGTGAACATGCAGTTCTACTCAAGAGTAAGCAACTAAGCGAAATAAACCTATAGAACACTTATTTGTCTTCTATCTATGCATTCTGACACTCCAACAATGTGTTTTGCTTCAATTTGACTCATTTTACAAAGGTGCTTATTTCTGGAGTGAACATGCAGTTCTACTCAATAGTAAGCAACTAAGCGAAATAAACCTATAGAACGCTTACTTGTCTTCTATCTATGCATTCTGACACTCCAACAAAGTGTTTTGCTTCAATTTGGCTCATTTTACAAACGTGCTTATTTCTGGAGTGAACATGCAGTTCTACTCAAGAGTAAGCAACTAAGCGAAATAAACCTATAGAACGCTTATTTGTCTTCTATCTATGCATTCTGACACTCCAACAATGTGTTTTGCTTCAATTTGGCTCATTTTACAAAGGTGCTTATTTCTGGAGTGAACATGCAGTTCTACTCAAGAGTAAGCAACTAAGCGAAATAAACCTATAGATCGCTTGTTTATCTTCTATCTATGCATTCTGACACTCCACCAATATGTTTTGCTTCAATTTGGCTCATTTTACAAAGGTGCTTATTTCTGGAGTGAACATGCATTTCTACTCAAGAGTAAGCAACTAAGCGAAATAAACCTATAGAATGCTTACTTGTCTTCTATCTATGCATTCTGACACTCCAACAATGTGTTTTGCTTCAATTTGGCTCATTTTACAAAGGTGCTTATTTCTGGAGTGAACATGCAGTTCTACTCAAGAGTAAGCAACTAAGCGAAATAAACCTATAGAACGCTTATTTGTCTTCTATCTATGCATTCTGACACTCCAACAATGTGTTTTGCTTCAATTTGGCTCATTTTACAAAGGTGCTTATTTCTGGAGTGAACATGCATTTCTACTCAAGAGTAAGCAACTAAGCGAAATAAACCTATAGAATGCTTACTTGTCTTCTATCTATGCATTGTGACACTCCAACAATGTGTTTTGCTTCAATTTGGCTCATTTTACAAACGTGCTTATTTCTGGAGTGAACATGCAGTTCTACTCAAGAGTAAGCAACTCAGCGAAATAAAACTATAGAACGCTTATTTGTCTTCTATCTGTGCATTCTGACACTCCAACAATGTGTTTTGCTTCAATTTGGCTCATTTTACAAAGGTGCTTATTTCTGGAGTGAACATGCAGTTCTACTCAATAGTAAGCAACTAAGCGAAATAAACCTATAGATCGCTTATTTATCTTCTATCTATGCATTCTGACACTCCACCAATATGTTTTGCTTCAATTTGGCTCATTTTACAAAGGTGCTTATTTCTGGAGTGAACATGCATTTCTACTCAAGAGTAAGCAACTAAGCGAAATAAACCTATAGAATGCTTACTTGTCTTCTATCTATGCATTGTGACACTCCAACAATGTGTTTTGCTTCAATTTGGCTCATTTTACAAACGTGCTTATTTCTGGAGTGAACATGTAGTTCTACTCAAGAGTAAGCAACTAAGCGAAATAAACCTATAGAACGCTTATTTGTCTTCTATCTATGCATTCTGACACTCCAACAATGTGTTTTGCTTCAATTTGACTCATTTTACAAAGGTGCTTATTTCTGGAGTGAACATGCAGTTCTACTCAATAGTAAGCAACTAAGCGAAATAAACCTATAGATCGCTTATTTATCTTCTATCTATGCATTCTGACACTCCACCAATATGTTTTGCTTCAATTTGGCTCATTTTACAAAGGTGCTTATTTCTGGAGTGAACATGCAGTTCTACTCATGAGTAAGCAACTAAGCGAAATAAACCTATAGAACGCTTATTTGTCTTCTATCTATGCATCGTGACACTCCAACAATGTGTTTTGCTTCAATTTGGCTCATTTTACAAACGTGCTTATTTCTGGAGTGAACATGCAGTTCTACTCAAGAGTAAGCAACTAAGCGAAATAAACCTATAGAACGCTTATTTGCTTTCTATCTGTGCAATCTGACACTCCAACAATGTGTTTTGCTTCAATTTGGCTCATTTTACAAAGGTGCTTATTTCTGGAGTGAACATGCAGTTCTACTCAAGAGTAAGCAACTAAGCGAAATAAACCTATAGAACACTTATTTGTCTTCTGTCTATGCATTCTGACACTCCAACAATGTGTTTTGCTTCAATTTGGCTCATTTTCCAAAGGTGCTTATTTCTGGAGTGAACATGCATTTCTACTCAAGAGTAAGCAACTAAGCGAAATAAACCTATAGAATGCTTACTTGTCTTCTATCTATGCATCGTGACACTCCAACAATGTGTTTTGCTTCAATTTGGCTCATTTTACAAACGTGCTTATTTCTGGAGTGAACATGTAGTTCTACTCAAGAGTAAGCAACTAAGCGAAATAAACCTATAGAACGCTTATTTGTCTTCTATCTATGCATTCTGACACTCCAACAATGTGTTTTGCTTCAATTTGACTCATTTTACAAAGGTGCTTATTTCTGGAGTGAACATGCAGTTCTACTCAATAGTAAGCAACTAAGCGAAATAAACCTATAGATCGCTTATTTATCTTCTATCTATGCATTCTGACACTCCACCAATATGTTTTGCTTCAATTTGGCTCATTTTACAAAGGTGCTTATTTCTGGAGTGAACATGCATTTCTACTCAAGAGTAAGCAACTAAGCGAAATAAACCTATAGATCGCTTATTTATATTCTATCTATGCATTCTGACACTCCACCAATATGTTTTGCTTCAATTTGGCTCATTTTACAAAGGTGCTTATTTCTGGAGTGAACATGCAGTTCTACTCAATAGTAAGCAACTAAGCGAAATAAACCTATAGATCGCTTATTTATATTCTATCTATGCATTCTGACACTCCACCAATATGTTTTGCTTCAATTTGGCTCATTTTAAAAACGTGCTTATTTCTGGAGTGAACATGCAGTTCTACTCATGAGTAAGCAACTAAGCGAAATAAACCTATAGATCGCTTATTTATCTTCTATCTATGCATTCTGACACTCCACCAATATGTTTTGCTTCAATTTGGCTCATTTTACAAAGGTGCTTATTTCTGGAGTGAACATGCATTTCTACTCAAGAGTAAGCAACTAAGCGAAATAAACCTATAGAACGCTTATTTGTCTTCTATCTATGCATTCTGACACTCCAACAATGTGTTTTGCTTCAATTTGGCTCATTTTACAAAGGTGCTTATTTCTGGAGTGAACATGCAGTTCTACTCAAGAGTAAGCAACTAAGCGAAATAAACCTATAGAACGCTTATTTGTCTTCTATCTATGCATTCTGACACTCCAACAATGTGTTTTGCTTCAATTTGGCTCATTTTACAAAGGTGCTTATTTCTGGAGTGAACATGCAGTTCTACTCAAGAGTAAGCAACTAAGCGAAATAAACCTATAGATCGCTTATTTATATTCTATCTATGCATTCTGACACTCCACCAATATGTTTTGCTTCAATTTGGCTCATTTTAAAAACGTGCTTATTTCTGGAGTGAACATGCAGTTCTACTCATGAGTAAGCAACTAAGCGAAATAAACCTATAGATCGCTTATTTATCTTCTATCTATGCATTCTGACACTCCACCAATATGTTTTGCTTCAATTTGGCTCATTTTACAAACGTGCTTATTTCTGGAGTGAACATGCAGTTCTACTCAAAAGTAAGCAACTAAGCGAAATAAACCTATAGAATGCTTACTTGTCTTCTATCTATGCATTGTGACACTCCAACAATGTGTTTTGCTTCAATTTGGCTCATTTTACAAACGTGCTTATTTCTGGAGTGAACATGCAGTTCTACTCAAGAGTAAGCAACTAAGCGACATAAAACTATAGAACGCTTATTTGTCTTCTATCTGTGCAATCTGACACTCCAACCATGTGTTTTGCTTCAATTTGGCTCATTTTACAAAGGTGCTTATTTCTGGAGTTCACATGCAGTTCTACTCATGAGTAAGCAACTAAGCGAAATAAACCTATAGATTGCTTATTTATCTTCTATCTATGCATTCTGACACTCCAACAATGTGTTTTGCTTCAATTTGGCTCATTTTACAAACGTGCTCATTTCTGGAGTGAACATGCAGTTCTACTCAAGAGTAAGCAACTAAGCGAAATAAACCTATAGAACGCTTATTTGTCTTCTATCTATGCATTCTGACACTCCAACAATGTGTTTTGCTTCAATTTGGCTCATTTTACAAACGTGCTTATTTCTGGAGTGAACATGCAGTTCTACTCAAGAGTAAGCAACTAAGCGAAATAAACCTATAGAACACTTATTTGTCTTCTATCTATGCATTCTGACACTCCCACAATGTGTTTTGCTTCAATTTGACTCATTTTACAAAGGTGCTTATTTCTGGAGTGAACATGCAGTTCTACTCAATAGTAAGCAACTAAGCGAAATAAACCTATAGAACGCTTACTTGTCTTCTATCTATGCATTCTGACACTCCAACAAAGTGTTTTGCTTCAATTTGGCTCATTTTACAAACGTGCTTATTTCTGGAGTGAACATGCAGTTCTACTCAAGAGTAAGCAACTAAGCGAAATAAACCTATAGAACGCTTATTTGTCTTCTATCTATGCATTCTGACACTCCACCAATATGTTTTGCTTCAATTTGGCTCATTTTACAAACGTGCTCATTTCTGGAGTGAACATGCAGTTCTACTCAAGAGTAAGCAACTAAGCGAAATAAACCTATAGAACGCTTATTTGTCTTCTATCTATGCATTCTGACACTCCAACAATGTGTTTTGCTTCAATTTGACTCATTTTACAAAGGTGCTTATTTCTGGAGAGAACATGCAGTTCTACTCAATAGTAAGCAACTAAGCGAAATAAACCTATAGAACGCTTTCTTGTCTTCTATCTATGCATTCTGACACTCCAACAATGTGTTTTGCTTCAATTTGGCTCATTTTCCAAAGGTGCTTATTTCTGGAGTGAACATGCAGTTCTACTCAAGAGTAAGCAACTAAGCGAAATAAACCTATAGATCGCTTATTTATCTTCTATCTATGCATTCTGACACTCCACCAATATGTTTTGCTTCAATTTGGCTCATTTTACAAAGGTGCTTATTTCTGGAGTGAACATGCATTTCTACTCAAGAGTAAGCAACTAAGCGAAATAAACCTATAGAATGCTTACTTGTCTTCTATCTATGCATCGTGACACTCCAACAATGTGTTTTGCTTCAATTTGGCTCATTTTACAAACGTGCTTATTTCTGGATTGAACATGCAGTTCTACTCAAGAGTAAGCAACTAAGCGAAATAAAACTATAGAACGCTTATTTGTCTTCTATCTATGCATCCTGACACTCCACCAATATGTTTTGCTTCAATTTGGCTCATTTTAAAAACGTGCTTATTTCTGGAGTGAACATGTAGTTCTACTCAAGAGTAAGCAACTAAGCGAAATAAACCTATAGAACACTTATTTGTCTTCTATCTATGCATTCTGACACTCCAACAATGTGTTTTGCTTCAATTTGGCTCATTTTACAAAGGTGCTTATTTCTGGAGTGAACATGCAGTTCTACTCAAGAGTAAGCAACTAAGCGAAATAAACCTATAGAACGCTTATTTGTCTTCTATCTATGCATTCTGACACTCCAACAATGTGTTTTGCTTCAATTTGGCTCATTTTACAAAGGTGCTTATTTCTGGAGTGAACATGCAGTTCTACTCAAGAGTAAGCAACTAAGCGAAATAAACCTATAGATCGCTTATTTATATTCTATCTATGCATTCTGACACTCCACCAATATGTTTTGCTTCAATTTGGCTCATTTTAAAAACGTGCTTATTTCTGGAGTGAACATGCAGTTCTACTCAAGAGTAAGCAACTAAGCGAAATAAACCTATAGATCGCTTATTTATCTTCTATCTATGCATTCTGACACTCCACCAATATGTTTTGCTTCAATTTGGCTCATTTTACAAAGGTGCTTATTTCTGGAGTGAACATGCATTTCTACTCAAGAGTAAGCAACTAAGCGAAATAAAACTATAGAACGCTTATTTGTCTTCTATCTGTGCAATCTGACACTCCAACCATGTGTTTTGCTTCAATTTGACTCATTTTACAAAGGTGCTTATTTCTGGAGTGAACATGCAGTTCTACTCAAGAGTAAGCAACTAAGCGAAATAAACCTATAGAACGCTTACTTGTCTTCTATCTATGCATTCTGACACTCCAACAAAGTGTTTTGCTTCAATTTGGCTCATTTTACAAACGTGCTTATTTCTGGAGTGAACATGCAGTTCTACTCAAGAGTAAGCAACTAAGCGAAATAAACCTATAGAACGCTTATTTGTCTTCTATCTATGCATTCTGACACTCCAACAATGTGTTTTGCTTCAATTTGGCTCATTTTACAAAGGTGCTTATTTCTGGAGTGAACATGCAGTTCTACTCAAGAGTAAGCAACTAAGCGAAATAAACCTATAGATCGCTTATTTATCTTCTATCTATGCATTCTGACACTCCACCAATATGTTTTGCTTCAATTTGGCTCATTTTAAAAACGTGCTTATTTCTGGAGTGAACATGTAGTTCTACTCAAGAGTAAGCAACTAAGCGAAATAAACCTATAGAACGCTTATTTGTCTTCTATCTATGCATTCTGACACTCCAACAATGTGTTTTGCTTCAATTTGGATCATTTTACAAAGGTGCTTATTTCTGGAGTGAACATGCAGTTCTACTCAAGAGTAAGCAACTAAGCGAAATAAACCTATAGAATGCTTACTTGTCTTCTATCTATGCATTGTGACACTCCAACAATGTGTTTTGCTACAATTTGGCTCATTTTACAAACGTGCTTATTTCTGGAGTGAACATGCAGTTCTACTCAAGAGTAAGCAACTAAGCGAAATAAACCTATAGAACACTTATTTGTCTTCTATCTATGCATTCTGACACTCCAACAATGTGTTTTGCTTCAATTTGGCTCATTTTACAAAGGTGCTTATTTCTGGAGTGAACATGCAGTTCTACTCAAGAGTAAGCAACTAAGCGAAATAAACCTATAGAACGCTTATTTGTCTTCTATCTATGCATTCTGACACTCCAACAATGTGTTTTGCTTCAATTTGGCTCATTTTACAAAGGTGCTTATTTCTGGAGTGAACATGCAGTTCTACTCAAGAGTAAGCAACTAAGCGAAATAAACCTATAGATCGCTTATTTATATTCTATCTATGCATTCTGACACTCCACCAATATGTTTTGCTTCAATTTGGCTCATTTTAAAAACGTGCTTATTTCTGGAGTGAACATGCAGTTCTACTCATGAGTAAGCAACTAAGCGAAATAAACCTATAGATCGCTTATTTATCTTCTATCTATGCATTCTGACACTCCACCAATATGTTTTGCTTCAATTTGGCTCATTTTACAAAGGTGCTTATTTCTGGAGTGAACATGCAGTTCTACTCAAGAGTAAGAAACTAAGCGAAATAAACCTATAGAACGCTTATTTGTCTTCTATCTATGCATTCTGACACTCCAACAATGTGTTTTGATTCAATTTGGCTCATTTTACAAAGGTGCTTATTTCTGGAGTGAACATGCAGTTCTACTCAAGAGTAAGCAACTAAGCGAAATAAACCTATAGAACGCTTATTTGTCTTCTATCTATGCATTCTGACACTCCAACAATGTGTTTTGCTTCAATTTGGCTCATTTTACGAAGGTGCTTATTTCTGGAGTGAACATGCAGTTCTACTCAAGAGTAAGCAACTAAGCGAAATAAACCTATAGATCGCTTATTTATATTCTATCTATGCATTCTGACACTCCACCAATATGTTTTGCTTCAATTTGGCTCATTTTAAAAACGTGCTTATTTCTGGAGTGAACATGCAGTTCTACTCATGAGTAAGCAACTAAGCGAAATAAACCTATAGATCGCTTATTTATCTTCTATCTATGCATTCTGACACTCCACCAATATGTTTTGCTTCAATTTGGCTCATTTTACAAAGGTGCTTATTTCTGGAGTGAACATGCAGTTCTACTCAATAGTAAGCAACTAAGCGAAATAAACCTATAGAATGCTTACTTGTCTTCTATCTATGCATTGTGACACTCCAACAATGTGTTTTGCTTCAATTTGGCTCATTTTACAAACGTGCTTATTTCTGGAGTGAACATGCAGTTGTACTCAAGAGTAAGCAACTAAGCGAAATAAAACTATAGAACGCTTATTTGTCTTCTATCTGTGCAATCTGACACTCCAACCATGTGTTTTGCTTCAATTTGGCTCATTTTACAAAGGTGCTTATTTCTGGAGTTCACATGCATATCTACTCAAGAGTAAGCAACTAAGCGAAATAAACCTATGGAACGCTTATTTGTCTTCTATCTATGCATTCTGACACTCCACCAATATGTTTTGCTTCAATTTGGCTCATTTTACAAACGTGCTCATTTCTGGAGTGAACATGCAGTTCTACTCAAGAGTAAGCAACTAAGCGAAATAAACCTATAGAACACTTATTTGTCTTCTATCAATGCATTCTGACACTCCAACAAAGTGTTTTGCTTCAATTTGGCTCATTTTACAAACGTGCTTATTTCTGGAGTGAACATGCAGTTCTACTCAAGAGTAAGCAACTAAGCGAAATAAACCTATAGAACACTTATTTGTCTTCTATCTATGCATTCTGACACTCCACCAATATGTTTTGATTCAATTTGGCTCATTTTACAAAGGTGCTTATTTCTGGAGTGAACATGCATTTCTACTCAAGAGTAAGCAACTAAGCGAAATAAACCTATAGAATGCTTACTTGTCTTCTATCTATGCATTGTGACACTCCAACAATGTGTTTTGCTTCAATTTGGCTCATTTTACAAAGGTGCTTATTTCTGGAGTGAACATGCAGTTCTACTCAAGAGTAAGCAACTAAGCGAAATAAACCTATAGAACGCTTATTTGTCTTCTATCTATGCATTCTGACACTCCAACAATGTGTTTTGCTTCAATTTGGCTCATTTTACAAAGGTGCTTATTTCTGGAGTGAACATGCAGTTCTACTCAAGAGTAAGCAACTAAGCGAAATAAACCTATAGATCGCTTATTTATATTCTATCTATGCATTCTGACACTCCACCAATATGTTTTGCTTCAATTTGGCTCATTTTAAAAACGTGCTTATTTCTGGAGTGAACATGCAGTTCTACTCAAGAGTAAGCAACTAAGCGAAATAAACCTATAGATCGCTTATTTATCTTCTATCTATGCATTCTGACACTCCACCAATATGTTTTGCTTCAATTTGGCTCATTTTACAAAGGTGCTTATTTCTGGAGTGAACATGCATTTCTACTCAAGAGTAAGCAACTAAGCGAAATAAACCTATAGAATGCTTACTTGTCTTCTATCTATGCATTGTGACACTCCAACAATGTGTTTTGCTTCAATTTGGCTCATTTTACAAACGTGCTTATTTCTGGAGTGAACATGCAGTTCTACTCAAGAGTAAGCAACTAAGCGAAATAAACCTATAGAACACTTATTTGTCTTCTGTCTATGGATTCTGACACTCCAACAATGTGTTTTGCTTCAATTTGGCTCATTTTACAAAGGTGCTTATTTCTGGAGTGAACATGCAGTTCTACTCAAGAGTAAGCAACTAAGCGAAATAAACCTATAGAACACTTATTTGCTTTCTATCTGTGCAATCTGACACTCCAACAATGTGTTTTGCTTCAATTTGGCTCATTTTACAAAGGTGCATATTTCTGGAGTTCACATGCAGTTCTACTCATGAGTAAGCAACTAAGTGAAATAAACCTATAGATCGCTTATTTATCTTCTATCTATGCATTCTGACACTCCAACAATGTGTTCTGCTTCAATTTGGCTCATTTTACAAAGGTGCTTATTCCTGGAGTGAACATGCAGTTCTACTCAAGAGTAAGCAACTAAGCGAAATAAAGCCATAGAACGCTTATATGCCTTCTATCTATGCATTCTGACACTCCAACAATGTGTTTTGCTTCAATTTGGCTCATTTTACAAAGGTGCTTATTTCTGGAGTTCACATGCAGTTCTACTCATGAGTAAGCAACTAAGCGAAATAAACATATAGATCGCTTATTTATCTTCTATCTATGCATTCTGACACTCCGACAATGTGTTTTGCTTCAATTTGGCTCATTTTACAAAGGTGCTTATTTCTGGAGTGAACATGCATATCTACTCAAGAGTAAGCAACTAAGCGAAATAAACCTATAGAACGCTTATTTGTCTTCTATCTATGCATTCTGACACTCCACCAATATGTTTTGCTTCAATTTGGCTCATTTTAAAAACGTGCTCATTTCTGGAGTGAACATGTAGTTCTACTCAAGAGTAAGCAACTAAGCGAAATAAACCTATAGAACGCTTATTTGTCTTCTATCTATGCATTCTGACACTCCAACAATGTGTTTTGCTTCAATTTGGCTCATTTTACAAAGGTGCTTATTTCTGGAGTGAACATGCAGTTCTACTCAAGAGTAAGCAACTAAGCGAAATAAACCTATAGAACACTTATTTGTCTTCTGTCTATGCATTCTGACACTCCAACAATGTGTTTTGCTTCAATTTGACTCATTTTACAAAGGTGCTTATTTTTGAAGTGAACATGCAGTTCTACTCAATAGTAAGCAACCAAGCGAAATAAACCTATAGAACGCTTACTTGTCTTTTATCTATGGATTCTGACACTCCAACAATGTGTTTTGCTTCAATTTGGCTCATTTTACAAAGGTGCATATTTCTGGAGTTCACATGCAGTTCTACTCATGAGTAAGTAACTAAGTGAAATAAACCTATAGATCGCTCATTTATCTTCTATCTATGCATTCTGACACTCCAACAATGTTTTTTGCTTCAATTTGGCTCATTTTACAAAGGTGCTTATTTCTGGAGTGAACATGCAGTTCTACTCAAGAGTAAGCAACTAAGCGAAAAAAACCTATAGATCGCTTATTAGTATTCTATCTATGCATTCTGACACTCCATCAATGTGCTTTGCTTCAATTTGGCTCATTTTACAAAGGTGCTTATTTCTGGACTGAACATGCAGTTCTACTCAAGAGTAAGCAATTAAGCGAAATAAACCTATAGAACGCTTATTTGTCTTCTATCTATGCAATCTGACACTCCACCAATATGTTTCGCTTCAATTTGGCTCATTTTACAAAGGTGCTTATTTCTGGAGTGAAGATGCAGTTCTATTCAAGAGTAAGCAACTAAGTGAAATAAACCTATAGAACGCTTACTTGTCTTCTATCTATGCATTCTGACACTCCAACAATGTGTTCTGCTTCAATTTGGCTCATTTTACAAAGGTGCTTATTTCTGGAGTGAACATGCAGTTCTACTCAAGAGTAAGCAACTAAGCGAAATAAACCTATAGATCGCTTATTTATCTTCTATCTATGCATTCTGACACTCCACCAATATGTTTTGCTTCAATTTGGCTCATTTTAAAAACGTGCTTATTTCTGGAGTGAACATGTAGTTCTACTCAAGAGTAAGCAACTAAGCGAAATAAACCTATAGAACGCTTATTTGTCTTCTATCTATGCATTCTGACACTCCAACAATGTGTTTTGCTTCAATTTGGCTCATTTTACAAAGGTGCTTATTTCTGGAGTGAACATGCAGTTCTACTCAAGAGTAAGCAACTAAGCGAAATAAACCTATAGAACGCTTATTTGTCTTCTATCTATGCATTCTGACACTCCAACAATGTGTTTTGCTTCAATTTGGCTCATTTTACAAAGGTGCTTATTTCTGGAGTGAACATGCAGTTCTACTCAAGAGTAAGCAACTAAGCGAAATAAACCTATAGATCGCTTATTTATATTCTATCTATGCATTCTGACACTCCACCAATATGTTTTGCTTCAATTTGGCTCATTTTAAAAACGTGCTTATTTCTGGAGTGAACATGCAGTTCTACTCAAGAGTAAGCAACTAAGCGAAATAAAACTATAGAACGCTTATTTGTCTTCTATCTATGCATCCTGACACTCCACCAATATGTTTTGCTTCAATTTGGCTCATTTTAAAAACGTGCTTTTTTCTGGAGTGAACATGTAGTTCTACTCAAGAGTAAGCAACTAAGCGAAATAAACCTATAGAACGCTTATTTGTCTTCTATCTATGCATTCTGACACTCCAACAATGTGTTTTGCTTCAATTTGGCTCATTTTACAAAGGTGCTTATTTCTGGAGTGAACATGCAGTTCTACTCAAGAGTAAGCAACTAAGCGAAATAAACCTATAGAACGCTTATTTGTCTTCTATCTATGCATTCTGACACTCCAACAATGTGTTTTGCTTCAATTTGGCTCATTTTACAAAGGTGCTTATTTCTGGAGTGAACATGCAGTTCTACTCAAGAGTAAGCAACTAAGCGAAATAAACCTATAGATCGCTTATTTATATTCTATCTATGCATTCTGACACTCCACCAATATGTTTTGCTTCAATTTGGCTCATTTTAAAAACGTGCTTATTTCTGGAGTGAACATGCAGTTCTACTCATGAGTAAGCAACTAAGCGAAATAAACCTATAGATCGCTTATTTATCTTCTATCTATGCATTCTGACACTCCACCAATATGTTTTGCTTCAATTTGGCTCATTTTACAAAGGTGCTTATTTCTGGAGTGAACATGCATTTCTACTCAAGAGTAAGCAACTAAGCGAAATAAACGTATAGAATGCTTACTTGTCTTCTATCTATGCATTGTGACACTCCAACAATGTGTTTTGCTTCAATTTGGCTCATTTTAAAAACGTGCTTATTTCTGGAGTGAACATGCAGTTCTACTCAAGAGTAAGCAACTAAGCGAAATAAAACTATAGAACGCTTATTTGTCTTCTATCTGTGCATTCTGACACTCCAACAATGTGTTTTGCTTCAATTTGGCTCATTTTACAAAGGTGCTTATTTCTGGAGTTCACATGCAGTTCTACTCATGAGTAAGCAACTAAGCGAAATAAACCTATAGAACGCTTATTTGTCTTCTATCTATGCATTCTGACACTCCAACAATCTGTTTTGCTTCAATTTGGCTCATTTTACAAACGTGCTTATTTCTGGAGTGAACATGCAGTTCTACTCAAGAGTAAGCAACTAAGCGAAATAAACCTATAGAACACTTATTTGTCTTCTGTCTATGGATTCTGACACTCCAACAATGTGTTTTGCTTCAATTTGGCTCATTTTACAAAGGTGCTTATTTCTGGAGTGAACATGCAGTTCTACTCAAGAGTAAGCAACTAAGCGAAATAAACCTATAGAACGCTTATTTGCTTTCTATCTGTGCAATCTGACACTCCAACAATGTGTTTTGCTTCAATTTGGCTCATTTTACAAAGGTGCATATTTCTGGAGTTCACATGCAGTTCTACTCATGAGTAAGCAACTAAGTGAAATAAACCTATAGATCGCTTATTTATCTTCTATCTATGCATTCTGACACTCCAACAATGTGTTCTGCTTCAATTTGGCTCATTTTACAAAGGTGCTTATTCCTGGAGTGAACATGCAGTTCTACTCAAGAGTAAGCAACTAAGCGAAATAAAGCCATAGAACGCTTATCTGCCTTCTATCTATGCATTCTGACACTCCAACAATGTGTTTTGCTTCAATTTGGCTCATTTTACAAAGGTGCTTATTTCTGGAGTTCACATGCAGTTCTACTCATGAGCAAGCAACTAAGCGAAATAAACATATAGATCGCTCATTTATCTTCTATCTATGCATTCTGACACTCCGACAATGTGTTTTGCTTCAATTTGGCTCATTTTACAAAGGTGCTTATTTCTGGAGTGAACATGCATATCTACTCAAGAGTAAGCAACTAAGCGAAATAAACCTATAGAACGCTTATTTGTCTTCTATCTATGCATTCTGACACTCCAACAATGTGTTTTGCTTCAATTTGGCTCATTTTACAAAGGTGCTTATTTCTGGAGTGAACATGCAGTTCTACTCAAGAGTAAGCAACTAAGCGAAATAAACCTATTGAACACTTATTTGTCTTCTGTCTATGCATTCTGACACTCCAACAATGTGTTTTGCTTCAATTTGACTCATTTTACAAAGGTGCTTATTTTTGAAGTGAACATGCAGTTCTACTCAATAGTAAGCAACCAAGCGAAATAAACCTATAGAACGCTTACTTGTCTTTTATCTATGGATTCTGACACTCCAACAATGTGTTTTGCTTCAATTTGGCTCATTTTACAAAGGTGCATATTTCTGGAGTTCACATGCAGTTCTACTCATGAGTAAGCAACTAAGTGAAATAAACCTATAGATCGCTCATTTATCTTCTATCTATGCATTCTGACACTCCAACAATGTGTTCTGTTTCAATTTGGCTCATTTTACAAAGGTGCTTATTTTTGGAGTGAACATGCAGTTCTACTCAATAGTAAGCAACTAAGCGAAATAAACCTATAGAACGCTTACTTGTCTTTTATCTATGCATTCTGACACTCCACCAATATGTTTTGCTTCAATTTGGCTCATTTTACAAACGTGCTTATTTCTGGAGTGAACATGCAGTTTTACTCAAGAGTAAGCAACTAAGCGAAAAAAACCTATAGATCGCTTATTAGTATTCTATCTATGCATTCTGACACTCCATCAATGTGCTTTGCTTCAATTTGGCTCATTTTACAAAGGTGCTTATTTCTGGACTGAACATGCAGTTCTACTCAAGAGTAAGCAACTAAGTGAAATAAACCTATAGAACGCTTACTTGTCTTCTATCTATGCATTCTGACACTCCAACAATGTGTTCTGCTTCAATTTGGCTCATTTTACAAAGGTGCTTATTTCTGGAGTGAACATGCAGTTCTACTCAAGAGTAAGCAATTAAGCGAAATAAACCTATAGAACGCTTATTTGTCTTCTATCTGTGCAACCTGACACTCCAACAATGTGTTTTGCTTCAATTTGGCTCATTTTACAAAGGTGCTTATTTCTGGAATTCACATGCAGTTCTACTCATGAGTAAGCAACTAAGTGAAATAAACCTATAGATCGCTTATTTATCTTCTATCTATGCATTCTGACACTCCACCAATATGTTTTGCTTCAATTTGGCTCATTTTAAAAACGTGCTTATTTCTGGAGTGAACATGCAGTTCTACTCATGAGTAAGCAACTAAGCGAAATAAACCTATAGAACACTTATTTGTCTTCTGTCTATGGATTCTGACACTCCAACAATGTGTTTTGCTTCAATTTGGCTCATTTTACAAAGGTGCTTATTTCTGGAGTGAACATGCAGTTCTACTCAAGAGTAAGCAACTAAGCGAAATAAACCTATAGAACGCTTATTTGCTTTCTATCTGTGCAATCTGACACTCCAACAATGTGTTTTGCTTCAATTTGGCTCATTTTACAAAGGTGCATATTTCTGGAGTTCACATGCAGTTCTACTCATGAGTAAGCAACTAAGTGAAATAAACCTATAGATCGCTTATTTATCTTCTATCTATGCATTCTGACACTCCAACAATGTGTTCTGCTTCAATTTGGCTCATTTTACAAAGGTGCTTATTCCTGGAGTGAACATGCAGTTCTACTCAAGAGTAAGCAACTAAGCGAAATAAAGCCATAGAACGCTTATCTGCCTTCTATCTATGCATTCTGACACTCCAACAATGTGTTTTGCTTCAATTTGGCTCATTTTACAAAGGTGCTTATTTCTGGAGTTCACATGCAGTTCTACTCATGAGTAAGCAACTAAGCGAAATAAACATATAGATCGCTCATTTATCTTCTATCTATGCATTCTGACACTCCAACAATGTTTTTTGCTTCAATTTGGCTCATTTTACAAAGGTGCTTATTTCTGGAGTGAACATGCAGTTCTACTCAAGAGTAAGCAACTAAGCGAAAAAAACCTATAGATCGCTTATTAGTATTCTATCTATGCATTCTGACACTCCATCAATGTGCTTTGCTTCAATTTGGCTCATTTTACAAAGGTGCTTATTTCTGGACTGAACATGCAGTTCTACTCAAGAGTAAGCAATTAAGCGAAATAAACCTATAGAACGCTTATTTGTCTTCTATCTATGCAATCTGACACTCCACCAATATGTTTCGCTTCAATTTGGCTCATTTTACAAAGGTGCTTATTTCTGGAGTGAAGATGCAGTTCTATTCAAGAGTAAGCAACTAAGTGAAATAAACCTATAGAACGCTTACTTGTCTTCTATCTATGCATTCTGACACTCCAACAATGTGTTCTGCTTCAATTTGGCTCATTTTACAAAGGTGCTTATTTCTGGAGTGAACATGCAGTTCTACTCAAGAGTAAGCAACTAAGCGAAATAAACCTATAGATCGCTTATTTATCTTCTATCTATGCATTCTGACACTCCACCAATATGTTTTGCTTCAATTTGGCTCATTTTAAAAACGTGCTTATTTCTGGAGTGAACATGTAGTTCTACTCAAGAGTAAGCAACTAAGCGAAATAAACCTATAGAACGCTTATTTGTCTTCTATCTATGCATTCTGACACTCCAACAATGTGTTTTGCTTCAATTTGGCTCATTTTACAAAGGTGCTTATTTCTGGAGTGAACATGCAGTTCTACTCAAGAGTAAGCAACTAAGCGAAATAAACCTATAGAACGCTTATTTGTCTTCTATCTATGCATTCTGACACTCCAACAATGTGTTTTGCTTCAATTTGGCTCATTTTACAAAGGTGCTTATTTCTGGAGTGAACATGCAGTTCTACTCAAGAGTAAGCAACTAAGCGAAATAAACCTATAGATCGCTTATTTATATTCTATCTATGCATTCTGACACTCCACCAATATGTTTTGCTTCAATTTGGCTCATTTTAAAAACGTGCTTATTTCTGGAGTGAACATGCAGTTCTACTCAAGAGTAAGCAACTAAGCGAAATAAAACTATAGAACGCTTATTTGTCTTCTATCTATGCATCCTGACACTCCACCAATATGTTTTGCTTCAATTTGGCTCATTTTAAAAACGTGCTTATTTCTGGAGTGAACATGTAGTTCTACTCAAGAGTAAGCAACTAAGCGAAATAAACCTATAGAACGCTTATTTGTCTTCTATCTATGCATTCTGACACTCCAACAATGTGTTTTGCTTCAATTTGGCTCATTTTACAAAGGTGCTTATTTCTGGAGTGAACATGCAGTTCTACTCAAGAGTAAGCAACTAAGCGAAATAAACCTATAGAACGCTTATTTGTCTTCTATCTATGCATTCTGACACTCCAACAATGTGTTTTGCTTCAATTTGGCTCATTTTACAAAGGTGCTTATTTCTGGAGTGAACATGCAGTTCTACTCAAGAGTAAGCAACTAAGCGAAATAAACCTATAGATCGCTTATTTATATTCTATCTATGCATTCTGACACTCCACCAATATGTTTTGCTTCAATTTGGCTCATTTTAAAAACGTGCTTATTTCTGGAGTGAACATGCAGTTTTACTCAAGAGTAAGCAACTAAGCGAAATAAACCTATAGATCGCTTATTTATCTTCTATCTATGCATTCTGACACTCCACCAATATGTTTTGCTTCAATTTGGCTCATTTTACAAAGGTGCTTATTTCTGGAGTGAACATGCATTTCTACTCAAGAGTAAGCAACTAAGTGAAATAAACCTATAGAACGCTTACTTGTCTTCTATCTATGCATTCTGACACTCCAACAATGTGTTCTGCTTCAATTTGGCTCATTTTACAAAGGTGCTTATTTCTGGAGTGAACATGCAGTTCTACTCAAGAGTAAGCAATTAAGCGAAATAAAACTATAGAACGCTTATTTGTCTTCTATCTGTGCAACCTGACACTCCAACAATGTGTTTTGCTTCAATTTGGCTCATTTTACAAAGGTGCTTATTTCTGGAATTCACATGCAGTTCTACTCATGAGTAAGCAACTAAGTGAAATAAACCTATAGATCGCTTATTTATCTTCTATCTATGCATTCTGACACTCCACCAATATGTTTTGCTTCAATTTGGCTCATTTTAAAAACGTGCTTATTTCTGGAGTGAACATGCAGTTCTACTCATGAGTAAGCAACTAAGCGAAATAAACCTATAGAACACTTATTTGTCTTCTGTCTATGGATTCTGACACTCCAACAATGTGTTTTGCTTCAATTTGGCTCATTTTACAAAGGTGCTTATTTCTGGAGTGAACATGCAGTTCTACTCAAGAGTAAGCAACTAAGCGAAATAAACCTATAGAACGCTTATTTGCTTCCTATCTGTGCAATCTGACACTCCAACAATGTGTTTTGCTTCAATTTGGCTCATTTTACAAAGGTGCATATTTCTGGAGTTCACATGCAGTTCTACTCATGAGTAAGCAACTAAGTGAAATAAACCTATAGATCGCTTATTTATCTTCTATCTATGCATTCTGACACTCCACCAATATGTTTTGCTTCAATTTGGCTCATTTTAAAAACGTGCTTATTTCTGGAGTGAACATGCAGTTCTACTCATGAGTAAGCAACTAAGCGAAATAAACCTATAGAACACTTATTTGTCTTCTGTCTATGGATTCTGACACTCCAACAATGTGTTTTGCTTCAATTTGGCTCATTTTACAAAGGTGCTTATTTCTGGAGTGAACATGCAGTTCTACTCAAGAGTAAGCAACTAAGCGAAATAAACCTATAGAACGCTTATTTGCTTTCTATCTGTGCAATCTGACACTCCAACAATGTGTTTTGCTTCAATTTGGCTCATTTTACAAAGGTGCATATTTCTGGAGTTCACATGCAGTTCTACTCATGAGTAAGCAACTAAGTGAAATAAACCTATAGATCGCTTATTTATCTTCTATCTATGCATTCTGACACTCCAACAATGTGTTCTGCTTCAATTTGGCTCATTTTACAAAGGTGCTTATTCCTGGAGTGAACATGCAGTTCTACTCAAGAGTAAGCAACTAAGCGAAATAAAGCCATAGAACGTTTATCTGCCTTCTATCTATGCATTCTGACACTCCAACAATGTGTTTTGCTTCAATTTGGCTCATTTTACAAAGGTGCTTATTTCTGGAGTTCACATGCAGTTCTACTCATGAGTAAGCAACTAAGCGAAATAAACATATAGATCGCTCATTTATCTTCTATCTATGCATTCTGACACTCCAACAATGTTTTTTGCTTCAATTTGGCTCATTTTACAAAGGTGCTTATTTCTGGAGTGAACATGCAGTTCTACTCAAGAGTAAGCAACTAAGCGAAAAAAACCTATAGATCGCTTATTAGTATTCTATCTATGCATTCTGACACTCCATCAATGTGCTTTGCTTCAATTTGGCTCATTTTACAAAGGTGCTTATTTCTGGACTGAACATGCAGTTCTACTCAAGAGTAAGCAATTAAGCGAAATAAACCTATAGAACGCTTATTTGTCTTCTATCTATGCATCCTGACACTCCACCAATATGTTTTGCTTCAATTTGGCTCATTTTACAAAGGTGCTTATTTCTGGAGTGAACATGTAGTTCTACTCAAGAGTAAGCAACTAAGCGAAATAAACCTATAGAACGCTTATTTGTCTTCTATCTATGCATTCTGACACTCCAACAATGTGTTCTGCTTCAATTTGGCTCATTTTACAAAGGTGCTTATTTCTGGAGTGAACATGCAGTTCTACTCAAGAGTAAGCAACTAAGCGAAATAAACCTATAGATCGCTTATTTATCTTCTATCTATGCATTCTGACACTCCACCAATATGTTTTGCTTCAATTTGGCTCATTTTAAAAACGTGCTTATTTCTGGAGTGAACATGTAGTTCTACTCAAGAGTAAGCAACTAAGCGAAATAAACCTATAGAACGCTTATTTGTCTTCTATCTATGCATTCTGACACTCCAACAATGTGTTTTGCTTCAATTTGGCTCATTTTACAAAGGTGCTTATTTCTGGAGTGAACATGCAGTTCTACTCAAGAGTAAGCAACTAAGCGAAATAAACCTATAGAACGCTTATTTGTCTTCTATCTATGCATTCTGACACTCCAACAATGTGTTTTGCTTCAATTTGGCTCATTTTACAAAGGTGCTTATTTCTGGAGTGAACATGCAGTTCTACTCAAGAGTAAGCAACTAAGCGAAATAAACCTATAGATCGCTTATTTATATTCTATCTATGCATTCTGACACTCCACCAATATGTTTTGCTTCAATTTGGCTCATTTTAAAAACGTGCTTATTTCTGGAGTGAACATGCAGTTCTACTCAAGAGTAAGCAACTAAGCGAAATAAAACTATAGAACGCTTATTTGTCTTCTATCTATGCATCCTGACACTCCACCAATATGTTTTGCTTCAATTTGGCTCATTTTAAAAACGTGCTTATTTCTGGAGTGAACATGTAGTTCTACTCAAGAGTAAGCAACTAAGCGAAATAAACCTATAGAACGCTTATTTGTCTTCTATCTATGCATTCTGACACTCCAACAATGTGTTTTGCTTCAATTTGGCTCATTTTACAAAGGTGCTTATTTCTGGAGTGAACATGCAGTTCTACTCAAGAGTAAGCAACTAAGCGAAATAAACCTATAGATCGCTTATTTATATTCTATCTATGCATTCTGACACTCCACCAATATGTTTTGCTTCAATTTGGCTCATTTTAAAAACGTGCTTATTTCTGGAGTGAACATGCAGTTTTACTCAAGAGTAAGCAACTAAGCGAAATAAACCTATAGATCGCTTATTTATCTTCTATCTATGCATTCTGACACTCCACCAATATGTTTTGCTTCAATTTGGCTCATTTTACAAAGGTGCTTATTTCTGGAGTGAACATGCAGTTCTACTCAAGAGTAAGCAACTAAGCGAAATAAACCTATAGAACGCTTATTTATATTCTATCTATGCATTCTGACACTCCACCAATATGTTTTGCTTCAATTTGGCTCATTTTACAAAGGTGCTTATTTCTGGAGTGAACATGCAGTTCTACTCAAGAGTAAGCAATTAAGCGAAATAAAACTATAGAACGCTTATTTGTCTTCTATCTGTGCAACCTGACACTCCAACAATGTGTTTTGCTTCAATTTGGCTCATTTTACAAAGGTGCTTATTTCTGGAGTGAACATGCAGTTCTACTCAAGAGTAAGCAATTAAGCGAAATAAAACTATAGAACGCTTATTTGTCTTCTATCTGTGCAACCTGACACTCCAACAATGTGTTTTGCTTCAATTTGGCTCATTTTACAAAGGTGCTTATTTCTGGAATTCACATGCAGTTCTACTCATGAGTAAGCAACTAAGTGAAATAAACCTATAGATCGCTTATTTATCTTCTATCTATGCATTCTGACACTCCACCAATATGTTTTGCTTCAATTTGGCTCATTTTAAAAACGTGCTTATTTCTGGAGTGAACATGCAGTTCTACTCATGAGTAAGCAACTAAGCGAAATAAACCTATAGAACACTTATTTGTCTTCTGTCTATGGATTCTGACACTCCAACAATGTGTTTTGCTTCAATTTGGCTCATTTTACAAAGGTGCTTATTTCTGGAGTGAACATGCAGTTCTACTCAAGAGTAAGCAACTAAGCGAAATAAACCTATAGAACGCTTATTTGCTTTCTATCTGTGCAATCTGACACTCCAACAATGTGTTTTGCTTCAATTTGGCTCATTTTACAAAGGTGCATATTTCTGGAGTTCACATGCAGTTCTACTCATGAGTAAGCAACTAAGTGAAATAAACCTATAGATCGCTTATTTATCTTCTATCTATGCATTCTGACACTCCAACAATGTGTTCTGCTTCAATTTGGCTCATTTTACAAAGGTGCTTATTCCTGGAGTGAACATGCAGTTCTACTCAAGAGTAAGCAACTAAGCGAAATAAAGCCATAGAACGCTTATCTGCCTTCTATCTATGCATTCTGACACTCCAACAATGTGTTTTGCTTCAATTTGGCTCATTTTACAAAGGTGCTTATTTCTGGAGTTCACATGCAGTTCTACTCATGAGTAAGCAACTAAGCGAAATAAACATATAGATCGCTCATTTATCTTCTATCTATGCATTCTGACACTCCAACAATGTTTTTTGCTTCAATTTGGCTCATTTTACAAAGGTGCTTATTTCTGGAGTGAACATGCAGTTCTACTCAAGAGTAAGCAACTAAGCGAAAAAAACCTATAGATCGCTTATTTGTCTTCTATCTATGCATTCTGACACTCCATCAATGTGCTTTGCTTCAATTTGGCTCATTTTACAAAGGTGCTTATTTCTGGACTGAACATGCAGTTCTACTCAAGAGTAAGCAATTAAGCGAAATAAACCTATAGAACGCTTATTTGTCTTCTATCTATGCAATCTGACACTCCACCAATATGTTTCGCTTCAATTTGGCTCATTTTACAAAGGTGCTTATTTCTGGAGTGAAGATGCAGTTCTATTCAAGAGTAAGCAACTAAGTGAAATAAACCTATAGAACGCTTACTTGTCTTCTATCTATGCATTCTGACACTCCAACAATGTGTTCTGCTTCAATTTGGCTCATTTTACAAAGGTGCTTATTTCTGGAGTGAACATGCAGTTCTACTCAAGAGTAAGCAACTAAGCGAAATAAACCTATAGATCGCTTATTTATCTTCTATCTATGCATTCTGACACTCCACCAATATGTTTTGCTTCAATTTGGCTCATTTTAAAAACGTGCTTATTTCTGGAGTGAACATGCAGTTCTACTCAAGAGTAAGCAACTAAGCGAAATAAAACTATAGAACGCTTATTTGTCTTCTATCTATGCATCCTGACACTCCACCAATATGTTTTGCTTCAATTTGGCTCATTTTAAAAACGTGCTTATTTCTGGAGTGAACATGTAGTTCTACTCAAGAGTAAGCAACTAAGCGAAATAAACCTATAGAACGCTTATTTGTCTTCTATCTATGCATTCTGACACTCCAACAATGTGTTTTGCTTCAATTTGGCTCATTTTACAAAGGTGCTTATTTCTGGAGTGAACATGCAGTTCTACTCAAGAGTAAGCAACTAAGCGAAATAAACCTATAGAACGCTTATTTGTCTTCTATCTATGCATTCTGACACTCCAACAATGTGTTTTGCTTCAATTTGGCTCATTTTACAAAGGTGCTTATTTCTGGAGTGAACATGCAGTTCTACTCAAGAGTAAGCAACTAAGCGAAATAAACCTATAGATCGCTTATTTATATTCTATCTATGCATTCTGACACTCCACCAATATGTTTTGCTTCAATTTGGCTCATTTTAAAAACGTGCTTATTTCTGGAGTGAACATGCAGTTTTACTCAAGAGTAAGCAACTAAGCGAAATAAACCTATAGATCGCTTATTTATCTTCTATCTATGCATTCTGACACTCCACCAATATGTTTTGCTTCAATTTGGCTCATTTTACAAAGGTGCTTATTTCTGGAGTGAACATGCATTTCTACTCAAGAGTAAGCAACTAAGTGAAATAAACCTATAGAACGCTTACTTGTCTTCTATCTATGCATTCTGACACTCCAACAATGTGTTCTGCTTCAATTTGGCTCATTTTACAAAGGTGCTTATTTCTGGAGTGAACATGCAGTTCTACTCAAGAGTAAGCAATTAAGCGAAATAAAACTATAGAACGCTTATTTGTCTTCTATCTGTGCAACCTGACACTCCAACAATGTGTTTTGCTTCAATTTGGCTCATTTTACAAAGGTGCTTATTTCTGGAATTCACATGCAGTTCTACTCATGAGTAAGCAACTAAGTGAAATAAACCTATAGATCGCTTATTTATCTTCTATCTATGCATTCTGACACTCCACCAATATGTTTTGCTTCAATTTGGCTCATTTTAAAAACGTGCTTATTTCTGGAGTGAACATGCAGTTCTACTCATGAGTAAGCAACTAAGCGAAATAAACCTATAGAACACTTATTTGTCTTCTGTCTATGGATTCTGACACTCCAACAATGTGTTTTGCTTCAATTTGGCTCATTTTACAAAGGTGCTTATTTCTGGAGTGAACATGCAGTTCTACTCAAGAGTAAGCAACTAAGCGAAATAAACCTATAGAACGCTTATTTGCTTTCTATCTGTGCAATCTGACACTCCAACAATGTGTTTTGCTTCAATTTGGCTCATTTTACAAAGGTGCATATTTCTGGAGTTCACATGCAGTTCTACTCATGAGTAAGCAACTAAGTGAAATAAACCTATAGATCGCTTATTTATCTTCTATCTATGCATTCTGACACTCCAACAATGTGTTCTGCTTCAATTTGGCTCATTTTACAAAGGTGCTTATTCCTGGAGTGAACATGCAGTTCTACTCAAGAGTAAGCAACTAAGCGAAATAAAGCCATAGAACGCTTATCTGCCTTCTATCTATGCATTCTGACACTCCAACAATGTGTTTTGCTTCAATTTGGCTCATTTTACAAAGGTGCTTATTTCTGGAGTTCACATGCAGTTCTACTCATGAGTAAGCAACTAAGCGAAATAAACATATAGATCGCTCATTTATCTTCTATCTATGCATTCTGACACTCCAACAATGTTTTTTGCTTCAATTTGGCTCATTTTACAAAGGTGCTTATTTCTGGAGTGAACATGCAGTTCTACTCAAGAGTAAGCAACTAAGCGAAAAAAACCTATAGATCGCTTATTTGTCTTCTATCTATGCATTCTGACACTCCATCAATGTGCTTTGCTTCAATTTGGCTCATTTTACAAAGGTGCTTATTTCTGGAGTGAACATGCAGTTCTACTCAAGAGTAAGCAACTAAGCGAAATAAACCTATAGATCGCTTATTTATCTTCTATCTATGCATTCTGACACTCCACCAATATGTTTTGCTTCAATTTGGCTCATTTTAAAAACGTGCTTATTTCTGGAGTGAACATGTAGTTCTACTCAAGAGTAAGCAACTAAGCGAAATAAACCTATAGAACGCTTATTTGTCTTCTATCTATGCATTCTGACACTCCAACAATGTGTTTTGCTTCAATTTGGCTCATTTTACAAAGGTGCTTATTTCTGGAGTGAACATGCAGTTCTACTCAAGAGTAAGCAACTAAGCGAAATAAACCTATAGAACGCTTATTTGTCTTCTATCTATGCATTCTGACACTCCAACAATGTGTTTTGCTTCAATTTGGCTCATTTTACAAAGGTGCTTATTTCTGGAATGAACATGCAGTTCTACTCAAGAGTAAGCAACTAAGCGAAATAAACCTATAGATCGCTTATTTATATTCTATCTATGCATTCTGACACTCCACCAATATGTTTTGCTTCAATTTGGCTCATTTTAAAAACGTGCTTATTTCTGGAGTGAACATGCAGTTCTACTCAAGAGTAAGCAACTAAGCGAAATAAAACTATAGAACGCTTATTTGTCTTCTATCTATGCATCCTGACACTCCACCAATATGTTTTGCTTCAATTTGGCTCATTTTAAAAACGTGCTTATTTCTGGAGTGAACATGTAGTTCTACTCAAGAGTAAGCAACTAAGCGAAATAAACCTATAGAACGCTTATTTGTCTTCTATCTATGCATTCTGACACTCCAACAATGTGTTTTGCTTCAATTTGGCTCATTTTACAAAGGTGCTTATTTCTGGAGTGAACATGCAGTTCTACTCAAGAGTAAGCAACTAAGCGAAATAAACCTATAGAACGCTTATTTGTCTTCTATCTATGCATTCTGACACTCCAACAATGTGTTTTGCTTCAATTTGGCTCATTTTACAAAGGTGCTTATTTCTGGAGTGAACATGCAGTTCTACTCAAGAGTAAGCAACTAAGCGAAATAAACCTATAGATCGCTTATTTATATTCTATCTATGCATTCTGACACTCCACCAATATGTTTTGCTTCAATTTGGCTCATTTTAAAAACGTGCTTATTTCTGGAGTGAACATGCAGTTCTACTCAAGAGTAAGCAACTAAGCGAAATAAACCTATAGATCGCTTATTTATCTTCTATCTATGCATTCTGACACTCCACCAATATGTTTTGCTTCAATTTGGCTCATTTTACAAAGGTGCTTATTTCTGGAGTGAACATGCATTTCTACTCAAGAGTAAGCAACTAAGCGAAATAAACGTATAGAATGCTTACTTGTCTTCTATCTATGCATTGTGACACTCCAACAATGTGTTTTGCTTCAATTTGGCTCATTTTACAAACGTGCTTATTTCTGGAGTGAACATGCAGTTCTACTCAAGAGTAAGCAACTAAGCGAAATAAAACTATAGAACGCTTATTTGTCTTCTATCTGTGCATTCTGACACTCCAACAATGTGTTTTGCTTCAATTTGGCTCATTTTACAAAGGTGCTTATTTCTGGAGTTCACATGCAGTTCTACTCATGAGTAAGCAACTAAGCGAAATAAACCTATAGAACGCTTATTTGTCTTCTATCTATGCATTCTGACACTCCAACAATCTGTTTTGCTTCAATTTGGCTCATTTTACAAACGTGCTTATTTCTGGAGTGAACATGCAGTTCTACTCAAGAGTAAGCAACTAAGCGAAATAAACCTATAGAACACTTATTTGTCTTCTGTCTATGGATTCTGACACTCCAACAATGTGTTTTGCTTCAATTTGGCTCATTTTACAAAGGTGCTTATTTCTGGAGTGAACATGCAGTTCTACTCAAGAGTAAGCAACTAAGCGAAATAAACCTATAGAACGCTTATTTGCTTTCTATCTGTGCAATCTGACACTCCAACAATGTGTTTTGCTTCAATTTGGCTCATTTTACAAAGGTGCATATTTCTGGAGTTCACATGCAGTTCTACTCATGAGTAAGCAACTAAGTGAAATAAACCTATAGATCGCTTATTTATCTTCTATCTATGCATTCTGACACTCCAACAATGTGTTCTGCTTCAATTTGGCTCATTTTACAAAGGTGCTTATTCCTGGAGTGAACATGCAGTTCTACTCAAGAGTAAGCAACTAAGCGAAATAAAGCCATAGAACGCTTATCTGCCTTCTATCTATGCATTCTGACACTCCAACAATGTGTTTTGCTTCAATTTGGCTCATTTTACAAAGGTGCTTATTTCTGGAGTTCACATGCTGTTCTACTCATGAGTAAGCAACTAAGCGAAATAAACATATAGATCGCTTATTCATCTTCTATCTATGCATTCTGACACTCCGACAATGTGTTTTGCTTCAATTTGGCTCATTTTACAAAGGTGCTTATTTCTGGAGTGAACATGCATATCTACTCAAGAGTAAGCAACTAAGCCAAATAAACCTATAGAACGCTTATTTGTCTTCTATCTATGCATTCTGACACTCCACCAATATGTTTTGCTTCAATTTGGCTCATTTTAAAAACGTGCTTATTTCTGGAGTGAACATGTAGTTCTACTCAAGAGTAAGCAACTAAGCGAAATAAACCTATAGAACGCTTATTTGTCTTCTATCTATGCATTCTGACACTCCAACAATGTGTTTTGCTTCAATTTGACTCATTTTACAAAGGTGCTTATTTTTGAAGTGAACATGCAGTTCTACTCAATAGTAAGCAACCAAGCGAAATAAACCTATAGAATGCTTACTTGTCTTTTATCTATGGATTCTGACACTCCAACAATGTGTTTTGCTTCAATTTGGCTCATTTTACAAAGGTGCATATTTCTGGAGTTCACATGCAGTTCTACTCATGAGTAAGCAACTAAGTGAAATAAACCTATAGATCGCTCATTTATCTTCTATCTATGCATTCTGACACTCCAACAATGTGTTCTGTTTCAATTTGGCTCATTTTACGAAGGTGCTTATTTTTGGAGTGAACATGCAGTTCTACTCAATAGTAAGCAACTAAGCGAAATAAACCTATAGAACGCTTACTTGTCTTTTATCTATGGATTCTGACACTCCAACAAAGTGTTTTGCTTCAATTTGGCTCATTTTAAAAACGTGCTTATTTCTGGAGTGAACATGCAGTTTTACTCAAGAGTAAGCAACTAAGCGAAATAAACCTATCGAACGCTTATTTGTCTTCTATCTGTGCAATCTGACACTCCAACAATGTTTTTTGCTTCAATTTGGCTCATTTTACAAAGGTGCTTATTTCTGGAGTGAACATGCAGTTCTACTCAAGAGTAAGCAACTAAGCGAAAAAAACCTATAGATCGCTTATTAGTATTCTATCTATGCATTCTGACACTCCATCAATGTGCTTTGCTTCAATTTGGCTCATTTTACAAAGGTGCTTATTTCTGGACTGAACATGCAGTTCTACTCAAGAGTAAGCAACTAAGCGAAAAAAACCTATAGATCGCTTATTAGTATTCTATCTATGCATTCTGACACTCCAACAATGTGTTCTGCTTCAATTTGGCTCATTTTACAAAGGTGCTTATTTCTGGAGTGAACATGCAGTTCTACTCAAGAGTAAGCAATTAAGCGAAATAAACCTATAGAACGCTTATTTGTCTTCTATCTGTGCAACCTGACACTCCAACAATGTGTTTTGCTTCAATTTGGCTCATTTTACAAAGGTGCTTATTTCTGGAATTCACATGCAGTTCTACTCATGAGTAAGCAACTAAGTGAAATAAACCTATAGATCGCTTATTTATCTTCTATCTATGCATTCTGACACTCCACCAATATGTTTTGCTTCAATTTGGCTCATTTTAAAAACGTGCTTATTTCTGGAGTGAACATGCAGTTCTACTCATGAGTAAGCAACTAAGCGAAATAAACCTATAAATCGCTTATTTATCTTCTATCTATGCATTCTGACACTCCATCAATGTGCTTTGCTTCAATTTGGCTCATTTTACAAAGGTGCTTATTTCTGGACTGAACATGCAGTTCTACTCAAGAGTAAGCAATTAAGCGAAATAAACCTATAGAACGCTTATTTGTCTTCTATCTATGCATTCTGACACTCCGACAATGTGTTTTGCTTCAATTTGGCTCATTTTACAAAGGTGCTTATTTCTGGAGTGAACATGCAGTTCTACTCATGAGTAAGCAACTAAGCGAAATAAAGCCATAGAACGCTTATCTGCCTTCTATCTATGCATTCTGACACTCCAACAATGTGTTTTGCTTCAATTTGGCTCATTTTACAAAGGTGCTTATTTCTGGAGTTCACATGCTGTTCTACTCATGAGTAAGCAACCAAGCGAAATAAACCTATAGATCGCTTATTTATCTTCTATCTATGCATTCTGACACTCCGACAATGTGTTTTGCTTCAATTTGGCTCATTTTACAAAGGTGCTTATTTCTAGAGTGAACATGCAGTTCTACTCATGAGTAAGCAACTAAGCGAAATAAAGCCATAGAACGCTTATCTGCCTTCTATCTATGCATTCTGACACTCCAACAATGTGTTTTGCTTCAATTTGGCTCATTTTACAAAGGTGCTTATTTCTGGAGTTCACATGCTGTTCTACTCATGAGTAAGCAACTAAGCGAAATAAACATATAGATCGCTTATTCATCTTCTATCTATGCATTCTGACACTCCGACAATGTGTTTTGCTTCAATTTGGCTCATTTTACAAAGGTGCTTATTTCTGGAGTGAACATGCATATCTACTCAAGAGTAAGCAACTAAGCCAAATAAACCTATAGAACGCTTATTTGTCTTCTATCTATGCATTCTGACACTCCACCAATATGTTTTGCTTCAATTTGGCTCATTTTAAAAACGTGCTTATTTCTGGAGTGAACATGTAGTTCTACTCAAGAGTAAGCAACTAAGCGAAATAAACCTATAGAACGCTTATTTGTCTTCTATCTATGCATTCTGACACTCCAACAATGTGTTTTGCTTCAATTTGGCTCATTTTACAAAGGTGCTTATTTCTGGAGTGAACATGCAGTTCTACTCAAGAGTAAGCAACTAAGCGAAATAAACCTATAGAACACTTATTTGTCTTCTGTCTATGCATTCTGACACTCCAACAATGTGTTTTGCTTCAATTTGACTCATTTTACAAAGGTGCTTATTTTTGAAGTGAACATGCAGTTCTACTCAATAGTAAGCAACCAAGCGAAATAAACGTATAGAACGCTTACTTGTCTTTTATCTATGGATTCTGACACTCCAACAATGTGTTTTGCTTCAATTTGGCTCATTTTACAAAGGTGCATATTTCTGGAGTTCACATGCAGTTCTACTCATGAGTAAGCAACTAAGTGAAATAAACCTATAGATCGCTCATTTATCTTCTATCTATGCATTCTGACACTCCAACAATGTGTTCTGTTTCAATTTGGCTCATTTTACAAAGGTGCTTATTTTTGGAGTGAACATGCAGTTCTACTCAATAGTAAGCAACTAAGCGAAATAAACCTATAGAACGCTTACTTGTCTTTTATCTATGGATTCTGACACTCCAACAAAGTGTATTGCTTCAATTTGGCTCATTTTAAAAACGTGCTTATTTCTGGAGTGAACATGCAGTTTTACTCAAGAGTAAGCAACTAAGCGAAATAAACCTATCGAACGCTTATTTGTCTTCTATCTGTGCAATCTGACACTCCAACAATGTTTTTTGCTTCAATTTGGCTCATTTTACAAAGGTGCTTATTTCTGGAGTGAACATGCAGTTCTACTCAAGAGTAAGCAACTAAGCGAAAAAAACCTATAGATCGCTTATTAGTATTCTATCTATGCATTCTGACACTCCATCAATGTGCTTTGCTTCAATTTGGCTCATTTTACAAAGGTGCTTATTTCTGGAGTGAACATGCAGTTCTACTCAAGAGTAAGCAATTAAGCGAAATAAACCTATAGAACGCTTATTTGTCTTCTATCTGTGCAACCTGACACTCCAACAATGTGTTTTGCTTCAATTTGGCTCATTTTACAAAGGTGCTTATTTCTGGAATTCACATGCAGTTCTACTCATGAGTAAGCAACTAAGTGAAATAAACCTATAGATCGCTTATTTATCTTCTATCTATGCATTCTGACACTCCACCAATATGTTTTGCTTCAATTTGGCTCATTTTAAAAACGTGCTTATTTCTGGAGTGAACATGCAGTTCTACTCATGAGTAAGCAACTAAGCGAAATAAACCTATAAATCGCTTATTTATCTTCTATCTATGCATTCTGACACTCCACCAATATGTTTTGCTTCAATTTGGCTCATTTTACAAAGGTGCTTATTTCTGGATTGAACATGCATTTCTACTCAAGAGTAAGCAACTAAGCGAAATAAACCTATAGAACGCTTACTTGTCTTCTATCTATGCATTCTGACACTCCAACAAAGTGTTTTGCTTCAATTTGGCTCATTTTACAAAGGTGCTTATTCCTGGAGTGAACATGCAGTTCTACTCAAGAGTAAGCAACTAAGCGAAATAAAGCTATAGAACGCTTATCTGCCTTCTATCTATGCATTCTGACACTCCAACAATGTGTTTTGCTTCAATTTGGCTCATTTTACAAAGGTGCTTATTTCTGGAGTTCACATGCAGTTCTACTCATGAGTAAGCAACCAAGCGAAATAAACCTATAGATCACTTATTTATCTTCTATCTATGCATTCTGACACTCCGACAATGTGTTTTGCTTCAATTTGGCTCATTTTACAAAGGTGCTTATTTCTGGAGTGAACATGCAGTTCTACTCATGAGTAAGCAACTAAGTGAAATAAACCTATAGATCGCTTATTTATCTTCTATCTATGCATTCTGAAACTCCAACAATGTGTTCTGCTTCAATTTGGCTCATTTTACAAAGGTGCTTATTTCTGGATTGAACATGCATTTCTACTCAAGAGTAAGCAACTAAGCGAAATAAACCTATAGAACGCTTACTTGTCTTCTATCTATGCATTCTGACACTCCAACAAAGTGTTTTGCTTCAATTTGGCTCATTTTACAAAGGTGCTTATTCCTGGAGTGAACATGCAGTTCTACTCAAGAGTAAGCAACTAAGCGAAATAAAGCTATAGAACGCTTATCTGCCTCCTATCTATGCATTCTGACACTCCAACAATGTGTTTTGCTTCAATTTGGCTCATTTTACGAAGGTGCTTATTTATGGAGTTCACATGCAGTTCTACTCATGAGTAAGCAACCAAGCGAAATAAACCTATAGATCGCTTATTTATCTTCTATCTATGCATTCTGACACTCCGACAATGTGTTTTGCTTCAATTTGGCTCATTTTACAAAGGTGCTTATTTCTGGAGTGAACATGCAGTTCTACTCATGAGTAAGCAACTAAGCGAAATAAACCTATAGATTGCTTATTTATCTTCTATCTATGCATTCTGACACTCCAACAATGTGTTTTGCTTCAATTTGGCTCATTTTACAAAGGTGCTTATTTCTGGAGAGAACATGCAGTTCTACTCAATAGTAAGCAACTAAGCGAAATAAACCTATAGAACGCTTATTTGTCTTCTATCTATGCATTCTGACACTCCACCAATATGTTTTGCTTCAATTTGGCTCATTTTACAAACGTGCTCATTTCTGGAGTGAACATGCAGTTCTACTCAAGAGTAAGCAACTAAGCGAAATAAACCTATAGAACGCTTATTTGTCTTCTATCTATGCATTCTGACACTCCAACAATGTGTTTTGCTTCAATTTGGCTCATTTTACAAACGTGCTTATTTCTGGAGTGAACATGCAGTTCTACTCAAGAGTAAGCAACTAAGCGAAATAAACCTATAGAACACTTATTTGTCTTCTATCTATGCATTCTGACACTCCAACAATGTGTTTTGCTTCAATTTGACTCATTTTACAAAGGTGCTTATTTCTGGAGTGAACATACAGTTCTACTCAATAGTAAGCAACTAAGCGAAATAAACCTATAGAACGCTTACTTGTCTTCTATCTATGCATTCTGACACTCCAACAAAGTGTTTTGCTTCAATTTGGCTCATTTTACAAACGTGCTTATTTCTGGAGTGAACATGCAGTTCTACTCAAGAGTAAGCAACTAAGCGAAATAAACCTATAGAACGCTTATTTGTCTTCTATCTATGCATTCTGACACTCCACCAATATGTTTTGCTTCAATTTGGCTCATTTTACAAACGTGCTCATTTCTGGAGTGAACATGCAGTTCTACTCAAGAGTAAGCAACTAAGCGAAATAAAAGTATAGAACGCTTATTTGTCTTCTATCTATGCATTCTGACACTCCAACAATGTGTTTTGCTTCAATTTGGCTCATTTTACAAAGGTGCTTATTTCTGGAGTGAACATGCAGTTCTACTCAAGAGTAAGCAACTAAGCGAAATAAACCTATAGATCGCTTATTTATCTTCTATCTATGCATTCTGACACTCCACCAATATGTTTTGCTTCAATTTGGCTCATTTTAAAAACGTGCTTATTTCTGGAGTGAACATGTAGTTCTACTCAAGAGTAAGCAACTAAGCGAAATAAACCTATAGAACGCTTATTTGTCTTCTATCTATGCATTCTGACACTCCAACAATGTGTTTTGCTTCAATTTGGCTCATTTTACAAAGGTGCTTATTTCTGGAGTGAACATGCAGTTCTACTCAAGAGTAAGCAACTAAGCGAAATAAACCTATAGAACGCTTATTTGTCTTCTATCTATGCATTCTGACACTCCAACAATGTGTTTTGCTTCAATTTGGCTCATTTTACAAAGGTGCTTATTTCTGGAGTGAACATGCAGTTCTACTCAAGAGTAAGCAACTAAGCGAAATAAACCTATAGATCGCTTATTTATATTCTATCTATGCATTCTGACACTCCACCAATATGTTTTGCTTCAATTTGGCTCATTTTAAAAACGTGCTTATTTCTGGAGTGAACATGCAGTTTTACTCAAGAGTAAGCAACTAAGCGAAATAAACCTATAGATCGCTTATTTATCTTCTATCTATGCATTCTGACACTCCACCAATATGTTTTGCTTCAATTTGGCTCATTTTACAAAGGTGCTTATTTCTGGAGTGAACATGCATTTCTACTCAAGAGTAAGCAACTAAGTGAAATAAACCTATAGAACGCTTACTTGTCTTCTATCTATGCATTCTGACACTCCAACAATGTGTTCTGCTTCAATTTGGCTCATTTTACAAAGGTGCTTATTTCTGGAGTGAACATGCAGTTCTACTCAAGAGTAAGCAATTAAGCGAAATAAAACTATAGAACGCTTATTTGTCTTCTATCTGTGCAACCTGACACTCCAACAATGTGTTTTGCTTCAATTTGGCTCATTTTACAAAGGTGCTTATTTCTGGAATTCACATGCAGTTCTACTCATGAGTAAGCAACTAAGTGAAATAAACCTATAGATCGCTTATTTATCTTCTATCTATGCATTCTGACACTCCACCAATATGTTTTGCTTCAATTTGGCTCATTTTAAAAACGTGCTTATTTCTGGAGTGAACATGCAGTTCTACTCATGAGTAAGCAACTAAGCGAAATAAACCTATAGAACACTTATTTGTCTTCTGTCTATGGATTCTGACACTCCAACAATGTGTTTTGCTTCAATTTGGCTCATTTTACAAAGGTGCTTATTTCTGGAGTGAACATGCAGTTCTACTCAAGAGTAAGCAACTAAGCGAAATAAACCTATAGATCGCTTATTTATATTCTATCTATGCATTCTGACACTCCACCAATATGTTTTGCTTCAATTTGGCTCATTTTAAAAACGTGCTTATTTCTGGAGTGAACATGCAGTTTTACTCAAGAGTAAGCAACTAAGCGAAATAAACCTATAGATCGCTTATTTATCTTCTATCTATGCATTCTGACACTCCACCAATATGTTTTGCTTCAATTTGGCTCATTTTACAAAGGTGCTTATTTCTGGAGTGAACATGCATTTCTACTCAAGAGTAAGCAACTAAGTGAAATAAACCTATAGAACGCTTACTTGTCTTCTATCTATGCATTCTGACACTCCAACAATGTGTTCTGCTTCAATTTGGCTCATTTTACAAAGGTGCTTATTTCTGGAGTGAACATGCAGTTCTACTCAAGAGTAAGCAATTAAGCGAAATAAAACTATAGAACGCTTATTTGTCTTCTATCTGTGCAACCTGACACTCCAACAATGTGTTTTGCTTCAATTTGGCTCATTTTACAAAGGTGCTTATTTCTGGAATTCACATGCAGTTCTACTCATGAGTAAGCAACTAAGTGAAATAAACCTATAGATCGCTTATTTATCTTCTATCTATGCATTCTGACACTCCACCAATATGTTTTGCTTCAATTTGGCTCATTTTAAAAACGTGCTTATTTCTGGAGTGAACATGCAGTTCTACTCATGAGTAAGCAACTAAGCGAAATAAACCTATAGAACACTTATTTGTCTTCTGTCTATGGATTCTGACACTCCAACAATGTGTTTTGCTTCAATTTGGCTCATTTTACAAAGGTGCATATTTCTGGAGTTCACATGCAGTTCTACTCATGAGTAAGCAACTAAGTGAAATAAACCTATAGATCGCTTATTTATCTTCTATCTATGCATTCTGACACTCCAACAATGTGTTCTGCTTCAATTTGGCTCATTTTACAAAGGTGCTTATTCCTGGAGTGAACATGCAGTTCTACTCAAGAGTAAGCAACTAAGCGAAATAAAGCCATAGAACGCTTATCTGCCTTCTATCTATGCATTCTGACACTCCAACAATGTGTTTTGCTTCAATTTGGCTCATTTTACAAAGGTGCTTATTTCTGGAGTTCACATGCAGTTCTACTCATGAGTAAGCAACTAAGCGAAATAAACATATAGATCGCTCATTTATCTTCTATCTATGCATTCTGACACTCCAACAATGTTTTTTGCTTCAATTTGGCTCATTTTACAAAGGTGCTTATTTCTGGAGTGAACATGCAGTTCTACTCAAGAGTAAGCAACTAAGCGAAAAAAACCTATAGATCGCTTATTTGTCTTCTATCTATGCATTCTGACACTCCATCAATGTGCTTTGCTTCAATTTGGCTCATTTTACAAAGGTGCTTATTTCTGGACTGAACATGCAGTTCTACTCAAGAGTAAGCAATTAAGCGAAATAAACCTATAGAACGCTTATTTGTCTTCTATCTATGCAATCTGACACTCCACCAATATGTTTCGCTTCAATTTGGCTCATTTTACAAAGGTGCTTATTTCTGGAGTGAAGATGCAGTTCTATTCAAGAGTAAGCAACTAAGTGAAATAAACCTATAGAACGCTTACTTGTCTTCTATCTATGCATTCTGACACTCCAACAATGTGTTCTGCTTCAATTTGGCTCATTTTACAAAGGTGCTTATTTCTGGAGTGAACATGCAGTTCTACTCAAGAGTAAGCAACTAAGCGAAATAAACCTATAGATCGCTTATTTATCTTCTATCTATGCATTCTGACACTCCACCAATATGTTTTGCTTCAATTTGGCTCATTTTAAAAACGTGCTTATTTCTGGAGTGAACATGTAGTTCTACTCAAGAGTAAGCAACTAAGCGAAATAAACCTATAGAACGCTTATTTGTCTTCTATCTATGCATTCTGACACTCCAACAATGTGTTTTGCTTCAATTTGGCTCATTTTACAAAGGTGCTTATTTCTGGAGTGAACATGCAGTTCTACTCAAGAGTAAGCAACTAAGCGAAATAAACCTATAGAACGCTTATTTGTCTTCTATCTATGCATTCTGACACTCCAACAATGTGTTTTGCTTCAATTTGGCTCATTTTACAAAGGTGCTTATTTCTGGAGTGAACATGCAGTTCTACTCAAGAGTAAGCAACTAAGCGAAATAAACCTATAGATCGCTTATTTATATTCTATCTATGCATTCTGACACTCCACCAATATGTTTTGCTTCAATTTGGCTCATTTTAAAAACGTGCTTATTTCTGGAGTGAACATGCAGTTCTACTCAAGAGTAAGCAACTAAGCGAAATAAAACTATAGAACGCTTATTTGTCTTCTATCTATGCATCCTGACACTCCACCAATATGTTTTGCTTCAATTTGGCTCATTTTAAAAACGTGCTTATTTCTGGAGTGAACATGTAGTTCTACTCAAGAGTAAGCAACTAAGCGAAATAAACCTATAGAACGCTTATTTGCCTTCTATCTATGCATTCTGACACTCCAACAATGTGTTTTGCTTCAATTTGGCTCATTTTACAAAGGTGCTTATTTCTGGAGTGAACATGCAGTTCTACTCAAGAGTAAGCAACTAAGCGAAATAAACCTATAGATCGCTTATTTATATTCTATCTATGCATTCTGACACTCCACCAATATGTTTTGCTTCAATTTGGCTCATTTTAAAAACGTGCTCATTTCTGGAGTGAACATGCAGTTCTACTCAAGAGTAAGCAACTAAGCGAAATAAAATTATAGAACGCTTATTTGTCTTCTATCTATGCATTCTGACACTCCAACAATGTGTTTTGCTTCAATTTGACTCATTTTACAAAGGTGCTTATTTCTGGAGAGAACATGCAGTTCTACTCAATAGTAAGCAACTAAGCGAAATAAACCTATAGAACGCTTTCTTGTCTTCTATCTATGCATTCTGACACTCCAACAATGTGTTTTGCTTCAATTTGGCTCATTTTCCAAAGGTGCTTATTTCTGGAGTGAACATGCAGTTCTACTCAAGAGTAAGCAACTAAGCGAAATAAACCTATCGAACGCTTATTTATCTTCTATCTATGCATTCTGACACTCCACCAATATGTTTTGCTTCAATTTGGCTCATTTTAAAAACGTGCTTATTTCTGGAGTGAACATGCAGTTCTACTCAAGAGTAAGCAACTAAGCGAAATAAACCTATAGAACGCTTATTTGTCTTCTATCTATGCATTCTGACACTCCATCAATGTGCTTTGCTTCAATTTGGCTCATTTTACAAAGGTGCTTATTTCTGGAGTTCACATGCTGTTCTACTCATGAGTAAGCAACTAAGCGAAATAAACATATAGATCGCTTATTCATCTTCTATCTATGCATTCTGACACTCCGACAATGTGTTTTGCTTCAATTTGGCTCATTTTACAAAGGTGCTTATTTCTGGAGTGAACATGCATATCTACTCAAGAGTAAGCAACTAAGCCAAATAAACCTATAGAACGCTTATAGAACCTATAGAACGCTCATTTTACAAAGGTGCTTATTTCTGGAGTGAACATGCAGTTCTACTCAAGAGTAAGCAACTAAGCGAAATAAACCTATAGAACACTTATTTGTCTTCTGTCTATGCATTCTGACACTCCAACAATGTGTTTTGCTTCAATTTGACTCATTTTACAAAGGTGCTTATTTTTGAAGTGAACATGCAGTTTTACTCAATAGTAAGCAACCAAGCGAAATAAACCTATAGAATGCTTACTTGTCTTTTATCTATGGATTCTGACACTCCAACAATGTGTTTTGCTTCAATTTGGCTCATTTTACAAAGGTGCATATTTCTGGAGTTCACATGCAGTTCTACTCATGAGTAAGCAACTAAGTGAAATAAACCTATAGATCGCTCATTTATCTTCTATCTATGCATTCTGACACTCCAACAATGTGTTCTGTTTCAATTTGGCTCATTTTACGAAGGTGCTTATTTTTGGAGTGAACATGCAGTTCTACTCAATAGTAAGCAACTAAGCGAAATAAACCTATAGAACGCTTACTTGTCTTTTATCTATGGATTCTGACACTCCAACAAAGTGTTTTGCTTCAATTTGGCTCATTTTAAAAACGTGCTTATTTCTGGAGTGAACATGCAGTTTTACTCAAGAGTAAGCAACTAAGCGAAATAAACCTATCGAACGCTTATTTGTCTTCTATCTGTGCAATCTGACACTCCAACAATGTTTTTTGCTTCAATTTGGCTCATTTTACAAAGGTGCTTATTACTGGAGTGAACATGCAGTTCTACTCAAGAGTAAGCAACTAAGCGAAAAAAACCTATAGATCGCTTATTAGTATTCTATCTATGCATTCTGACACTCCATCAATGTGCTTTGCTTCAATTTGGCTCATTTTACAAAGGTGCTTATTTCTGGACTGAACATGCAGTTCTACTCAAGAGTAAGCAACTAAGTGAAATAAACCTATAGAACGCTTACTTGTCTTCTATCTATGCATTCTGACACTCCAACAATGTGTTTTGCTTCAATTTGGCTCATTTTACAAAGGTGCATATTTCTGGAGTTCACATGCAGTTCTACTCATGAGTAAGCAACTAAGTGAAATAAACCTATAGATCGCTCATTTATCTTCTATCTATGCATTCTGACACTCCAACAATGTGTTCTGTTTCAATTTGGCTCATTTTACAAAGGTGCTTATTTTTGGAGTGAACATGCAGTTCTACTCAATAGTAAGCAACTAAGCGAAATAAACCTATAGAACGCTTACTTGTCTTTTATCTATGGATTCTGACACTCCAACAAAGTGTTTTGCTTCAATTTGGCTCATTTTAAAAACGTGCTTATTTCTGGAGTGAACATGCAGTTTTACTCAAGAGTAAGCAACTAAGCGAAATAAACCTATCGAACGCTTATTTGTCTTCTATCTGTGCAATCTGACACTCCAACAATGTTTTTTGCTTCAATTTGGCTCATTTTACAAAGGTGCTTATTTCTGGAGTGAACATGCAGTTCTACTCAAGAGTAAGCAACTAAGCGAAAAAAACCTATAGATCGCTTATTAGTATTCTATCTATGCATTCTGACACTCCATCAATGTGCTTTGCTTCAATTTGGCTCATTTTACAAAGGTGCTTATTTCTGGAGTGAACATGCAGTTCTACTCAAGAGTAAGCAATTAAGCGAAATAAACCTATAGAACGCTTATTTGTCTTCTATCTGTGCAACCTGACACTCCAACAATGTGTTTTGCTTCAATTTGGCTCATTTTACAAAGGTGCTTATTTCTGGAATTCACATGCAGTTCTACTCATGAGTAAGCAACTAAGTGAAATAAACCTATAGATCGCTTATTTATCTTCTATCTATGCATTCTGACACTCCACCAATATGTTTTGCTTCAATTTGGCTCATTTTAAAAACGTGCTTATTTCTGGAGTGAACATGCAGTTCTACTCATGAGTAAGCAACTAAGCGAAATAAACCTATAAATCGCTTATTTATCTTCTATCTATGCATTCTGACACTCCACCAATATGTTTTGCTTCAATTTGGCTCATTTTACAAAGGTGCTTATTTCTGGATTGAACATGCATTTCTACTCAAGAGTAAGCAACTAAGCGAAATAAACCTATAGAACGCTTACTTGTCTTCTATCTATGCATTCTGACACTCCAACAAAGTGTTTTGCTTCAATTTGGCTCATTTTACAAAGGTGCTTATTCCTGGAGTGAACATGCAGTTCTACTCAAGAGTAAGCAACTAAGCGAAATAAAGCTATAGAACGCTTATCTGCCTTCTATCTATGCATTCTGACACTCCGACAATGTGTTTTGCTTCAATTTGGCTCATTTTACAAAGGTGCTTATTTCTGGAGTGAACATGCAGTTCTACTCATGAGTAAGCAACTAAGTGAAATAAACCTATAGATCGCTTATTTATCTTCTATCTATGCATTCTGAAACTCCAACAATGTGTTCTGCTTCAATTTGGCTCATTATACAAAGGTGCTTATTTCTGGATTGAACATGCATTTCTACTCAAGAGTAAGCAACTAAGCGAAATAAACCTATAGAACGCTTACTTGTCTTCTATCTATGCATTCTGACACTCCAACAAAGTGTTTTGCTTCAATTTGGCTCATTTTACAAAGGTGCTTATTCCTGGAGTGAACATGCAGTTCTACTCAAGAGTAAGCAACTAAGCGAAATAAAGCTATAGAACGCTTATCTGCCTTCTATCTATGCATTCTGACACTCCAACAATGTGTTTTGCTTCAATTTGGCTCATTTTACGAAGGTGCTTATTTCTGGAGTTCACATGCAGTTCTACTCATGAGTAAGCAACCAAGCGAAATAAACCTATAGATCGCTTATTTATCTTCTATCTATGCATTCTGACACTCCGACAATGTGTTTTGCTTCAATTTGGCTCATTTTACAAAGGTGCTTATTTCTGGAGTGAACATGCAGTTCTACTCATGAGTAAGCAACTAAGCGAAATAAACCTATAGATTGCTTATTTATCTTCTATCTATGCATTCTGACACTCCAACAATGTGTTTTGCTTCAATTTGGCTCATTTTACAAAGGTGCTTATTTCTGGAGAGAACATGCAGTTCTACTCAATAGTAAGCAACTAAGCGAAATAAACCTATAGAACGCTTATTTGTCTTCTATCTATGCATTCTGACACTCCACCAATATGTTTTGCTTCAATTTGGCTCATTTTACAAACGTGCTCATTTCTGGAGTGAACATGCAGTTCTACTCAAGAGTAAGCAACTAAGCGAAATAAACCTATAGAACGCTTATTTGTCTTCTATCTATGCATTCTGACACTCCAACAATGTGTTTTGCTTCAATTTGGCTCATTTTACAAACGTGCTTATTTCTGGAGTGAACATGCAGTTCTACTCAAGAGTAAGCAACTAAGCGAAATAAACCTATAGAACACTTATTTGTCTTCTATCTATGCATTCTGACACTCCAACAATGTGTTTTGCTTCAATTTGACTCATTTTACAAAGGTGCTTATTTCTGGAGTGAACATACAGTTCTACTCAATAGTAAGCAACTAAGCGAAATAAACCTATAGAACGCTTATTTGTCTTCTATCTATGCATTCTGACACTCCAACAAAGTGTTTTGCTTCAATTTGGCTCATTTTACAAACGTGCTTATTTCTGGAGTGAACATGCAGTTCTACTCAAGAGTAAGCAACTAAGCGAAATAAACCTATAGAACGCTTATTTGTCTTCTATCTATGCATTCTGACACTCCACCAATATGTTTTGCTTCAATTTGGCTCATTTTACAAACGTGCTCATTTCTGGAGTGAACATGCAGTTCTACTCAAGAGTAAGCAACTAAGCGAAATAAAAGTATAGAACGCTTATTTGTCTTCTATCTATGCATTCTGACACTCCAACAATGTGTTTTGCTTCAATTTGACTCATTTTACAAAGGTGCTTATTTCTGGAGAGAACATGCAGTTCTACTCAAGAGTAAGCAACTAAGCGAAATAAACCTATAGAACGCTTATTTATATTCTATCTATGCATTCTGACACTCCACCAATATGTTTTGCTTCAATTTGGCTCATTTTAAAAACGTGCTTATTTCTGGAGTGAACATGCAGTTCTACTCATGAGTAAGCAACTAAGCGAAATAAACCTATAGATCGCTTATTTATCTTCTATCTATGCATTCTGACACTCCACCAATATGTTTTGCTTCAATTTGGCTCATTTTACAAAGGTGCTTATTTCTGGAGTGAACATGCAGTTCTACTCAAGAGTAAGCAACTAAGCGAAATAAACCTATAGAACGCTTATTTGTCTTCTATCTATGCATTCTGACACTCCAACAATGTGTTTTGCTTCAATTTGGCTCATTTTACAAAGGTGCTTATTTCTGGAGTGAACATGCAGTTCTACTCAAGAGTAAGCAACTAAGCGAAATAAACCTATAGATCGCTTATTTATATTCTATCTATGCATTCTGACACTCCACCAATATGTTTTGCTTCAATTTGGCTCATTTTAAAAACGTGCTTATTTCTGGAGTGAACATGCAGTTCTACTCATGAGTAAGCAACTAAGCGAAATAAACCTATAGATCGCTTATTTATCTTCTATCTATGCATTCTGACACTCCACCAATATGTTTTGCTTCAATTTGGCTCATTTTACAAAGGTGCTTATTTCTGGAGTGAACATGCATATCTACTCAAGAGTAAGCAACTAAGCGAAATAAACCTATAGAACGCTTATTTGTCTTCTATCTTTGCATTCTGACACTCCACCAATATGTTTTGCTTCAATTTGGCTCATTTTACAAACGTGCTCATTTCTGGAGTGAACATGCAGTTCTACTCAAGAGTAAGCAACTAAGCGAAATAAACCTATAGAACGCTTATTTGTCTTCTATCTATGCATTCTGACACTCCAACAATGTGTTTTGCTTCAATTTGGCTCATTTTACAAAGGTGCTTATTTCTGGAGTGAACATGCAGTTCTACTCAATAGTAAGCAACTAAGCGAAATAAACCTATAGAACGCTTACTTGTCTTCTATCTATGCATTCTGACACTACAACAAAGTGTTTTGCTTCAATTTGGCTCATTTTCCAAAGGTGCTTATTTCTGGAGTGAACATGCAGTTCTACTCAAGAATAAGCAACTAAGCGAAATAAACCTATAGAACACTTATTTGTCTTCTATCTATGCATTCTGACACTCCAACAATGTGTTTTGCTTCAATTTGGCTCATTTTCCAAAGGTGCTTATTTCTGGAGTGAACATGCAGTTCTACTCAAGAGTAAGCAACTAAGCGAAATAAACCTATAGAACACTTACTTGTCTTCTATCTATGCATTCTGACACTCCAACAAAGTGTTTTGCTTCAATTTGGCTCATTTTACAAACGTGCTTATTTCTGGAGTGAACATGCAGTTCTACTCAAGAGTAAGCAACTAAGCGAAATAAACCTATAGATCGCTTATTTATCTTCTATCTATGCATTCTGACACTCCACCAATATGTTTTGCTTCAATTTGGCTCATTTTACAAAGGTGCTTATTTCTGGAGTGAACATGCATTTCTACTCAAGAGTAAGCAACTAAGCGAAATAAACCTATAGAATGCTTACTTGTCTTCTATCTATGCATTGTGACACTCCAACAATGTGTTTTGCTTAAATTTGGCTCATTTTACAAACGTGCTTATTTCTGGAGTGAACATGCAGTTCTACTCAAGAGTAAGCAACTAAGCGAAATAAAACTATAGAACGCTTATTTGTCTTCTATCTGTGCAATCTGACACTCCAACCATGTGTTTTGCTTCAATTTGGCTCATTTTACAAAGGTGCTTATTTCTGGAGTTCACATGCAGTTCTACTCATGAGTAAGCAACTAAGCGAAATAAACCTATAGAATGCTTATTTATCTTCTATCTATGCATTCTGACACTCCAACAATGTGTTTTGCTTCAATTTGGCTCATTTTACAAAGGTGCTTATTTCTGGAGTGAACATGCATATCTACTCAAGAGTAAGCAACTAAGCGAAATAAACCTATAGAACGCTTATTTGTCTTCTATCTTTGCATTCTGACACTCCACCAATATGTTTTGCTTCAATTTGGCTCATTTTACAAACGTGCTCATTTCTGGAGTGAACATGCAGTTCTACTCAAGAGTAAGCAACTAAGCGAAATAAACCTATAGAACGCTTATTTGTCTTCTATCTATGCATTCTGACACTCCAACAATGTGTTTTGCTTCAATTTGGCTCATTTTACAAACGTGCTTATTTCTGGAGTGAACATGCAGTTCTACTCAAGAGTAAGCAACTAAGCGAAATAAACCTATAGAACACTTATTTGTCTTCTATCTATGCATTCTGACACTCCAACAATGTGTTTTGCTTCAATTTGACTCATTTTACAAAGGTGCTTATTTCTGGAGTGAACATGCAGTTCTACTCAATAGTAAGCAACTAAGCGAAATAAACCTATAGAACGCTTACTTGTCTTCTATCTATGCATTCTGACACTACAACAAAGTGTTTTGCTTCAATTTGGCTCATTTTCCAAAGGTGCTTATTTCTGGAGTGAACATGCAGTTCTACTCAAGAATAAGCAACTAAGCGAAATAAACCTATAGAACACTTATTTGTCTTCTATCTATGCATTCTGACACTCCAACAATGTGTTTTGCTTCAATTTGGCTCATTTTCCAAAGGTGCTTATTTCTGGAGTGAACATGCAGTTCTACTCAAGAGTAAGCAACTAAGCGAAATAAACCTATAGAACACTTACTTGTCTTCTATCTATGCATTCTGACACTCCAACAAAGTGTTTTGCTTCAATTTGGCTCATTTTACAAACGTGCTTATTTCTGGAGTGAACATGCAGTTCTACTCAAGAGTAAGCAACTAAGCGAAATAAACCTATAGATCGCTTATTTATCTTCTATCTATGCATTCTGACACTCCACCAATATGTTTTGCTTCAATTTGGCTCATTTTACAAAGGTGCTTATTTCTGGAATGAACATGCATTTCTACTCAAGAGTAAGCAACTAAGCGAAATAAACCTATAGAATGCTTACTTGTCTTCTATCTATGCATTGTGACACTCCAACAATGTGTTTTGCTTCAATTTGGCTCATTTTACAAACGTGCTTATTTCTGGAGTGAACATGCAGTTCTACTCAAGAGTAAGCAACTAAGCGAAATAAAACTATAGAACGCTTATTTGTCTTCTATCTGTGCAATCTGACACTCCAACCATGTGTTTTGCTTCAATTTGGCTCATTTTACAAAGGTGCTTATTTCTGGAGTTCACATGCAGTTCTACTCATGAGTAAGCAACTAAGCGAAATAAACCTATAGATTGCTTATTTATCTTCTATCTATGCATTCTGACACTCCAACAATGTGTTTTGCGTCAATTTGGCTCATTTTACAAAGGTGCTTATTTCTGGAGTTCACATGCATATCTACTCAAGAGTAAGCAACTAAGCGAAATAAACCTATAGAACGCTTATTTGTCTTCTATCTATGCATTCTGACACTCCAACAATGTGTTTTGCTTCAATTTGGCTCATTTTACAAACGTGCTTATTTCTGGAGTGAACATGCAGTTCTACTCAAGAGTAAGCAACTAAGCGAAATAAACCTATAGATCGCTTATTTATATTCTATCTATGCATTCTGACACTCCACCAATATGTTTTGCTTCAATTTGGCTCATTTTAAAAACGTGCTTATTTCTGGAGTGAACATGCAGTTCTACTCATGAGTAAGCAACTAAGCGAAATAAACCTATAGATCGCTTATTTATCTTCTATCTATGAATTCTGACACTCCACCAATATGTTTTGCTTCAATTTGGCTCATTTTACAAAGGTGCTTATTTCTGGAGTGAACGTGCATTTCTACTCAAGAGTAAGCAACTAAGCGAAATAAACCTATAGAACGCTTACTTGTCTTCTATCTGTGCAATCTGACACTCCAACCATGTGTTTTGCTTCAATTTGGCTCATTTTACAAAGGTGCTTATTTCTGGAGTTCACATGCAGTTCTACTCATGAGTAAGCAACTAAGCGAAATAAACCTATAGATTGCTTATTTATCTTCTATCTATGCATTCTGACACTCCAACAATGTGTTTTGCTTCAATTTGGCTCATTTTACAAAGGTGCTTATTTCTGGAGTGAACATGCATATCTACTCAAGAGTAAGCAACTAAGCGAAATAAACCTATAGAACGCTTATTTGTCTTCTATCTTTGCATTCTGACACTCCACCAATATGTTTTGCTTCAATTTGGCTCATTTTACAAACGTGCTCATTTCTGGAGTGAACATGCAGTTCTACTCAAGAGTAAGCAACTAAGCGAAATAAACCTATAGAACACTTATTTGTCTTCTATCTATGCATTCTGACACTCCAACAATGTGTTTTGCTTCAATTTGGCTCATTTTACAAACGTGCTTATTTCTGGAGTGAACATGCAGTTCTACTCAAGAGTAAGCAACTAAGCGAAATAAACCTATAGAACACTTATTTGTCTTCTATCTATGCATTCTGACACTCCAACAATGTGTTTTGCTTCAATTTGACTCATTTTACAAAGGTGCTTATTTCTGGAGTGAACATGCAGTTCTACTCAATAGTAAGCAACTAAGCGAAATAAACCTATAGAACGCTTACTTGTCTTCTATCTATGCATTCTGACACTACAACAAAGTGTTTTGCTTCAATTTGGCTCATTTTCCAAAGGTGCTTATTTCTGGAGTGAACATGCAGTTCTACTCAAGAATAAGCAACTAAGCGAAATAAACCTATAGAACACTTATTTGTCTTCTATCTATGCATTCTGACACTCCGACAATGTGTTTTGCTTCAATTTGGCTCATTTTCCAAAGGTGCTTATTTCTGGAGTGAACATGCAGTTCTACTCAAGAGTAAGCAACTAAGCGAAATAAACCTATAGAACACTTACTTGTCTTCTATCTATGCATTCTGACACTCCAACAAAGTGTTTTGCTTCAATTTGGCTCATTTTACAAACGTGCTTATTTCTGGAGTGAACATGCAGTTCTACTCAAGAGTAAGCAACTAAGCGAAATAAACCTATAGATCGCTTATTTATCTTCTATCTATGCATTCTGACACTCCACCAATATGTTTTGCTTCAATTTGGCTCATTTTACAAAGGTGCTTATTTCTGGAGTGAACATGCATTTCTACTCAAGAGTAAGCAACTAAGCGAAATAAACCTATAGAATGCTTACTTGTCTTCTATCTATGCATTGTGACACTCCAACAATGTGTTTTGCTTAAATTTGGCTCATTTTACAAACGTGCTTATTTCTGGAGTGAACATGCAGTTCTACTCAAGAGTAAGCAACTAAGCGAAATAAAACTATAGAACGCTTATTTGTCTTCTATCTATGCATCCTGACACTCCACCAATATGTTTTGCTTCAATTTGGCTCATTTTAAAAACGTGCTTATTTCTGGAGTGAACATGTAGTTCTACTCAAGAGTAAGCAACTAAGCGAAATAAACCTATAGAACGCTTATTTGTCTTCTATCTATGCATTCTGACACTCCAACAATGTGTTTTGCTTCAATTTGGCTCATTTTACAAAGGTGCTTATTTCTGGAGTGAACATGCAGTTCTACTCAAGAGTAAGCAACTAAGCGAAATAAACCTATAGAACGCTTATTTGTCTTCTATCTATGCATTCTGACACTCCAACAATGTGTTTTGCTTCAATTTGGCTCATTTTACAAAGGTGCTTATTTCTGGAGTGAACATGCAGTTCTACTCAAGAGTAAGCAACTAAGCGAAATAAACCTATAGATCGCTTATTTATATTCTATCTATGCATTCTGACACTCCACCAATATGTTTTGCTTCAATTTGGCTCATTTTAAAAACGTGCTTATTTCTGGAGTGAACATGCAGTTCTACTCATGAGTAAGCAACTAAGCGAAATAAACCTATAGATCGCTTATTTATCTTCTATGAATTCTGACACTCCACCAATATGTTTTGCTTCAATTTGGCTCATTTTACAAAGGTGCTTATTTCTGGAGTGAACATGCATTTCTACTCAAGAGTAAGCAACTAAGCGAAATAAACCTATAGAATGCTTACTTGTCTTCTATCTATGCATTGTGACACTCCAACAATGTGTTTTGCTTCAATTTGGCTCATTTTACAAACGTGCTTATTTCTGGAGTGAACATGCAGTTCTTCTCAAGAGTAAGCAACTAAGCGAAATAAAACTATAGAACGCTTATTTGTCTTCTATCTGTGCATTCTGACACTCCAACAATGTGTTTTGCTTCAATTTGGCTCATTTTACAAAGGTGCTTATTTCTGGAGTTCACATGCAGTTCTACTCATGAGTAAGCAACTAAGCGAAATAAACCTATAGAACACTTATTTGTCTTCTGTCTATGGATTCTGACACTCCAACAATGTGTTTTGCTTCAATTTGGCTCATTTTACAAAGGTGCTTATTTCTGGAGTGAACATGCAGTTCTACTCAAGAGTAAGCAACTAAGCGAAATAAACCTATAGAACGCTTATTTGCTTTCTATCTGTGCAATCTGACACTCCAACAATGTGTTTTGCTTCAATTTGGCTCATTTTACAAAGGTGCATATTTCTGGAGTTCACATGCAGTTCTACTCATGAGTAAGCAACTAAGCGAAATAAACCTATAGATCGCTTATTTATCTTCTATCTATGCATTCTGACACTCCACCAATATGTTTTGCTTCAATTTGGCTCATTTTACAAAGGTGCTTATTTCTGGAGTGAACATGCAGTTCTACTCAAGAGTAAGCAATTAAGCGAAATAAACCTATAGAATGCTTACTTGTCTTCTATCTATGCATTGTGACACTCCAACAATGTGTTTTGCTTCAATTTGGCTCATTTTACAAAGGTGCTTATATCTGGAGTGAACATGCAGTTCTACTCAAGAGTAAGCAACTAAGCGAAATAAACCTATAGATCGCTTATTTATCTTCTATCTATGCATTCTGACACTCCACCAATATGTTTTGCTTCAATTTGGCTCATTTTACAAAGGTGCTTATTTCTGGAGTGAACATGCAGTTCTACTCAAGAGTAAGCAACTAAGCGAAATAAACCTATAGAATGCTTACTTGTCTTCTATCTATGCATTGTGACACTCCAACAATGTGTTTTGCTTCAATTTGGCTCATTTTACAAAGGTGCTTATTTCTGGAGTGAACATGCAGTTCTACTCAAGAGTAAGCAACTAAGCGAAATAAACCTATAGAACGCTTATTTATATTCTATCTATGCATTCTGACACACCACCAATATGTTTTGCTTCAATTTGGCTCATTTTACAAACGTGCTTATTTCTGGAGTGAACATGCAGTTCTACTCAAGAGTAAGCAACTAAGCGAAATAAAACTATAGAACGCTTATTTGTCTTCTATCTGTGCAATCTGACACTCCAACCATGTGTTTTGCTTCAATTTGGCTCATTTTACAAAGGTGCTTATTTCTGGAGTTCACATGCAGTTCTACTCATGAGTAAGCAACTAAGCGAAATAAACCTATAGATTGCTTATTTATCTTCTATCTATGCATTCTGACACTCCAACAATGTGTTTTGCTTCAATTTGGCTCATTTTACAAAGGTGCTTATTTCTCGAGTGAACATGCAGTTCTACTCAAGAGTAAGCAACTAAGCGAAATAAACCTATAGAACGCTTATTTGTCTTCTATCTATGCATTCTGACACTCCACCAATATGTTTTGCTTCAATTTGGCTTATTTTACAAACGTGCTCATTTCTGGAGTGAACATGCAGTTCTACTCAAGAGTAAGCAACTAAGCGAAATAAACCTATAGAACGCTTATTTGTCTTCTATCTATGCATTCTGACACTCCAACAATGTGTTTTGCTTCAATTTGACTCATTTTACAAAGGTGCTTATTTCTGGAGTTCACATGCAGTTCTACTCATGAGTAAGCAACTAAGCGAAATAAACCTATAGATTGCTTATTTATCTTCTATCTATGCATTCTGACACTCCAACAATGTGTTTTGCTTCAATTTGGCTCATTTTACAAAGGTGCTTATTTCTGGAGAGAACATGCAGTTCTACTCAATAGTAAGCAACTAAGCGAAATAAACCTATAGAATGCTTACTTGTCTTCTATCTATGCATTGTGACACTCCAACAATGTGTTTTGCTTCAATTTGGCTCATTTTACAAAGGTGCTTATTTCTGGAGTTCACATGCAGTTCTACTCATGAGTAAGCAACTAAGCGAAATAAACCTATAGATTGCTTATTTATCTTCTATCTATGCATTCTGACACTCCAACAATGTGTTTTGCTTCAATTTGGCTCATTTTACAAAGGTGCTTATTTCTGGAGTGAACATGCAGTTCTACTCAAGAGTAAGCAACTAAGCGAAATAAACCTATAGAACGCTTATTTGTCTTCTATCTATGCATTCTGACACTCCACCAATATGTTTTGCTTCAATTTGGCTCATTTTACAAACGTGCTCATTTCTGGAGTGAACATGCAGTTCTACTCAAGAGTAAGCAACTAAGCGAAATAAACCTATAGAACGCTTATTTGTCTTCTATCTATGCATTCTGACACTCCAACAATGTGTTTTGCTTCAATTTGACTCATTTTACAAAGGTGCTTATTTCTGGAGAGAACATGCAGTTCTACTCAATAGTAAGCAACTAAGCGAAATAAACCTATAGAACGCTTTCTTGTCTTCTATCTATGCATTCTGACACTCCAACAATGTGTTTTGCTTCAATTTGGCTCATTTTACAAAGGTGCTTATATCTGGAGTGAACATGCAGTTCTACTCAAGAGTAAGCAACTAAGCGAAATAAACCTATAGATCGCTTATTTATCTTCTATCTATGCATTCTGACACTCCACCAATATGTTTTGCTTCAATTTGGCTCATTTTACAAAGGTGCTTATTTCTGGAGAGAACATGCAGTTCTACTCAAGAGTAAGCAACTAAGCGAAATAAACCTATAGAACGCTTTCTTGTCTTCTATCTATGCATTCTGACACTCCAACAATGTGTTTTGCTTCAATTTGGCTCATTTTACAAAGGTGCTTATATCTGGAGTGAACATGCAGTTCTACTCAAGAGTAAGCAACTAAGCGAAATAAACCTATAGATCGCTTATTTATCTTCTATCTATGCATTCTGACACTCCACCAATATGTTTTGCTTCAATTTGGCTCATTTTACAAAGGTGCTTATTTCTGGAGTGAACATGCAGTTCTACTCAAGAGTAAGCAACTAAGCGAAATAAACCTATAGAATGCTTACTTGTCTTCTATCTATGCATTGTGACACTCCAACAATGTGTTTTGCTTCAATTTGGCTCATTTTACAAAGGTGCTTATATCTGGAGTGAACATGCAGTTCTACTCAAGAGTAAGCAACTAAGCGAAATAAACCTATAGATCGCTTATTTATCTTCTATCTATGCATTCTGACACTCCACCAATATGTTTTGCTTCAATTTGGCTCATTTTACAAAGGTGCTTATTTCTGGAGTGAACATGCAGTTCTACTCAAGAGTAAGCAACTAAGCGAAATAAACCTATAGAATGCTTACTTGTCTTCTATCTATGCATTCTGACACTCCACCAATATGTTTTGCTTCAATTTGGCTCATTTTACAAAGGTGCTTATTTCTGGAGTAAACATGCAGTTCTACTCAAGAGTAAGCAACTAAGCGAAATAAACCTATAGATCGCTTATTTATATTCTATCTATGCATTCTGACACTCCACCAATATGTTTTGCTTCAATTTGGCTCATTATAAAAACGTGCTTATTTCTGGAGTGAACATGCAGTTCTACTCATGAGTAAGCAACTAAGCGAAATAAAACTATAGAACGCTTATTTGTCTTCTATCTGTGCAATCTGACACTCCAACCATGTGTTTTGCTTCAATTTGGCTCATTTTACAAAGGTGCTTATTTCTGGAGTTCACATGCAGTTCTACTCATGAGTAAGCAACTAAGCGAAATAAACCTATAGATTGCTTATTTATCTTCTATCTATGCATTCTGACACTCCAACAATGTGTTTTGCTTCAATTTGGCTCATTTTACAAACGTGCTTATTTCTGGAGTGAACATGCAGTTCTACTCAAGAGTAAGCAACTAAGCGAAATAAACCTATAGAACGCTTATTTGTCTTCTATCTATGCATTCTGACACTCCACCAATATGTTTTGCTTCAATTTGGCTCATTTTACAAACGTGCTCATTTCTGGAGTGAACATGCAGTTCTACTCAAGAGTAAGCAACTAAGCGAAATAAACCTATAGAACGCTTATTTGTCTTCTATCTATGCATTCTGACACTCCAACAATGTGTTTTGCTTCAATTTGACTCATTTTACAAAGGTGCTTATTTCTGGAGAGAACATGCAGTTCTACTCAATAGTAAGCAACTAAGCGAAATAAACCTATAGAACGCTTTCTTGTCTTCTATCTATGCATTCTGACACTCCAACAATGTGTTTTGCTTCAATTTGGCTCATTTTACAAAGGTGCTTATATCTGGAGTGAACATGCAGTTCTACTCAAGAGTAAGCAACTAAGCGAAATAAACCTATAGATCGCTTATTTATCTTCTATCTATGCATTCTGACACTCCACCAATATGTTTTGCTTCAATTTGGCTCATTTTACAAAGGTGCTTATTTCTGGAGAGAACATGCAGTTCTACTCAAGAGTAAGCAACTAAGCGAAATAAACCTATAGAACGCTTTCTTGTCTTCTATCTATGCATTCTGACACTCCAACAATGTGTTTTGCTTCAATTTGGCTCATTTTACAAAGGTGCTTATATCTGGAGTGAACATGCAGTTCTACTCAAGAGTAAGCAACTAAGCGAAATAAACCTATAGATCGCTTATTTATCTTCTATCTATGCATTCTGACACTCCACCAATATGTTTTGCTTCAATTTGGCTCATTTTACAAAGGTGCTTATTTCTGGAGTGAACATGCAGTTCTACTCAAGAGTAAGCAACTAAGCGAAATAAACCTATAGAATGCTTACTTGTCTTCTATCTATGCATTGTGACACTCCAACAATGTGTTTTGCTTCAATTTGGCTGATTTTACAAAGGTGCTTATATCTGGAGTGAACATGCAGTTCTACTCAAGAGTAAGCAACTAAGCGAAATAAACCTATAGATCGCTTATTTATCTTCTATCTATGCATTCTGACACTCCACCAATATGTTTTGCTTCAATTTGGCTCATTTTACAAAGGTGCTTATTTCTGGAGTGAACATGCAGTTCTACTCAAGAGTAAGCAACTAAGCGAAATAAACCTATAGAATGCTTACTTGTCTTCTATCTATGCATTGTGACACTCCAACAATGTGTTTTGCTTCAATTTGGCTCATTTTACAAAGGTGCTTATTTCTGGAGTGAACATGCAGTTCTACTCAAGAGTAAGCAACTAAGCGAAATAAACCTATAGAACGCTTATTTATATTCTATCTATGCATTCTGACACACCACCAATATGTTTTGCTTCAATTTGGCTCATTTTACAAACGTGCTTATTTCTGGAGTGAACATGCAGTTCTACTCAAGAGTAAGCAACTAAGCGAAATAAAACTATAGAACGCTTATTTGTCTTCTATCTGTGCAATCTGACACTCCAACCATGTGTTTTGCTTCAATTTGGCTCATTTTACAAAGGTGCTTATTTCTGGAGTTCACATGCAGTTCTACTCATGAGTAAGCAACTAAGCGAAATAAACCTATAGATTGCTTATTTATCTTCTATCTATGCATTCTGACACTCCAACAATGTGTTTTGCTTCAATTTGGCTCATTTTACAAAGGTGCTTATTTCTGGAGTGAACATGCAGTTCTACTCAAGAGTAAGCAACTAAGCGAAATAAACCTATAGAACGCTTATTTGTCTTCTATCTATGCATTCTGACACTCCACCAATATGTTTTGCTTCAATTTGGCTCATTTTACAAACGTGCTCATTTCTGGAGTGAACATGCAGTTCTACTCAAGAGTAAGCAACTAAGCGAAATAAACCTATAGAACGCTTATTTGTCTTCTATCTATGCATTCTGACACTCCAACAATGTGTTTTGCTTCAATTTGACTCATTTTACAAAGGTGCTTATTTCTGGAGAGAACATGCAGTTCTACTCAATAGTAAGCAACTAAGCGAAATAAACCTATAGATCGCTTATTTATCTTCTATCTATGCATTCTGACACTCCACCAATATGTTTTGCTTCAATTTGGCTCATTTTACAAAGGTGCTTATTTCTGGAGTTCACATGCAGTTCTACTCATGAGTAAGCAACTAAGCGAAATAAACCTATAGATTGCTTATTTATCTTCTATCTATGCATTCTGACACTCCAACAATGTGTTTTGCTTCAATTTGGCTCATTTTACAAAGGTGCTTATTTCTGGAGTGAACATGCAGTTCTACTCAAGAGTAAGCAACTAAGCGAAATAAACCTATAGAACGCTTATTTGTCTTCTATCTATGCATTCTGACACTCCACCAATATGTTTTGCTTCAATTTGGCTCATTTTACAAACGTGCTCATTTCTGGAGTGAACATGCAGTTCTACTCAAGAGTAAGCAACTAAGCGAAATAAACCTATAGAACGCTTATTTGTCTTCTATCTATGCATTCTGACACTCCAACAATGTGTTTTGCTTCAATTTGACTCATTTTACAAAGGTGCTTATTTCTGGAGTTCACATGCAGTTCTACTCATGAGTAAGCAACTAAGCGAAATAAACCTATAGATTGCTTATTTATCTTCTATCTATGCATTCTGACACTCCAACAATGTGTTTTGCTTCAATTTGGCTCATTTTACAAAGGTGCTTATTTCTGGAGAGAACATGCAGTTCTACTCAATAGTAAGCAACTAAGCGAAATAAACCTATAGAATGCTTACTTGTCTTCTATCTATGCATTGTGACACTCCAACAATGTGTTTTGCTTCAATTTGGCTCATTTTACAAAGGTGCTTATTTCTGGAGTTCACATGCAGTTCTACTCATGAGTAAGCAACTAAGCGAAATAAACCTATAGATTGCTTATTTATCTTCTATCTATGCATTCTGACACTCCAACAATGTGTTTTGCTTCAATTTGGCTCATTTTACAAAGGTGCTTATTTCTGGAGTGAACATGCAGTTCTACTCAAGAGTAAGCAACTAAGCGAAATAAACCTATAGAACGCTTATTTGTCTTCTATCTATGCATTCTGACACTCCACCAATATGTTTTGCTTCAATTTGGCTCATTTTACAAACGTGCTCATTTCTGGAGTGAACATGCAGTTCTACTCAAGAGTAAGCAACTAAGCGAAATAAACCTATAGAACGCTTATTTGTCTTCTATCTATGCATTCTGACACTCCAACAATGTGTTTTGCTTCAATTTGACTCATTTTACAAAGGTGCTTATTTCTGGAGAGAACATGCAGTTCTACTCAATAGTAAGCAACTAAGCGAAATAAACCTATAGAACGCTTTCTTGTCTTCTATCTATGCATTCTGACACTCCAACAATGTGTTTTGCTTCAATTTGGCTCATTTTACAAAGGTGCTTATATCTGGAGTGAACATGCAGTTCTACTCAAGAGTAAGCAACTAAGCGAAATAAACCTATAGATCGCTTATTTATCTTCTATCTATGCATTCTGACACTCCACCAATATGTTTTGCTTCAATTTGGCTCATTTTACAAAGGTGCTTATTTCTGGAGAGAACATGCAGTTCTACTCAAGAGTAAGCAACTAAGCGAAATAAACCTATAGAACGCTTTCTTGTCTTCTATCTATGCATTCTGACACTCCAACAATGTGTTTTGCTTCAATTTGGCTCATTTTACAAAGGTGCTTATATCTGGAGTGAACATGCAGTTCTACTCAAGAGTAAGCAACTAAGCGAAATAAACCTATAGATCGCTTATTTATCTTCTATCTATGCATTCTGACACTCCACCAATATGTTTTGCTTCAATTTGGCTCATTTTACAAAGGTGCTTATTTCTGGAGTGAACATGCAGTTCTACTCAAGAGTAAGCAACTAAGCGAAATAAACCTATAGAATGCTTACTTGTCTTCTATCTATGCATTGTGACACTCCAACAATGTGTTTTGCTTCAATTTGGCTCATTTTACAAAGGTGCTTATATCTGGAGTGAACATGCAGTTCTACTCAAGAGTAAGCAACTAAGCGAAATAAACCTATAGATCGCTTATTTATCTTCTATCTATGCATTCTGACACTCCACCAATATGTTTTGCTTCAATTTGGCTCATTTTACAAAGGTGCTTATTTCTGGAGTGAACATGCAGTTCTACTCAAGAGTAAGCAACTAAGCGAAATAAACCTATAGAATGCTTACTTGTCTTCTATCTATGCATTCTGACACTCCACCAATATGTTTTGCTTCAATTTGGCTCATTTTACAAAGGTGCTTATTTCTGGAGTAAACATGCAGTTCTACTCAAGAGTAAGCAACTAAGCGAAATAAACCTATAGATCGCTTATTTATATTCTATCTATGCATTCTGACACTCCACCAATATGTTTTGCTTCAATTTGGCTCATTATAAAAACGTGCTTATTTCTGGAGTGAACATGCAGTTCTACTCATGAGTAAGCAACTAAGCGAAATAAAACTATAGAACGCTTATTTGTCTTCTATCTGTGCAATCTGACACTCCAACCATGTGTTTTGCTTCAATTTGGCTCATTTTACAAAGGTGCTTATTTCTGGAGTTCACATGCAGTTCTACTCATGAGTAAGCAACTAAGCGAAATAAACCTATAGATTGCTTATTTATCTTCTATCTATGCATTCTGACACTCCAACAATGTGTTTTGCTTCAATTTGGCTCATTTTACAAACGTGCTTATTTCTGGAGTGAACATGCAGTTCTACTCAAGAGTAAGCAACTAAGCGAAATAAACCTATAGAACGCTTATTTGTCTTCTATCTATGCATTCTGACACTCCACCAATATGTTTTGCTTCAATTTGGCTCATTTTACAAACGTGCTCATTTCTGGAGTGAACATGCAGTTCTACTCAAGAGTAAGCAACTAAGCGAAATAAACCTATAGAACGCTTATTTGTCTTCTATCTATGCATTCTGACACTCCAACAATGTGTTTTGCTTCAATTTGGCTCATTTTACAAAGGTGCTTATTTCTGGAGAGAACATGCAGTTCTACTCAATAGTAAGCAACTAAGCGAAATAAACCTATAGAACGCTTTCTTGTCTTCTATCTATGCATTCTGACACTCCAACAATGTGTTTTGCTTCAATTTGGCTCATTTTACAAAGGTGCTTATATCTGGAGTGAACATGCAGTTCTACTCAAGAGTAAGCAACTAAGCGAAATAAACCTATAGATCGCTTATTTATCTTCTATCTATGCATTCTGACACTCCACCAATATGTTTTGCTTCAATTTGGCTCATTTTACAAAGGTGCTTATTTCTGGAGAGAACATGCAGTTCTACTCAAGAGTAAGCAACTAAGCGAAATAAACCTATAGAACGCTTTCTTGTCTTCTATCTATGCATTCTGACACTCCAACAATGTGTTTTGCTTCAATTTGGCTCATTTTACAAAGGTGCTTATATCTGGAGTGAACATGCAGTTCTACTCAAGAGTAAGCAACTAAGCGAAATAAACCTATAGATCGCTTATTTATCTTCTATCTATGCATTCTGACACTCCACCAATATGTTTTGCTTCAATTTGGCTCATTTTACAAAGGTGCTTATTTCTGGAGTGAACATGCAGTTCTACTCAAGAGTAAGCAACTAAGCGAAATAAACCTATAGAATGCTTACTTGTCTTCTATCTATGCATTGTGACACTCCAACAATGTATTTTGCTTCAATTTGGCTCATTTTACAAAGGTGCTTATATCTGGAGTGAACATGCAGTTCTACTCAAGAGTAAGCAACTAAGCGAAATAAACCTATAGATCGCTTATTTATCTTCTATCTATGCATTCTGACACTCCACCAATATGTTTTGCTTCAATTTGGCTCATTTTACAAAGGTGCTTATTTCTGGAGTGAACATGCAGTTCTACTCAAGAGTAAGCAACTAAGCGAAATAAACCTATAGAACGCTTATTTATATTCTATCTATGCATTCTGACACACCACCAATATGTTTTGCTTCAATTTGGCTCATTTTACAAACGTGCTTATTTCTGGAGTGAACATGCAGTTCTACTCAAGAGTAAGCAACTAAGCGAAATAAAACTATAGAACGCTTATTTGTCTTCTATCTGTGCAATCTGACACTCCAACCATGTGTTTTGCTTCAATTTGGCTCATTTTACAAAGGTGCTTATTTCTGGAGTTCACATGCAGTTCTACTCATGAGTAAGCAACTAAGCGAAATAAACCTATAGATTGCTTATTTATCTTCTATCTATGCATTCTGACACTCCAACAATGTGTTTTGCTTCAATTTGGCTCATTTTACGAAGGTGCTTATTTCTGGAGTGAACATGCAGTTCTACTCAAGAGTAAGCAACTAAGCGAAATAAACCTATAGAACGCTTATTTGTCTTCTATCTATGCATTCTGACACTCCAACAATGTGTTTTGCTTCAATTTGACTCATTTTACAAAGGTGCTTATTTCTGGAGAGAACATGCAGTTCTACTCAATAGTAAGCAACTAAGCGAAATAAACCTATAGAATGCTTACTTGTCTTCTATCTATGCATTGTGACACTCCAACAATGTGTTTTGCTTCAATTTGGCTCATTTTACAAATGTGCTTATTTCTGGAGTGAACATGCAGTTCTACTCAAGAGTAAGCAACTAAGCGAAATAAAACTATAGAACGCTTATTTGTCTTCTATCTGTGCAATCTGACACTCCAACCATGTGTTTTGCTTCAATTTGGCTCATTTTACAAAGGTGCTTATTTCTGGAGTTCACATGCAGTTCTACTCATGAGTAAGCAACTAAGCGAAATAAACCTATAGATTGCTTATTTATCTTCTATCTATGCATTCTGACACTCCAACAATGTGTTTTGCTTCAATTTGGCTCATTTTACGAAGGTGCTTATTTCTGGAGTGAACATGCAGTTCTACTCAAGAGTAAGCAACTAAGCGAAATAAACCTATAGAACGCTTATTTGTCTTCTATCTATGCATTCTGACACTCCACCAATATGTTTTGCTTCAATTTGGCTCATTTTACAAAGGTGCTTATTTCTGGAGTGAACATGCAGTTCTACTCAAGAGTAAGCAACTAAGCGAAATAAACCTATAGAATGCTTACTTGTCTTCTATCTATGCATTGTGACACTCCAACAATGTGTTTTGCTTCAATTTGGCTCATTTTACAAAGGTGCTTATATCTGGAGTGAACATGCAGTTCTACTCAAGAGTAAGCAACTAAGCGAAATAAACCTATAGATCGCTTATTTATCTTCTATCTATGCATTCTGACACTCCACCAATATGTTTTGCTTCAATTTGGCTCATTTTACAAAGGTGCTTATTTCTGGAGTGAACATGCAGTTCTACTCAAGAGTAAGCAACTAAGCGAAATAAACCTATAGAATGCTTACTTGTCTTCTATCTATGCATTGTGACACTCCAACAATGTGTTTTGCTTCAATTTGGCTCATTTTACAAAGGTGCTTATTTCTGGAGTGAACATGCAGTTCTACTCAAGAGTAAGCAACTAAGCGAAATAAACCTATAGAACGCTTATTTATATTCTATCTATGCATTCTGACACACCACCAATATGTTTTGCTTCAATTTGGCTCATTTTACAAACGTGCTTATTTCTGGAGTGAACATGCAGTTCTACTCAAGAGTAAGCAACTAAGCGAAATAAAACTATAGAACGCTTATTTGTCTTCTATCTTTGCAATCTGACACTCCAACCATGTGTTTTGCTTCAATTTGGCTCATTTTACAAAGGTGCTTATTTCTGGAGTTCACATGCAGTTCTACTCATGAGTAAGCAACTAAGCGAAATAAACCTATAGATTGCTTATTTATCTTCTATCTATGCATTCTGACACTCCAACAATGTGTTTTGCTTCAATTTGGCTCATTTTACAAAGGTGCTTATTTCTGGAGTGAACATGCAGTTCTACTCAAGAGTAAGCAACTAAGCGAAATAAACCTATAGAACGCTTATTTGTCTTCTATCTATGCATTCTGACACTCCACCAATATGTTTTGCTTCAATTTGGCTCATTTTACAAACGTGCTCATTTCTGGAGTGAACATGCAGTTCTACTCAAGAGTAAGCAACTAAGCGAAATAAACCTATAGAACGCTTATTTGTCTTCTATCTATGCATTCTGACACTCCAACAATGTGTTTTGCTTCAATTTGACTCATTTTACAAAGGTGCTTATTTCTGGAGAGAACATGCAGTTCTACTCAATAGTAAGCAACTAAGCGAAATAAACCTATAGAATGCTTACTTGTCTTCTATCTATGCATTGTGACACTCCAACAATGTGTTTTGCTTCAATTTGGCTCATTTTACAAATGTGCTTATTTCTGGAGTGAACATGCAGTTCTACTCAAGAGTAAGCAACTAAGCGAAATAAAACTATAGAACGCTTATTTGTCTTCTATCTGTGCAATCTGACACTCCAACCATGTGTTTTGCTTCAATTTGGCTCATTTTACAAAGGTGCTTATTTCTGGAGTTCACATGCAGTTCTACTCATGAGTAAGCAACTAAGCGAAATAAACCTATAGATTGCTTATTTATCTTCTATCTATGCATTCTGACACTCCAACAATGTGTTTTGCTTCAATTTGGCTCATTTTACGAAGGTGCTTATTTCTGGAGTGAACATGCAGTTCTACTCAAGAGTAAGCAACTAAGCGAAATAAACCTATAGAACGCTTATTTGTCTTCTATCTATGCATTCTGACACTCCACCAATATATTTTGCTTCAATTTGGCTCATTTTACAAACGTGCTCATTTCTGGAGTGAACATGCAGTTCTACTCAAGAGTAAGCAACTAAGCGAAATAAACCTATAGAACGCTTATTTGTCTTCTATCTATGCATTCTGACACTCCAACAATGTGTTTTGCTTCAATTTGACTCATTTTACAAAGGTGCTTATTTCTGGAGAGAACATGCAGTTCTACTCAATAGTAAGCAACTAAGCGAAATAAACCTATAGAACGCTTTCTTGTCTTCTATCTATGCATTCTGACACTCCAACAATGTGTTTTGCTTAAATTTGGCTCATTTTACAAAGGTGCTTATATCTGGAGTGAACATGCAGTTCTACTCAAGAGTAAGCAACTAAGCGAAATAAACCTATAGATCGCTTATTTATCTTCTATCTATGCATTCTGACACTCCACCAATATGTTTTGCTTCAATTTGGCTCATTTTACAAAGGTGCTTATTTCTGGAGAGAACATGCAGTTCTACTCAAGAGTAAGCAACTAAGCGAAATAAACCTATAGAACGCTTTCTTGTCTTCTATCTATGCATTCTGACACTCCAACAATGTGTTTTGCTTCAATTTGGCTCATTTTACAAAGGTGCTTATATCTGGAGTGAACATGCAGTTCTACTCAAGAGTAAGCAACTAAGCGAAATAAACCTATAGATCGCTTATTTATCTTCTATCTATGCATTCTGACACTCCACCAATATGTTTTGCTTCAATTTGGCTCATTTTACAAAGGTGCTTATTTCTGGAGTGAACATGCAGTTCTACTCAAGAGTAAGCAACTAAGCGAAATAAACCTATAGAATGCTTACTTGTCTTCTATCTATGCATTGTGACACTCCAACAATGTGTTTTGCTTCAATTTGGCTCATTTTACAAAGGTGCTTATATCTGGAGTGAACATGCAGTTCTACTCAAGAGTAAGCAACTAAGCGAAATAAACCTATAGATCGCTTATTTATCTTCTATCTATGCATTCTGACACTCCACCAATATGTTTTGCTTCAATTTGGCTCATTTTACAAAGGTGCTTATTTCTGGAGTGAACATGCAGTTCTACTCAAGAGTAAGCAACTAAGCGAAATAAACCTATAGAATGCTTACTTGTCTTCTATCTATGCATTGTGACACTCCAACAATGTGTTTTGCTTCAATTTGGCTCATTTTACAAAGGTGCTTATTTCTGGAGTGAACATGCAGTTCTACTCAAGAGTAAGCAACTAAGCGAAATAAACCTATAGAACGCTTATTTATATTCTATCTATGCATTCTGACACACCACCAATATGTTTTGCTTCAATTTGGCTCATTTTACAAACGTGCTTATTTCTGGAGTGAACATGCAGTTCTACTCAAGAGTAAGCAACTAAGCGAAATAAAACTATAGAACGCTTATTTGTCTTCTATCTGTGCAATCTGACACTCCAACCATGTGTTTTGCTTCAATTTGGCTCATTTTACAAAGGTGCTTATTTCTGGAGTTCACATGCAGTTCTACTCATGAGTAAGCAACTAAGCGAAATAAACCTATAGATTGCTTATTTATCTTCTATCTATGCATTCTGACACTCCAACAATGTGTTTTGCTTCAATTTGGCTCATTTTACAAAGGTGCTTATTTCTGGAGTGAACATGCAGTTCTACTCAAGAGTAAGCAACTAAGCGAAATAAACCTATAGAACGCTTATTTGTCTTCTATCTATGCATTCTGACACTCCACCAATATGTTTTGCTTCAATTTGGCTCATTTTACAAACGTGCTCATTTCTGGAGTGAACATGCAGTTCTACTCAAGAGTAAGCAACTAAGCGAAATAAACCTATAGAACGCTTATTTGTCTTCTATCTATGCATTCTGACACTCCAACAATGTGTTTTGCTTCAATTTGACTCATTTTACAAAGGTGCTTATTTCTGGAGAGAACATGCAGTTCTACTCAATAGTAAGCAACTAAGCGAAATAAACCTATAGAATGCTTACTTGTCTTCTATCTATGCATTGTGACACTCCAACAATGTGTTTTGCTTCAATTTGGCTCATTTTACAAATGTGCTTATTTCTGGAGTGAACATGCAGTTCTACTCAAGAGTAAGCAACTAAGCGAAATAAAACTATAGAACGCTTATTTGTCTTCTATCTGTGCAATCTGACACTCCAACCATGTGTTTTGCTTCAATTTGGCTCATTTTACAAAGGTGCTTATTTCTGGAGTTCACATGCAGTTCTACTCATGAGTAAGCAACTAAGCGAAATAAACCTATAGATTGCTTATTTATCTTCTATCTATGCATTCTGACACTCCAACAATGTGTTTTGCTTCAATTTGGCTCATTTTACGAAGGTGCTTATTTCTGGAGTGAACATGCAGTTCTACTCAAGAGTAAGCAACTAAGCGAAATAAACCTATAGAACGCTTATTTGTCTTCTATCTATGCATTCTGACACTCCACCAATATGTTTTGCTTCAATTTGGCTCATTTTACAAACGTGCTCATTTCTGGAGTGAACATGCAGTTCTACTCAAGAGTAAGCAACTAAGCGAAATAAACCTATAGAACGCTTATTTGTCTTCTATCTATGCATTCTGACACTCCAACAATGTGTTTTGCTTCAATTTGACTCATTTTACAAAGGTGCTTATTTCTGGAGAGAACATGCAGTTCTACTCAATAGTAAGCAACTAAGCGAAATAAACCTATAGAACGCTTTCTTGTCTTCTATCTATGCATTCTGACACTCCAACAATGTGTTTTGCTTAAATTTGGCTCATTTTACAAAGGTGCTTATATCTGGAGTGAACATGCAGTTCTACTCAAGAGTAAGCAACTAAGCGAAATAAACCTATAGATCGCTTATTTATCTTCTATCTGTGCATTCTGACACTCCACCAATATGTTTTGCTTCAATTTGGCTCATTTTACAAAGGTGCTTATTTCTGGAGTGAACATGCAGTTCTACTCAAGAGTAAGCAACTAAGCGAAATAAACCTATAGAATGCTTATTTATCTTCTATCTATGCATTGTGACACTCCAACAATATGTTTTGCTTCAATTTGGCTCATTTTACAAAGGTGCTTATTTCTGGAGTGAACATGCATTTCTACTCAAGAGTAAGCAACTAAGCGAAATAAACCTATAGAATGCTTACTTGTCTTCTATCTATGCATTGTGACACTCCAACAATGTGTTTTGCTTAAATTTGGCTCATTTTACAAACGTGCTTATTTCTGGAGTTCACATGCAGTTCTACTCAAGAGTAAGCAACTAAGCGAAATAAAACTATAGAACGCTTATTTGTCTTCTATCTATGCATCCTGACACTCCACCAATATGTTTTGCTTCAATTTGGCTCATTTTAAAAACGTGCTTATTTCTGGAGTGAACATGCAGTTCTACTCAAGAGTAAGCAACTAAGCGAAATAAACCTATAGAACGCTTATTTGTCTTCTATCTATGCATTCTGACACTCCAACAATGTGTTTTGCTTCAATTTGGCTCATTTTACAAAGGTGCTTATTTCTGGAGTGAACATGCAGTTCTACTCAAGAGTAAGCAACTAAGCGAAATAAACCTATAGAACGCTTATTTGTCTTCTATCTATGCATTCTGACACTCCAACAATGTGTTTTGCTTCAATTTGGCTCATTTTACAAAGGTGCTTATTTCTGGAGTGAACATGCAGTTCTACTCAAGAGTAAGCAACTAAGCGAAATAAACCTATAGATCGCTTATTTATATTCTATCTATGCATTCTGACACTCCACCAATATGTTTTGCTTCAATTTGGCTCATTTTAAAAACGTGCTTATTTCTGGAGTGAACATGCAGTTCTACTCATGAGTAAGCAACTAAGCGAAATAAACCTATAGATCGCTTATTTATCTTCTATCTATGAATTCTGACACTCCACCAATATGTTTTGCTTCAATTTGGCTCATTTTACAAAGGTGCTTATTTCTGGAGTGAACATGCATTTCTACTCAAGAGTAAGCAACTAAGCGAAATAAACCTATAGAATGCTTACTTGTCTTCTATCTATGCATTGTGACACTCCAACAATGTGTTTTGCTTCAATTTGGCTCATTTTACAAACGTGCTTATTTCTGGAGTGAACATGCAGTTCTACTCAAGAGTAAGCAACTAAGCGAAATAAAACTATAGAACGCTTATTTGTCTTCTATCTGTGCATTCTGACACTCCAACAATGTGTTTTGCTTCAATTTGGCTCATTTTACAAAGGTGCTTATTTCTGGAGTTCACATGCAGTTCTACTCATGAGTAAGCAACTAAACGAAATAAACCTATAGAACGCTTATTTGTCTTCTATCTATGCATTCTGACACTCCAACAATGTGTTTTGCTTCAATTTGGCTCATTTTACAAACGTGCTTATTTCTGGAGTGAACATGCAGTTCTACTCAAGAGTAAGCAACTAAGCGAAATAAACCTATAGAACACTTATTTGTCTTCTATCTATGCATTCTGACACTCCAACAATGTGTTTTGCTTCAATTTGGCTCATTTTACAAACGTGCTTATTTCTGGAGTGAACATGCAGTTCTACTCAAGAGTAAGCAACTAAGCGAAATAAAACTATAGAACGCTTATTTGTCTTCTATCTGTGCATTCTGACACTCCAACAATGTGTTTTGCTTCAATTTGGCTCATTTTACAAAGGTGCTTATTTCTGGAGTGAACATGCAGTTCTACTCAAGAGTAAGCAACTAAGCGAAATAAACCTATAGAACACTTATTTGTCTTCTGTCTATGGATTCTGACACTCCAACAATGTGTTTTGCTTCAATTTGGCTCATTTTACAAAGGTGCTTATTTCTGGAGTGAACATGCAGTTCTACTCAAGAGTAAGCAACTAAGCGAAATAAACCTATAGAACGCTTATTTGCTTTCTATCTGTGCAATCTGACACTCCAACAATGTGTTTTGCTTCAATTTGGCTCATTTTACAAAGGTGCATATTTCTGGAGTTCACATGCAGTTCTACTCATGAGTAAGCAACTAAGTGAAATAAACCTATAGATCGCTTATTTATCTTCTATCTATGCATTCTGACACTCCAACAATGTGTTTTGCTTCAATTTGGCTCATTTTACAAAGGTGCTTATTCCTGGAGTGAACATGCAGTTCTACTCAAGAGTAAGCAACTAAGCGAAATAAAGCCATAGAACGCTTATCTGCCTTCTATCTATGCATTCTGACACTCCAACAATGTGTTTTGCTTCAATTTGGCTCATTTTACAAAGGTGCTTATTTCTGGAGTTCACATGCAGTTCTACTCATGAGTAAGCAACTAAGCGAAATAAACATATAGATCGCTTATTTATCTTCTATCTATGCATTCTGACACTCCGACAATGTGTTTTGCTTCAATTTGGCTCATTTTACAAAGGTGCTTATTTCTGGTGTGAACATGCATATCTACTCAAGAGTAAGCAACTAAGCGAAATAAACCTATAGTACGCTTATTTGTCTTCTATCTATGCATTCTGACACTCCACCAATATGTTTTGCTTCAATTTGGCTCATTTTAAAAACGTGCTTATTTCTGTAGTGAACATGTAGTTCTACTCAAGAGTAAGCAACTAAGCGAAATAAACCTATAGAACGCTTATTTGTCTTCTGTCTATGCATTCTGACACTCCAACAATGTGTTTTGCTTCAATTTGGCTCATTTTACAAAGGTGCTTATTTCTGGAGTGAACATGCAGTTCTACTCAAGAGTAAGCAACTAAGCGAAATAAACCTATAGAACGCTTATTTGTCTTCTATCTATGCATTCTGACACTCCAACAATGTGTTTTGCTTCAATTTGGCTCATTTTACAAAGGTGCTTATTTCTGGAGTGAACATGCAGTTCTACTCAAGAGTAAGCAACTAAGCGAAATAAACCTATAGAATGCTTATTTATCTTCTATCTATGCATTGTGACACTCCAACAATATGTTTTGCTTCAATTTGGCTCATTTTACAAAGGTGCTTATTTCTGGAGTGAACATGCATTTCTACTCAAGAGTAAGCAACTAAGCGAAATAAACCTATAGAATGCTTACTTGTCTTCTATCTATGCATTGTGACACTCCAACAATGTGTTTTGCTTAAATTTGGCTCATTTTACAAACGTGCTTATTTCTGGAGTTCACATGCAGTTCTACTCAAGAGTAAGCAACTAAGCGAAATAAAACTATAGAACGCTTATTTGTCTTCTATCTATGCATCCTGACACTCCACCAATATGTTTTGCTTCAATTTGGCTCATTTTAAAAACGTGCTTATTTCTGGAGTGAACATGCAGTTCTACTCAAGAGTAAGCAACTAAGCGAAATAAACCTATAGAACGCTTATTTGTCTTCTATCTATGCATTCTGACACTCCAACAATGTGTTTTGCTTCAATTTGGCTCATTTTACAAAGGTGCTTATTTCTGGTGTGAACATGCATATCTACTCAAGAGTAAGCAACTAAGCGAAATAAACCTATAGTACGCTTATTTGTCTTCTATCTATGCATTCTGACATTCCACCAATATGTTTTGCTTCAATTTGGCTCATTTTAAAAACGTGCTTATTTCTGTAGTGAACATGTAGTTCTACTCAAGAGTAAGCAACTAAGCGAAATAAACCTATAGAACGCTTATTTGTCTTCTGTCTATGCATTCTGACACTCCAACAATGTGTTTTGCTTCAATTTGGCTCATTTTACAAAGGTGCTTATTTCTGGAGTGAACATGCAGTTCTACTCAAGAGTAAGCAACTAAGCGAAATAAACCTATAGAACGCTTATTTGTCTTCTATCTATGCATTCTGACACTCCAACAATGTGTTTTGCTTCAATTTGGCTCATTTTACAAAGGTGCTTATTTCTGGAGTGAACATGCAGTTCTACTCAAGAGTAAGCAACTAAGCGAAATAAACCTATAGAATGCTTATTTATCTTCTATCTATGCATTGTGACACTCCAACAATATGTTTTGCTTCAATTTGGCTCATTTTACAAAGGTGCTTATTTCTGGAGTGAACATGCATTTCTACTCAAGAGTAAGCAACTAAGCGAAATAAACCTATAGAATGCTTACTTGTCTTCTATCTATGCATTGTGACACTCCAACAATGTGTTTTGCTTAAATTTGGCTCATTTTACAAACGTGCTTATTTCTGGAGTTCACATGCAGTTCTACTCAAGAGTAAGCAACTAAGCGAAATAAAACTATAGAACGCTTATTTGTCTTCTATCTATGCATCCTGACACTCCACCAATATGTTTTGCTTCAATTTGGCTCATTTTAAAAACGTGCTTATTTCTGGAGTGAACATGCAGTTCTACTCAAGAGTAAGCAACTAAGCGAAATAAACCTATAGAACGCTTATTTGTCTTCTATCTATGCATTCTGACACTCCAACAATGTGTTTTGCTTCAATTTGGCTCATTTTACAAAGGTGCTTATTTCTGGAGTGAACATGCAGTTCTACTCAAGAGTAAGCAACTAAGCGAAATAAACCTATAGAACGCTTATTTGTCTTCTATCTATGCATTCTGACACTCCAACAATGTGTTTTGCTTCAATTTGGCTCATTTTACAAAGGTGCTTATTTCTGGAGTGAACATGCAGTTCTACTCAAGAGTAAGCAACTAAGCGAAATAAACCTATAGAACGCTTATTTGTCTTCTATCTATGCATTCTGACACTCCACCAATATGTTTTGCTTCAATTTGGCTCATTTTAAAAACGTGCTTATTTCTGGAGTGAACATGCAGTTCTACTCATGAGTAAGCAACTAAGCGAAATAAACCTATAGATCGCTTATTTATCTTCTATCTATGAATTCTGACACTCCACCAATATGTTTTGCTTCAATTTGGCTCATTTTACAAAGGTGCTTATTTCTGGAGTGAACATGCATTTCTACTCAAGAGTAAGCAACTAAGCGAAATAAAACTATAGAACGCTTATTTGTCTTCTATCTGTGCATTCTGACACTCCAACAATGTGTTTTGCTTCAATTTGGCTCATTTTACAAAGGTGCTTATTTCTGGAGTTCACATGCAGTTCTACTCATGAGTAAGCAACTAAACGAAATAAACCTATAGAACGCTTATTTGTCTTCTATCTATGCATTCTGACACTCCAACAATCTGTTTTGCTTCAATTTGGCTCATTTTACAAACGTGCTTATTTCTGGAGTGAACATGCAGTTCTACTCAAGAGTAAGCAACTAAGCGAAATAAACCTATAGAACACTTATTTGTCTTCTATCTATGCATTCTGACACTCCAACAATGTGTTCTGCTTCAATTTGGCTCATTTTACAAAGGTGCTTATTCCTGGAGTGAACATGCAGTTCTACTCAAGAGTAAGCAACTAAGCGAAATAAAGCCATAGAACGCTTATCTGCCTTCTATCTATGCATTCTGACACTCCAACAATGTGTTTTGCTTCAATTTGGCTCATTTTACAAAGGTGCTTATTTCTGGAGTTCACATGCAGTTCTACTCATGAGTAAGCAACTAAGCGAAATAAACATATAGATCGCTTATTTATCTTCTATCTATGCATTCTGACACTCCGACAATGTGTTTTGCTTCAATTTGGCTCATTTTACAAAGGTGCTTATTTCTGGTGTGAACATGCATATCTACTCAAGAGTAAGCAACTAAGCGAAATAAACCTATAGTACGCTTATTTGTCTTCTATCTATGCATTCTGACACTCCACCAATATGTTTTGCTTCAATTAGGCTCATTTAAAAAACGTGCTTATTTCTGTAGTGAACATGTAGTTCTACTCAAGAGTAAGCAACTAAGCGAAATAAACCTATAGAACGCTTATTTGTCTTCTGTCTATGCATTCTGACACTCCAACAATGTGTTTTGCTTCAATTTGGCTCATTTTACAAAGGTGCTTATTTCTGGAGTGAACATGCAGTTCTACTCAAGAGTAAGCAACTAAGCGAAATAAACCTATAGAACGCTTATTTGTCTTCTATCTATGCATTCTGACACTCCAACAATGTGTTTTGCTTCAATTTGGCTCATTTTACAAAGGTGCTTATTTCTGGAGTGAACATGCAGTTCTACTCAAGAGTAAGCAACTAAGCGAAATAAACCTATAGATCGCTTATTTATATTCTATCTATGCATTCTGACACTCCACCAATATGTTTTGCTTCAATTTGGCTCATTTTAAAAACGTGCTTATTTCTGGAGTGAACATGCAGTTCTACTCATGAGTAAGCAACTAAGCGAAATAAACCTATAGATCGCTTATTTATCTTCTATCTATGAATTCTGACACTCCACCAATATGTTTTGCTTCAATTTGGCTCATTTTACAAAGGTGCTTATTTCTGGAGTGAACATGCATTTCTACTCAAGAGTAAGCAACTAAGCGAAATAAACCTATAGAATGCTTACTTGTCTTCTATCTATGCATTGTGACACTCCAACAATGTGTTTTGCTTCAATTTGGCTCATTTTACAAACGTGCTTATTTCTGGAGTGAACATGCAGTTCTACTCAAGAGTAAGCAACTAAGCGAAATAAAACTATAGAACGCTTATTTGTCTTCTATCTGTGCATTCTGACACTCCAACAATGTGTTTTGCTTCAATTTGGCTCATTTTACAAAGGTGCTTATTTCTGGAGTTCACATGCAGTTCTACTCATGAGTAAGCAACTAAACGAAATAAACCTATAGAACGCTTATTTGTCTTCTATCTATGCATTCTGACACTCCAACAATCTGTTTTGCTTCAATTTGGCTCATTTTACAAAGGTGCTTATTTCTGGAGTGAACATGCAGTTCTACTCAAGAGTAAGCAACTAAGCGAAATAAACCTATAGAACACTTATTTGTCTTCTGTCTATGGATTCTGACACTCCAACAATGTGTTTTGCTTCAATTTGGCTCATTTTACAAAGGTGCTTATTTCTGGAGTGAACATGCAGTTCTACTCAAGAGTAAGCAACTAAGCGAAATAAACCTATAGAACGCTTATTTGCTTTCTATCTGTGCAATCTGACACTCCAACAATGTGTTTTGCTTCAATTTGGCTCATTTTACAAAGGTGCATATTTCTGGAGTTCACATGCAGTTCTACTCATGAGTAAGCAACTAAGTGAAATAAACCTATAGATCGCTTATTTATCTTCTATCTATGCATTCTGACACTCCAACAATGTGTTCTGCTTCAATTTGGCTCATTTTACAAAGGTGCTTATTCCTGGAGTGAACATGCAGTTCTACTCAAGAGTAAGCAACTAAGCGAAATAAAGCCATAGAACGCTTATCTGCCTTCTATCTATGCATTCTGACACTCCAACAATGTGTTTTGCTTCAATTTGGCTCATTTTACAAAGGTGCTTATTTCTGGAGTTCACATGCAGTTCTACTCATGAGTAAGCAACTAAGCGAAATAAACATATAGATCGCTTATTTATCTTCTATCTATGCATTCTGACACTCCGACAATGTGTTTTGCTTCAATTTGGCTCATTTTACAAAGGTGCTTATTTCTGGTGTGAACATGCATATCTACTCAAGAGTAAGCAACTAAGCGAAATAAACCTATAGTACGCTTATTTGTCTTCTATCTATGCATTCTGACACTCCACCAATATGTTTTGCTTCAATTTGGCTCATTTTAAAAACGTGCTTATTTCTGTAGTGAACATGTAGTTCTACTCAAGAGTAAGCAACTAAGCGAAATAAACCTATAGAACGCTTATTTGTCTTCTGTCTATGCATTCTGACACTCCAACAATGTGTTTTGCTTCAATTTGACTCATTTTACAAAGGTGCTTATTTCTGGAGTTCACATGCAGTTCTACTCATGAGTAAGCAACTAAGTGAAATAAACCTATAGATCGCTCATTTATCTTCTATCTATGCATTCTGACACTCCAACAATGTGTTCTGTTTCAATTTGGCTCATTTTACAAAGGTGCTTATTTTTGGAGTGAACATGCAGTTCTACTCAATAGTAAGCAACTAAGCGAAATAAACCTATAGAACGCTTACTTGTCTTTTATCTATGGATTCTGACACTCCAACAAAGTGTTTTGCTTCAATTTGGCTCATTTTACAAACGTGCTTATTTCTGGAGTGAACATGCATTTTTTCTCAAGAGTAAGCAACTAAGCGAAATAAACCTATCGAACGCTTATTTGTCTTCTATCTGTGCAATCTGACACTCCAACAATGTTTTTTGCTTCAATTTGGCTCATTTTACAAAGGTGCTTATTTCTGGAGTGAACATGCAGTTCTACTCAAGAGTAAGCAACTAAGCGAAAAAAACCTATAGATCGCTTATTAATATTCTATCTATGCATTCTGACACTCCATCAATGTGCTTTGCTTCAATTTGGCTCATTTTACAAAGGTGCTTATTTCTGGACTGAACATGCAGTTCTACTCAAGAGTAAGCAATTAAGCGAAATAAACCTATAGAACGCTTATTTGTCTTCTATCTATGCAATCTGACACTCCACCAATATGTTTCGCTTCAATTTTGCTCATTTTACAAAGGTGCTTATTTCTGGAGTGAAGATGCAGTTCTATTCAAGAGTAAGCAACTAAGCGAAATAAACCTATAGAACGCTTACTTGTCTTCTATCTATGCATTCTGACACTCCAACAATGTGTTCTGCTTCAATTTGGCTCATTTTACAAAGGTGCTTATTTCTGGAGTGAACATGCAGTTCTACTCAAGAGTAAGCAATTAAGCGAAATAAACCTATAGAACGCTTATTTGTCTTCTATCTGTGCAACCTGACACTCCAACAATGTGGTTTGCTTCAATTTGGCTCATTTTACAAAGGTGCTTATTTCTGGAGTGAACATGCATATCTACTCAAGAGTAAGCAACTAAGCGAAATAAACCTATAGAACGCTTATTTGTCTTCTATCTATGCATCCTGACACTCCACCAATATGTTTTGCTTCAATTTGGCTCATTTTAAAAACGTGCTTATTTCTGGAGTGAACATGTAGTTCTACTCAAGAGTAAGCAACTAAGCGAAATAAACCTATAGAACGCTTATTTGTCTTCTATCTGTGCATTCTGACGCTCCAACAATGTGTTTTGCTTCAATTTGGCTCATTTTACAAAGGTGCTTATTTCTGGAGTGAACATGCAGTTCTACTCAAGAGTAAGCAACTAAGCGAAATAAACCTATAGAACGCTTATTTGTCTTCTATCTATGCATTCTGACACTCCAACAATGTGTTTTGATTAAATTTGGCTCATTTTACAAAGGTGCTTATTTCTGGAGTAAACATGCAGTTCTACTCAAGAGTAAGCAACTAAGCGAAATAAACCTATAGATCGCTTATTTATATTCTATCTATGCTATCTGACACTCCACCAATATGTTTTGCTTCAATTTGGCTCATTTTACAAAGGTGCTTATTTCTGGAGTGAACATGCAGTTCTACTCATGAGTAAGCAACTAAGCGAAAGAAACCTATAGATTGCTTATTTATCTTCTATCTATGCATTCTGACACTCCAACAATGTGTTTTGCTTCAATTTGGCTCATTTTACAAAGGTGCTTATTTCTGGAGTGAACATGCAGTTCTACTCAAGAGTAAGCAACTAAGCGAAATAAACCTATAGAACGCTTATTTGTCTTCTATCTATGCATTCTGACACTCCACCAATATGTTTTGCTTCAATTTGGCTCATTTTACAAACGTGCTCATTTCTGGAGTGAACATGCAGTTCTACTCAAGAGTAAGCAACTAAGCGAAATAAACCTATAGAACGCTTATTTGTCTTCTATCTATGCATTCTGACACTCCAACAATGTGTTTTGCTTCAATTTGACTCATTTTACAAAGGTGCTTATTTCTGGAGAGAACATGCAGTTCTACTCAATAGTAAGCAACTAAGCGAAATAAACCTATAGAACGCTTTCTTGTCTTCTATCTATGCATTCTGACACTCCAACAATGTGTTTTGCTTCAATTTGGCTCATTTTACAAAGGTGCTTATATCTGGAGTGAACATGCAGTTCTACTCAAGAGTAAGCAACTAAGCGAAATAAACCTATAGATCGCTTATTTATCTTCTATCTATGCATTCTGACACTCCACCAATATGTTTTGCTTCAATTTGGCTCATTTTACAAAGGTGCTTATTTCTGGAGTGAACATGCAGTTCTACTCAAGAGTAAGCAACTAAGCGAAATAAACCTATAGAATGCTTACTTGTCTTCTATCTATGCATTGTGACACTCCAACAATGTGTTTTGCTTCAATTTGGCTCATTTTACAAACGTGCTTATTTCTGGAGTGAACATGCAGTTCTACTCAAGAGTAAGCAACTAAGCGAAATAAAACTATAGAACGCTTATTTGTCTTCTATCTGTGCAATCTGACACTCCAACCAAGTGTTTTGCTTCAATTTGGCTCATTTTACAAAGGTGCTTATTTCTGGAGTTCACATGCAGTTCTACTCATGAGTAAGCAACTAAGCGAAATAAACCTATAGATTGCTTATTTATCTTCTATCTATGCATTCTGACACTCCAACAATGTGTTTTGCTTCAATTTGGCTCATTTTACAAAGGTGCTTATTTCTGGAGTGAACATGCAGTTCTACTCAAGAGTAAGCAACTAAGCGAAATAAACCTATAGAACGCTTATTTGTCTTCTATCTATGCATTCTGACACTCCACCAATATGTTTTGCTTCAATTTGGCTCATTTTACAAACGTGCTCATTTCTGGAGTGAACATGCAGTTCTACTCAAGAGTAAGCAACTAAGCGAAATAAACCTATAGAACGCTTATTTGTCTTCTATCTATGCATTCTGACACTCCAACAATGTGTTTTGCTTCAATTTGACTCATTTTACAAAGGTGCTTATTTCTGGAGAGAACATGCAGTTCTACTCAATAGTAAGCAACTAAGCGAAATAAACCTATAGAACGCTTTCTTGTCTTCTATCTATGCATTCTGACACTCCAACAATGTGTTTTGCTTCAATTTGGCTCATTTTACAAAGGTGCTTATTTCAGGAGTGAACATGCATTTCTACTCAAGAGTAAGCAACTAAGCGAAATAAACCTATAGAATGCTTACTTGTCTTCTATCTATGCATTGTGACACTCCAACAATGTGTTTTGCTTCAATTTGGCTCATTTTACAAACGTGCTTATTTCTGGAGTGAACATGCAGTTCTACTCAAGAGTAAGCAACTAAGCAAAATAAAACTATAGAACGCTTATTTGTCTTCTATCTATGCATCCTGACACTCCACCAATATGTTTTGCTTCAATTTGGCTCATTTTAAAAACGTGCTTATTTCTGGAGTGAACATGTAGTTCTACTCAAGAGTAAGCAACTAAGCGAAATAAAGCTATAGAACGCTTATTTGTCTTCTATCTATGCATTCTGACACTCCAACAATGTGTTTTGCTTCAATTTGGCTCATTTTACAAAGGTGCTTATTTCTGGAGTGAACATGCAGTTCTACTCAAGAGTAAGCAACTAAGCGAAATAAACCTATAGAACGCTTATTTATATTCTATCTATGCATTCTGACACTCCACCAATATGTTTTGCTTCAATTTGGCTCATTTTAAAAACGTGCTTATTTCTGGAGTGAACATGCAGTTCTACTCATGAGTAAGCAACTAAGCGAAATAAACCTATAGATCGCTTATTTGTCTTCTATCTATGCATTCTGACACTCCACCAATATGTTTTGCTTCAATTTGGCTCATTTTACAAAGGTGCTTATTTCTGGAGTGAACATGCATTTCTACTCAAGAGTAAGTAACTAAGCGAAATAAACCTATAGAATGCTTACTTGTCTTCTATCTATGCATTGTGACTCCCCAACAATGTGTTTTGCTTCAATTTGGCTCATTTTACAAACGTGCTTATTTCTGGAGTGAACATGCAGTTCTACTCAAGAGTAAGCAACTAAGCGAAATAAAACTATAGAACGCTTATTTGTCTTCTATCTGTGCAATCTGACACTCCAACAATGTGTTTTGCTTCAATTTGGCTCATTTTACAAAGGTGCTTATTTCTGGAGTGAACATGCATTTCTACTCAAGAGTAAGCAACTAAGCGAAATAAACCTATAGATCGCTTATTTATCTTCTATCTATGCATTCTGACACTCCAACAATGTGTTTTGCTTCAATTTGGCTCATTTTACAAAGGTGCTTATTTCTGGAGTGAACATGCAGTTCTACTCAAGAGTAAGCAACTAAGCGAAATAAACCTATAGAATGCTTACTTGTCTTCTATCTATGCATTGTGACACTCCAACAATGTGTTTTGCTTCAATTTGGCTCATTTTACAAACGTGCTTATTTCTGGAGTGAACTTGCAGTTCTACTCAAGAGTAAGCAACTAAGCGAAATAAAACTATAGAACGCTTATTTGTCTTCTATTTGTGCAATCTGACACTCCAACCATGTGTTTTGCTTCAATTTGGCTCATTTTACAAAGGTGCTTATTTCTGGAGTGAACATGCAGTTCTACTCATGAGTAAGCAACTAAGCGAAATAAACCTATAGATTGCTTATTTATCTTCTATCTATGCATTCTGACACTCCAACAATGTGTTTTGCTTCAATTTGGCTCATTTTACAAAGGTGCTTATTTCTGGAGTGAACATGCAGTTCTACTCAAGAGTAAGCAACTAAGCGAAATAAACCTATAGAACGCTTATTTGTCTTCTATCTATGCATTCTGACACTCCACCAATATGTTTTGCTTCAATTTGGCTCATTTTACAAACGTGCTCATTTCTGGAGTGAACATGCAGTTCTACTCAAGAGTAAGCAACTAAGCGAAATAAACCTATAGAACGCTTATTTGTCTTCTATCTATGCATTCTGACACTCCAACAATGTGTTTTGCTTCAATTTGACTCATTTTACAAAGGTGCTTATTTCTGGAGAGAACATGCAGTTCTACTCAATAGTAAGCAACTAAGCGAAATAAACCTATAGAACGCTTTCTTGTCTTCTATCTATGCATTCTGACACTCCAACAATGTGTTTTGCTTCAATTTGGCTCATTTTACAAAGGTGCTTATATCTGGAGTGAACATGCAGTTCTACTCAAGAGTAAGCAACTAAGCGAAATAAACCTATAGATCGCTTATTTATCTTCTATCTATGCATTCTGACACTCCATCAATATGTTTTGCTTCAATTTGGCTCATTTTACAAAGGTGCTTATTTCTGGAGTGAACATGCATTTCTACTCAAGAGTAAGCAACTAAGCGAAATAAACCTATAGAATGCTTACTTGTCTTCTATCTATGCATTGTGACACTCCAACAATGTGTTTTGCTTCAATTTGGCTCATTTTAAAAACGTGCTTATTTCTGGAGTGAACATGTAGTTCTACTCAAGAGTAAGCAACTAAGCGAAATAAAACTATAGAACGCTTATTTGTCTTCTATCTGTGCAATCTGACACTCCAACCATGTGTTTTGCTTCAATTTGACTCATTTTACAAAGGTGCTTATTTCTGGAGAGAACATGCAGTTCTACTCAATAGTAAGCAACTAAGCGAAATAAACCTATAGATCGCTTATTTAGCTTCTATCTATGCATTCTCACACTCCACCAATATGTTTTGCTTCAATTTGGCTCATTTTACAAAGGTGCTTATTTCTGGAGTGAACATGCATTTCTACTCAAGAGTAAGCAACTAAGCGAAATAAACCTATAGATCGCTTATTTATATTCTATCTATGCATTCTGACACTCCACCAATATGTTTTGCTTCAATTTGGCTCATTTTAAAAACGTGCTTATTTCTGGAGTGAACATGCAGTTCTACTCAAGAGTAAGCAACTAAGCGAAATAAAACTATAGAACGCTTATTTGTCTTCTATCTGTGCAATCTGACACTCCAACAATGTGTTTTGCTTCAATTTGGCTCATTTTACAAAGGTGCTTATTTCTGGAGTTCACATGCCTATCTACTCAAGAGTAAGCAACTAAGCGAAATAAACCTATAGAACGCTTATTTGTCTTCTATCTATGCATTCTGACACTCCAACAATGTGTTTTGCTTCAATTTGGCTCATTTTACAAACGTGCTTATTTCTGGAGTGAACATGCAGTTCTACTCAAGAGTAAGCAACTAAGCGAAATAAACCTATAGAACACTTATTTGTCTTCTATCTATGCATTCTGACACTCCAACAATGTGTTTTGCTTCAATTTGGCTCATTTTACAAAGGTGCTTATTTCTGGAGTGAACATGCAGTTCTACTCAAGAGTAAGCAACTAAGCGAAATAAACCTATAGAACGCTTATTTATATTCTATCTATGCATTCTGACACTCCACCAATATGTTTTGCTTCAATTTGGCTCATTTTAAAAACGTGCTTATTTCTGGAGTGAACATGCAGTTCTACTCATGAGTAAGCAACTAAGCGAAATAAACCTATAGATCGCTTATTTAGCTTCTATCTATGCATTCTCACACTCCACCAATATGTTTTGCTTCAATTTGGCTCATTTTACAAAGGTGCTTATTTCTGGAGTGAACATGCATTTCTACTCAAGAGTAAGCAACTAAGCGAAATAAACCTATAGATCGCTTATTTATCTTCTATCTATGCATTCTGACACTCCAACAATGTGTTTTGCTTCAATTTGGCTCATTTTACAAAGGTGCTTATTTCTGGAGTGAACATGCAGTTCTACTCAAGAGTAAGCAACTAAGCGAAATAAACCTATAGAATGCTTACTTGTCTTCTATCTATGCATTGTGACACTCCAACAATGTGTTTTGCTTCAATTTGGCTCATTTTACAAACGTGCTTATTTCTGGAGTGAACATGCAGTTCTACTCAAGAGTAAGCAACTAAGCGAAATAAAACTATAGAACGCTTATTTGTCTTCTATTTGTGCAATCTGACACTCCAACCATGTGTTTTGCTTCAATTTGGCTCATTTTACAAAGGTGCTTATTTCTGGAGTGAACATGCAGTTCTACTCATGAGTAAGCAACTAAGCGAAATAAACCTATAGATTGCTTATTTATCTTCTATCTATGCATTCTGACACTCCAACAATGTGTTTTGCTTCAATTTGGCTCATTTTACAAAGGTGCTTATTTCTGGAGTGAACATGCAGTTCTACTCAAGAGTAAGCAACTAAGCGAAATAAACCTATAGAACGCTTATTTGTCTTCTATCTATGCATTCTGACACTCCACCAATATGTTTTGCTTCAATTTGGCTCATTTTACAAACGTGCTCATTTCTGGAGTGAACATGCAGTTCTACTCAAGAGTAAGCAACTAAGCGAAATAAACCTATAGAACGCTTATTTGTCTTCTATCTATGCATTCTGACACTCCAACAATGTGTTTTGCTTCAATTTGACTCATTTTACAAAGGTGCTTATTTCTGGAGAGAACATGCAGTTCTACTCAATAGTAAGCAACTAAGCGAAATAAACCTATAGAACGCTTTCTTGTCTTCTATCTATGCATTCTGACACTCCAACAATGTGTTTTGCTTCAATTTGGCTCATTTTACAAAGGTGCTTATATCTGGAGTGAACATGCAGTTCTACTCAAGAGTAAGCAACTAAGCGAAATAAACCTATAGATCGCTTATTTATCTTCTATCTATGCATTCTGACACTCCATCAATATGTTTTGCTTCAATTTGGCTCATTTTACAAAGGTGCTTATTTCTGGAGTGAACATGCATTTCTACTCAAGAGTAAGCAACTAAGCGAAATAAACCTATAGAATGCTTACTTGTCTTCTATCTATGCATTGTGACACTCCAACAATGTGTTTTGCTTCAATTTGGCTCATTTTAAAAACGTGCTTATTTCTGGAGTGAACATGTAGTTCTACTCAAGAGTAAGCAACTAAGCGAAATAAAACTATAGAACGCTTATTTGTCTTCTATCTGTGCAATCTGACACTCCAACCATGTGTTTTGCTTCAATTTGACTCATTTTACAAAGGTGCTTATTTCTGGAGTGAACATGCAGTTCTACTAAAGAGTAAGCAACTAAGCGAAATAAACCTATAGATCGCTTATTTAGCTTCTATCTATGCATTCTCACACTCCACCAATATGTTTTGCTTCAATTTGGCTCATTTTACAAAGGTGCTTATTTCTGGAGTGAACATGCATTTCTACTCAAGAGTAAGCAACTAAGCGAAATAAACCTATAGATCGCTTATTTATATTCTATCTATGCATTCTGACACTCCACCAATATGTTTTGCTTCAATTTGGCTCATTTTAAAAACGTGCTTATTTCTGGAGTGAACATGCAGTTCTACTCAAGAGTAAGCAACTAAGCGAAATAAACCTATAGATCGCTTATTTATCTTCTATCTATGCATTCTGACACTCCACCAATATGTTTTGCTTCAATTTGGCTCATTTTAAAAACGTGCTTATTTCTGGAGTTCACATGCCTATCTACTCAAGAGTAAGCAACTAAGCGAAATAAACCTATAGAACGCTTATTTGTCTTCTATCTATGCATTCTGACACTCCAACAATGTGTTTTGCTTCAATTTGGCTCATTTTACAAAGGTGCTTATTTCTGGAGTGAACATGCAGTTCTACTCAAGAGTAAGCAACTAAGCGAAATAAACCTATAGAACGCTTATTTATATTCTATCTATGCATTCTGACACTCCACCAATATGTTTTGCTTCAATTTGGCTCATTTTAAAAACGTGCTTATTTCTGGAGTGAACATGCAGTTCTACTCATGAGTAAGCAACTAAGCGAAATAAACCTATAGATCGCTTATTTAGCTTCTATCTATGCATTCTCACACTCCACCAATATGTTTTGCTTCAATTTGGCTCATTTTACAAAGGTGCTTATTTCTGGAGTGAACATGCATTTCTACTCAAGAGTAAGCAACTAAGCGAAATAAACCTATAGAATGCTTACTTGTCTTTTATCTATGCATTGTGACACTCCAACAATGTGTTTTGCTTCAATTTGGCTCATTTTACAAACGTGCTCATTTCTGGAGTGAACATGCAGTTCTACTCAAGAGTAAGCAACTAAGCGAAATAAAACTATAGAACGCTTATTTGTCTTCTATCTGTGCAATCTGACACTCCAACCATGTGTTTTGCTTCAATTTGACTCATTTTACAAAGGTGCTTATTTCTAGAGTGAACATGCAGTTCTACTCAAGAGTAAGCAACTAAGCGAAATAAACCTATAGAACGCTTATTTGTCTTCTATCTATGCATTCTGACACTCCAACAATGTGTTTTGCTTCAATTTCGCTCATTTTACAAAGGTGCTTATTTCTGGAGTGAACATGCAGTTCTACTCAAGAGTAAGCAACTAAGCGAAATAAACCTATAGAACGCTTATTTGTCTTCTATCTATGCATTCTGACACTCCAACAATGTGTTTTGCTTCAATTTCGCTCATTTTACAAAGGTGCTTATTTCTGGAGTGAACATGCAGTTCTACTCAAGAGTAAGCAACTAAGCGAAATAAACCTATAGATCGCTTATTTATATTCTATCTATGCATTCTGACACTCCACCAATATGTTTTGCTTCAATTTGGCTCATTTTAAAAACGTGCTTATTTCTGGAGTGAACATGCAGTTCTACTCAAGAGTAAGCAACTAAGCGAAATAAAACTATAGAACGCTTATTTGTCTTCTATCTGTGCAATCTGACACTCCAACCATGTGTTTTGCTTCAATTTGGCTCATTTTACAAAGGTGCTTATTTCTGGAGTTCACATGCAGTTCTACTCATGAGTAAGCAACTAAGCGAAATAAACCTATAGATTGCTTATTTATCTTCTATCTATGCATTCTGACACTCCAACAATGTGTTTTGCTTCAATTTGGCTCATTTTACAAAGGTGCTTATTTCTGGAGTTCACATGCATATCTACTCAAGAGTAAGCAACTAAGCGAAATAAACCTATAGAACGCTTATTTGTCTTCTATCTATGCATTCTGACACTCCACCAATATGTTTTGCTTCAATTTGGCTCATTTTACAAACGTGCTCATTTCTGGAGTGAACATGCAGTTCTACTCAAGAGTAAGCAACTAAGCGAAATAAACCTATAGAACGCTTATTTGTCTTCTATCTATGCATTCTGACACTCCACCAATATGTTTTGCTTCAATTTGGCTCATTTTAAAAACGTGCTTATTTCTGGAGTTCACATGCATATCTACTCAAGAGTAAGCAACTAAGCGAAATAAACCTATAGAACGCTTATTTATCTTCTATCTATGCATTCTGACACTCCACCAATATGTTTTGCTTCAATTTGGCTCATTTTAAAAGGTGCTTATTTCTGGAGTGAACATGCATTTCTACTCAAGAGTAAGCAACTAAGCGAAATAAACCTATAGAATGCTTACTTGTCTTCTATCTATGCATTGTGACACTCCAACAATGTGTTTTGCTTCAATTTGGCTCATTTTACAAACGTGCTTATTTCTGGAGTGAACATGCAGTTCTACTCAAGAGTAAGCAACTAAGCGAAATAAAACTATAGAACGCTTATTTGTCTTCTATCTGTGCAATCTGACACTCCAACCATGTGTTTTGCTTCAATTTGGCTCATTTTACAAAGGTGCTTATTTCTGGAGTGAACATGCAGTTCTACTCAAGAGTAAGCAACTAAGCGAAATAAACCTATAGAACGCTTATTTGCTTTCTATCTGTGCAATCTGACACTCCAACCATGTGTTTTGCTTCAATTTGGCTCATTTTACAAAGGTGCATATTTCTGGAGTTCACATGCAGTTCTACTCATGAGTAAGCAACTAAGTGAAATAAACCTATAGATCGCTTATTTATCTTCTATCTATGCATTCTGACACTCCAACAATGTATTTTGCTTCAATTTGGCTCATTTTACAAAGGTGCTTATTTCTGGAGTTCACATGCATATCTACTCAAGAGTAAGCAACTAAGCGAAATAAACCTATAGAACGCTTATTTGTCTTCTATCTATGCATTCTGACACTCCACCAATATGTTTTGCTTCAATTTGGCTCATTTTACAAACGTGCTCATTTCTGGAGTGAACATGCAGTTCTACTCAAGAGTAAGCAACTAAGCGAAATAAAATTATAGAACGCTTATTTGTCTTCTATCTATGCATTCTGACACTCCAACAATGTGTTTTGCTTCAATTTGACTCATTTTACAAAGGTGCTTATTTCTGGAGTGAACATGCAGTTCTACTCAAGAGTAAGCAACTAAGCGAAATAAAACTATAGAACGCTTATTTGTCTTCTATCTGTGCAATCTGACACTCCAACCATGTGTTTTGCTTCAATTTGGCTCATTTTACAAAGGTGCTTATTTCTGGAGTGAACATGCAGTTCTACTCAAGAGTAAGCAACTAAGCGAAATAAACCTATAGAACGCTTATTTGTCTTCTATCTATGCATTCTGACACTCCACCAATATGTTTTGCTTCTATTTGGCTCATTTTACAAACGTGCTTATTTCTAGAGTGAACATGCAGTTCTACTCAAGAGTAAGCAACTAAGCGAAATAAACCTATAGAACACTTATTTGTCTTCTATCTATGCATTCTGACACTCCAACAATGTGTTTTGCTTCAATTTGACTCATTTTACAAAGGTGCTTATTTCTGGAGTGAACATGCAGTTCTACTCAATAGTAAGCAACTAAGCGAAATAAACCTATAGAACGCTTACTTGTCTTTTATCTATGGACTCTGACACTCCAACAAAGTGTTTTGCTTCAATTTGGCTCATTTTACAAACGTGCTCATTTCTGGAGTGAACATGCAGTTTTACTCAAGAGTAAGCAACTAAGCGAAATAAACCTATAGAACGCTTGTTTGCTTTCTATCTGTGCAATGTGACACTCCAACAATGTGTTTTGCTTCAATTTGGCTCATTTTACAAAGGTGCATATTTCTGGAGTTCACATGCAGTTCTACTCATGAGTAAGCAACTAAGTGAAATAAACCTATGGATCGCTTATTTATCTTCTATCTATGCATTCTGACACTCCAACAATGTGTTCTGCATAAATTTGGCTCATTATACAAAGCTGCTTATTCCTGGAGTGAACATGCAGTTCTGCTCAAGAGTAAGCAACTAAGCGAAATAAAGCCATAGAATGCTTATCTGCCTTCTATCTATGCATTCTGACACTCCAACAATGTGTTTTGCTTCAATTTGACTCATTTTACAAAGGTGCTTATTTCTGGAGTGAACATGCAGTTCTACTCAATAGTAAGCAACTAAGCGAAATAAACCTATAGATCGCTTATTTATATTCTATCTATGCATTCTGACACTCCACCAATATGTTTTGCTTCAATTTGGCTCATTTTAAAAACGTGCTTATTTCTGGAGTGAACATGCAGTTCTACTCAAGAGTAAGCAACTAAGCGAAATAAAACTATAGAACGCTTATTTGTCTTCTATCTGTGCAATCTGACACTCCAACCATGTGTTTTGCTTCAATTTGGCTCATTTTACAAAGGTGCTTATTTCTGGAGTTCACATGCAGTTCTACTCATGAGTAAGCAACTAAGCGAAATAAACCTATAGATTGCTTATTTATCTTCTATCTATGCATTCTGACACTCCAACAATGTGTTTTGCTTCAATTTGGCTCATTTTACAAAGGTGCTTATTTCTGGAGTGAACATGCAGTTCTACTCAAGAGTAAGCAACTAAGCGAAATAAACCTATAGAACGCTTACTTGTCTTCTATCTATGCATTCTGACACTCCACCAATATGTTTTGCTTCAATTTGGCTCATTTTAAAAACATGCTTATTTCTGGAGTGAACATGTAGTTCTACTCAAGAGGAAGCAACTAAGCGAAATAAAACTATAGAACGCTTATTTGTCTTCTATCTGTGCAATCTGACACTCCAACCATGTGTTTTGCTTCAATTTGGCTCATATTACAAAGGTGCTTATTTCTGGAGTTCACATGCAGTTCTACTCATGAGTAAGCAACTAAGCGAAATAAACCTATAGATTGCTTATTTATCTTCTATCTATGCATTCTGACACTCCAACAATGTGTTTTGCTTCAATTTGGCTCATTTTACAAAGGTGCTTATTTCTGGAGTGAACATGCAGTTCTACTCAAGAGTAAGCAACTAAGCGAAATAAACCTATAGAACGCTTACTTGTCTTCTATCTATGCATTCTGACACTCCACCAATATGTTTTGCTTCAATTTGGCTCATTTTAAAAACGTGCTTATTTCTGGAGTGAACATGCAGTTCTACTCAAGAGTAAGCAACTAAGCGAAATAAAACTATAGAACGCTTATTTGTCTTCTATCTGTGCAATCTGACACTCCAACCATGTGTTTTGCTTCAATTTGGCTCATTTTACAAAGGTGCTTATTTCTGGAGTTCACATGCAGTTCTACTCATGAGTAAGCAACTAAGCGAAATAAACCTATAGATTGCTTATTTATCTTCTATCTATGCATTCTGACACTCCAACCATGTGTTTTGCTTCAATTTGGCTCATTTTACAAAGGTGCTTATTTCTGGAGTTCACATGCAGTTCTACTCAAGAGTAAGCAACTAAGCGAAATAAACCTATAGATTGCTTATTTATCTTCTATCTATGCATTCTGACACTCCAACCATGTGTTTTGCTTCAATTTGGCTCATTTTACAAAGGTGCTTATTTCTGGAGTGAACATGCAGTTCTACTCAAGAGTAAGCAACTAAGCGAAATAAACCTATAGAACGCTTACTTGTCTTCTATCTATGCATTCTGACACTCCACCAATATGTTTTGCTTCAATTTGGCTCATTTTAAAAACGTGCTTATTTCTGGAGTGAACATGCAGTTCTACTCAAGAGTAAGCAACTAAGCGAAATAAAACTATAGAACGCTTATTTGTCTTCTATCTGTGCAATCTGACACTCCAACCATGTGTTTTGCTTCAATTTGGCTCATTTTAAAAAGGTGCTTATTTCTGGAGTTCACATGCAGTTCTACTCATGAGTAAGCAACTAAGCGAAATAAACCTATAGATTGCTTATTTATCTTCTATCTATGCATTCTGACACTCCAACAATGTGTTTTGCTTCAATTTGGCTCATTTTACAAAGGTGCTTATTTCTGGAGTTCACATGCATATCTACTCAAGAGTAAGCAACTAAGCGAAATAAACCTATAGAACGCTTATTTGTCTTCTATCTATGCATTCTGACACTCCACCAATATGTTTTGCTTCAATTTGGCTCATTTTACAAACCTGCTCATTTCTGGAGTGAACATGCAGTTCTACTCAAGAGTAAGCAACTAAGCGAAATAAACCTATAGAACGCTTATTTGTCTTCTATCTATGCATTCTGACACTCCAACAATGTGTTTTGCTTCAATTTGGCTCATTTTACAAACGTGCTTATTTCTGGAGTGAACATGCAGTTCTACTCAAGAGTAAGCAACTAAGCGAAATAAAACTATAGAACGCTTATTTGTCTTCTATCTGTGCAATCTGACACTCCAACCATGTGTTTTGCTTCAATTTGGCTCATATTACAAAGGTGCTTATTTCTGGAGTTCACATGCAGTTCTACTCATGAGTAAGCAACTAAGCGAAATAAACCTATAGATTGCTTATTTATCTTCTATCTATGCATTCTGACACTCCAACAATGTGTTTTGCTTCAATTTGGCTCATTTTACTAAGGTGCTTATTTCTGGAGTGAACATGCAGTTCTACTCAAGAGTAAGCAACTAAGCGAAATAAACCTATAGAACGCTTACTTGTCTTCTATCTATGCATTCTGACACTCCACCAATATGTTTTGCTTCAATTTGGCTCATTTTAAAAACGTGCTTATTTCTGGAGTGAACATGCAGTTCTACTCAAGAGTAAGCAACTAAGCGAAATAAAACTATAGAACGCTTATTTGTCTTCTATCTGTGCAATCTGACACTCCAACCATGTGCTTTGCTTCAATTTGGCTCATTTTACAAAGGTGCTTATTTCTGGAGTTCACATGCAGTTCTACTCAAGAGTAAGCAACTAAGCGAAATAAACCTATAGATTGCTTATTTATCTTCTATCTATGCATTCTGACACTCCAACCATGTGTTTTGCTTCAATTTGGCTCATTTTACAAAGGTGCTTATTTCTGGAGTGAACATGCAGTTCTACTCATGAGTAAGCAACTAAGCGAAATAAACCTATAGATTGCTTATTTATCTTCTATCTATGCATTCTGACACTCCAACAATGTGTTTTGCTTCAATTTGGCTCATTTTACAAAGGTGCTTATTTCTGGAGTTCACATGCATATCTACTCAAGAGTAAGCAACTAAGCGAAATAAACCTATAGAACGCTTATTTGTCTTCTATCTATGCATTCTGACACTCCACCAATATGTTTTGCTTCAATTTGGCTCATTTTACAAACCTGCTCATTTCTGGAGTGAACATGCAGTTCTACTCAAGAGTAAGCAACTAAGCGAAATAAACCTATAGAACGCTTATTTGTCTTCTATCTATGCATTCTGACACTCCAACAATGTGTTTTGCTTCAATTTGGCTCATTTTACAAACGTGCTTATTTCTGGAGTGAACATGCAGTTCTACTCAAGAGTAAGCAACTAAGCGAAATAAAACTATAGAACGCTTATTTGTCTTCTATCTATGCATCCTGACACTCCACCAATATGTTTTGCTTCAATTTGGCTCATTTTAAAAACGTGCCTATTTCTGGAGTGAACATGTAGTTCTACTCAAGAGTAAGCAACTAAGCGAAATAAACCTATAGAACGCTTATTTGTCTTCTATCTATGCATTCTGACACTCCAACAATGTGTTTTGCTTCAATTTGGCTCATTTTACAAAGGTGCTTATTTCTGGAGTGAACATGCAGTTCTACTCAAGAGTAAGCAACTAAGCGAAATAAACCTATAGAACGCTTATTTGTCTTCTATCTATGCATTCTGACACTCCAACAATGTGTTTTGCTTCAATTTGGCTCATTTTACAAAGGTGCTTATTTCTGGAGTGAACATGCAGTTCTACTCAAGAGTAAGCAACTAAGCGAAATAAACCTATAGATCGCTTATTTATATTCTATCTATGCATTCTGACACTCCACCAATATGTTTTGCTTCAATTTGGCTCATTTTAAAAACGTGCTTATTTCTGGAGTGAACATGCAGTTCTACTCATGAGTAAGCAACTAAGCGAAATAAACCTATAGATCGCTTATTTATCTTCTATCTATGCATTCTGACACTCCACCAATATGTTTTGCTTCAATTTGGCTCATTTTACAAAGGTGCTTATTTCTGGAGTGAACATGCATTTCTACTCAAGAGTAAGCAACTAAGCGAAATAAACCTATAGAATGCTTACTTGTCTTCTATCTATGCATTGTGACACTCCAACAATGTGTTTTGCTTCAATTTGGCTCATTTTACAAACGTGCTTATTTCTGGAGTGAACATGCAGTTCTACTCAAGAGTAAGCAACTAAGCGAAATAAAACTATAGAACGCTTATTTGTCTTCTATCTGTGTAATCTGACACTCTAACCATGTGTTTTGCTTCAATTTGGCTCATTTTACAAAGGTGCTTATTTCTGGAGTTCACATGCATATCTACTCAAGAGTAAGCAACTAAGCGAAATAAACCTATAGAACGCTTATTTGTCTTCTATCTATGCATTCTGACACTCCAACAATGTGTTTTGCTTCAATTTGGCTCATTTTACAAAGGTGCTTATTTCTGGAGTGAACATGCAGTTCTACTCAAGAGTAAGCAACTAAGCGAAATAAACCTATAGAACGCTTATTTGTCTTCTATCTATGCATTCTGACACTCCAACAATGTGTTTTGCTTCAATTTGGCTCATTTTACAAAGGTGCTTATTTCTGGAGTGAACATGCAGTTCTACTCAAGAGTAAGCAACTAAGCGAAATAAACCTATAGATCGCTTATTTATATTCTATCTATGCATTCTGACACTCCACCAATATGTTTTGCTTCAATTTGGCTCATTTTAAAAACGTGCTTATTTCTGGAGTGAACATGCAGTTCTACTCATGAGTAAGCAACTAAGCGAAATAAACCTATAGATCGCTTATTTATCTTCTATCTATGCATTCTGACACTCCACCAATATGTTTTGCTTCAATTTGGCTCATTTTACAAAGGTGCTTATTTCTGGAGTGAACATGCATTTCTACTCAAGAGTAAGCAACTAAGCGAAATAAACCTATAGAATGCTTACTTGTCTTCTATCTATGCATTGTGACACTCCAACAATGTGTTTTGCTTCAATTTGGCTCATTTTACAAACGTGCTTATTTCTGGAGTGAACATGCAGTTCTACTCAAGAGTAAGCAACTAAGCGAAATAAAACTATAGAACGCTTATTTGTCTTCTATCTGTGTAATCTGACACTCCAACCATGTGTTTTGCTTCAATTTGGCTCATTTTACAAAGGTGCTTATTTCTGGAGTTCACATGCATATCTACTCAAGAGTAAGCAACTAAGCGAAATAAACCTATAGAACGCTTATTTGTCTTCTATCTATGCATTCTGATACTCCACCAATATGTTTTGCTTCAATTTGGCTCATTTTACAAAGGTGCTTATTTCTGGAGTGAACATGCATTTCTACTCAAGAGTAAGCAACTAAGCGAAATAAACCTATAGATTGCTTATTTATCTTCTATCTATGCATTCTGACACTCCAACAATGTGTTTTGCTTCAATTTGGCTCATTTTACAAAGGTGCTTATTTCTGGAGTTCACATGCATATCTACTCAAGAGTAAGCAACTAAGCGAAATAAACCTATAGAACGCTTATTTGTCTTCTATCTATGCATTCTGACACTACACCAATATGTTTTGCTTCAATTTGGCTCATTTTACAAACGTGCTCATTTCTGGAGTGAACATGCAGTTCTACTCAAGAGTAAGCAACTAAGCGAAATAAACCTATAGAACGCTTATTTGTCTTCTATCTATGCATTCTGACACTCCAACAATGTGTTTTGCTTCAATTTGGCTCATTTTACAAACGTGCTTATTTCTGGAGTGAACATGCAGTTCTACTCAAGAGTAAGCAACTAAGCGAAATAAACCTATAGATCGCTTATTTATCTTCTATCTATGCATTCTGACACTCCACCAATATGTTTTGCTTCAATTTGGCTCATTTTAAAAACGTGCTTATTTCTGGAGTGAACATGCAGTTCTACTCATGAGTAAGCAACTAAGCGAAATAAACCTATAGATCGCTTATTTATCTTCTATCTATGCATTCTGACACTCCACCAATATGTTTTGCTTCAATTTGGCTCATTTTACAAAGGTGCTTATTTCTGGAGTGAACATGCATTTCTACTCAAGAGTAAGCAACTAAGCGAAATAAACCTATAGAATGCTTACTTGTCTTCTATCTATGCATTGTGACTCTCCAATAATGTGTTTTGCTTCAATTTGGCTCATTTTACAAACGTGCTTATTTCTGGAGTGAACATGCAGTTCTACTCAAGAGTAAGCAACTAAGCGAAATAAAACTATAGAACGCTTATTTGTCTTCTATCTGTGCAATCTGACACTCCAAACATGTGTTTTGCTTCAATTTGGCTCATTTTACAAAGGTGCTTATTTCTGGAGTTCACATGCAGTTCTACTCATGAGTAAGCAACTAAGCGAAATAAACCTATAGATCACTTATTTATCTTCTATCTATGCATTCTGACACTCCAACAATGTGTTTTGCTTCAATTTGGCTCATTTTACAAAGGTGCTTATTTCTGGAGTTCACATGCATATCTACTCAAGAGTAAGCAACTAAGTGAAATAAACCTATAGAACGCTTATTTGTCTTCTATCTATGCATTCTGACACTCCACCAATATGTTTTGCTTCAATTTGGCTCATTTTACAAACGTGCTCATTTCTGGAGTGAACATGCAGTTCTCCTCAAGAGTAAGCAACTAAGCGAAATAAACCTATAGAACGCTTATTTGTCTTCTATCTATGCATTCTGACACTCCAACAAAGTGTTTTGCTTCAATTTGGCTCATTTTACAAACGTGCTTATTTCTGGAGTGAACATGCAGTTCTACTCAAGAGTAAGCAACTAAGCGAAATAAACCTATAGATCGCTTATTTATCTTCTATCTATGCATTCTGACACTCCACCAATATGTTTTGCTTCAATTTGGCTCATTTTAAAAACGTGCTTATTTCTGGAGTGAACATGCAGTTCTACTCATGAGTAAGCAACTAAGCGAAATAAACCTATAGATCGCTTATTTATCTTCTATCTATGCATTCTGACACTCCACCAATATGTTTTGCTTCAATTTGGCTCATTTTACAAACGTGCTCATTTCTGGAGTGAACATGCAGTTCTACTCAAGAGTAAGCAACTAAGCGAAATAAACCTATAGAATGCTTACTTGTCTTCTATCTATGCATTGTGACACTCCAACAATGTGTTTTGCTTCAATTTGGCTCATTTTACAAACGTGCTTATTTCTGGAGTGAACATGCAGTTCTACTCAAGAGTAAGCAACTAAGCGAAATAAAACTATAGAACGCTTATTTGTCTTCTATCTGTGCAATCTGACACTCCAACAATGTGTTTTGCTTCAATTTGGCTCATTTTACAAAGGTGCATATTTCTGGAGTTCACATGCAGTTCTACTCATGAGTAAGCAACTAAGTGAAATAAACCTATAGATCGCTTATTTATCTTCTATCTATGCATTCTGACACTCCAACAATGTGTTTTGCTTCAATTTGGCTCATTTTACAAAGGTGCTTATTTCTGGAGTTCACATGCATATCTACTCAAGAGTAAGCAACTAAGCGAAATAGACCTATAGAACGCTTATTTGTCTTCTATCTATGCATTCTGACACTCCACCAATATGTTTTGCTTCAATTTGGCTCATTTTACAAACGTGCTCATTTCTGGAGTGAACATGCAGTTCTACTCAAGAGTAAGCAACTAAGCGAAATAAACCTATAGAACGCTTATTTGTCTTCTATCTATGCATTCTGACACTCCAACAATGTGTTTTGCTTCAATTTGGCTCATTTTACAAACGTGCTTATTTCTGGAGTGAACATGCAGTTCTACTCAAGAGTAAGCAACTAAGCGAAATAAACCTATAAAACACTTATTTGTCTTCTATCTATGCATTCTGACACTCCAACAATGTGTTTTGCTTCAATTTGACTCATTTTACAAAGGTGCTTATTTCTGGAGTGAACATGCAGTTCTACTCAATAGTAAGCAACTAAGCGAAATAAACCTATAGAACGCTTACTTGTCTTCTATCTATGCATTGTGACACTCCAACAATGTGTTTTGCTTCAATTTGGCTCATTTTACAAACGTGCTTATTTCTGGAGTGAACATGCAGTTCTACTCAAGAGTAAGCAACTAAGCGAAATAAACCTATAGAACGCTTATTTGTCTTCTATCCATGCATTCTGACACTCCAACAATGTGTTTTGCTTCAATTTGGCTCATTTTACAAAGGTGCTTATTTCTGGAGTGAACATGTAGTTCTACTCAAGAGTAAGCAACTAAGCGAAATAAACCTATAGATCACTTATTTATCTTCTATCTATGCATTCTGACACTCCACCAATATGTTTTGCTTCAATTTGGCTCATTTTAAAAACGTGCTTATTTCTGGAGTGAACATGCAGTTCTACTCATGAGTAAGCAACTAAGCGAAATAAACCTATAGATCGCTTATTTATCTTCTATCTATGCATTCTGACACTCCACCAATATGTTTTGCTTCAATTTGGCTCATTTTACAAAGGTGCTTATTTCTGGAGTGAACATGCATTTCTACTCAAGAGTAAGCAACTAAGCGAAATAAACCTATAGAACGCTTATTTGTCTTCTATCCATGCATTCTGACACTCCAACAATGTGTTTTGCTTCAATTTGGCTCATTTTACAAAGGTGCTTATTTCTGGAGTGAACATGTAGTTCTACTCAAGAGTAAGCAACTAAGCGAAATAAACCTATAGATCACTTATTTATCTTCTATCTATGCATTCTGACACGCCACCAATATGTTTTGCTTCAATTTGGCTCATTTTAAAAACGTGCTTATTTCTGGAGTGAACATGCAGTTCTACTCATGAGTAAGCAACTAAGCGAAATAAACCTATAGATCGCTTATTTATCTTCTATCTATGCATTCTGACACTCCACCAATATGTTTTGCTTCAATTTGGCTCATTTTACAAAGGTGCTTATTTCTGGAGTGAACATGCATTTCTACTCAAGAGTAAGCAACTAAGCGAAATAAACCTATAGAATGCTTACTTGTCTTCTATCTATGCATTGTGACTATCCAACAATGTGTTTTGCTTCAATTTGGCTCATTTTACAAACGTGCTTATTTCTGGAGTGAACATGCAGTTCTACTCAAGAGTAAGCAACTAAGTGAAATAAAACTATAGAACGCTTATTTGTCTTCTATCTGTGCAATCTGACACTCCAACAATGTGTTTTGCTTCAATTTGGCTCATTTTACAAAGGTGCTTATTTCTGGAGTTCACATGCAGTTCTACTCATGAGTAAGCAACTAAGCGAAATAAACCTATAGATCGCTTATTTATCTTCTATCTATGCATTCTGACACTCCAACAATGTGTTTTGCTTCAATTTGGCTCATTTTACAAAGGTGCTTATTTCTGGAGTTCACATGCATATCTACTCAAGAGTAAGCAACTAAGTGAAATAAACCTATAGAACGCTTATTTGTCTTCTATCTATGCATTCTGACACTCCAACAATGTGTTTTGCTTCAATTTGGCTCATTTTACAAACGTGCTTATTTCTGGAGTGAACATGCAGTTCTACTCAATAGTAAGCAACTAAACGAAATAAACCTATAGAACGCTTACTTGTCTTCTATCTATGCATTCTGACACTCCAACAAAGTGTTTTGCTTCAATTTGGCTCATTTTACAAACGTGCTTATTTCTGGAGTGAACATGCAGTTCTACTCAAGAGTAAGCAACTAAGCGAAATAAACCTATAGATCGCTTATTTATCTTCTATCTATGTATTCTGACACTCCACCAATATGTTTTGCTTCAATTTGGCTCATTTTAAAAACGTGCTTATTTCTGGAGTGAACATGCAGTTCTACTCATGAGTAAGCAACTAAGCGAAATAAACCTATAGATCGCTTATTTATCTCCTATCTATGCATTCTGACACTCCACCAATATGTTTTGCTTCAATTTGGATCATTTTACAAAGGTGCATATTTCTGGAGTTCACATGCAGTTCTACTCATGAGTAAGCAACTAAGTGAAATAAACCTATAGATCGCTTATTTATCTTCTATCTATGCATTCTGACACTCCAACAATGTGTTTTGCTTCAATTTGGCTCATTTTACAAAGGTGCTTATTTCTGGAATGAACATGCAGTTCTACTCAAGAGTAAGCAACTAAGCGAAATAAACCTATAGAACGCTTATTTGCTTTCTATCTGTGCAATCTGACACTCCAACAATGTGTTTTGCTTCAATTTGGCTCATTTTAAAAACGTGCTTATTTCTGGAGTGAACATGCAGTTCTACTCATGAGTAAGCAACTAAGCGAAATAAACCTATAGATCGCTTATTTATCTTCTATCTATGCATTCTGACACTCCACCAATATGTTTTGCTTCAATTTGGCTCATTTTACAAACGTGCTCATTTCTGGAGTGAACATGCAGTTCTACTCAAGAGTAAGCAACTAAGCGAAATAAACCTATAGAACGCTTATTTGCTTTCTATCTGTGCAATCTGACACTCCAACAATGTGTTTTGCTTCAATTTGGCTCATTTTACAAAGGTGCTTATTTCTGGAGTGAACATGCATTTCTACTCAAGAGTAAGCAACTAAGCGAAATAAACCTATAGAACGCTTATTTGTCTTCTATCCATGCATTCTGACACTCCAACAATGTGTTTTGCTTCAATTTGGCTCATTTTACAAAGGTGCTTATTTCTGGAGTGAACATGTAGTTCTACTCAAGAGTAAGCAACTAAGCGAAATAAACCTATAGATCACTTATTTATCTTCTATCTATGCATTCTGACACGCCACCAATATGTTTTGCTTCAATTTGGCTCATTTTAAAAACGTGCTTATTTCTGGAGTGAACATGCAGTTCTACTCATGAGTAAGCAACTAAGCGAAATAAACCTATAGATCGCTTATTTATCTTCTATCTATGCATTCTGACACTCCACCAATATGTTTTGCTTCAATTTGGCTCATTTTACAAAGGTGCTTATTTCTGGAGTGAACATGCATTTCTACTCAAGAGTAAGCAACTAAGCGAAATAAACCTATAGAATGCTTACTTGTCTTCTATCTATGCATTGTGACTATCCAACAATGTGTTTTGCTTCAATTTGGCTCATTTTACAAACGTGCTTATTTCTGGAGTGAACATGCAGTTCTACTCAAGAGTAAGCAACTAAGTGAAATAAAACTATAGAACGCTTATTTGTCTTCTATCTGTGCAATCTGACACTCCAACAATGTGTTTTGCTTCAATTTGGCTCATTTTACAAAGGTGCTTATTTCTGGAGTTCACATGCAGTTCTACTCATGAGTAAGCAACTAAGCGAAATAAACCTATAGATCGCTTATTTATCTTCTATCTATGCATTCTGACACTCCAACAATGTGTTTTGCTTCAATTTGGCTCATTTTACAAAGGTGCTTATTTCTGGAGTTCACATGCATATCTACTCAAGAGTAAGCAACTAAGTGAAATAAACCTATAGAACGCTTATTTGTCTTCTATCTATGCATTCTGACACTCCAACAATGTGTTTTGCTTCAATTTGGCTCATTTTACAAACGTGCTTATTTCTGGAGTGAACATGCAGTTCTACTCAATAGTAAGCAACTAAACGAAATAAACCTATAGAACGCTTACTTGTCTTCTATCTATGCATTCTGACACTCCAACAAAGTGTTTTGCTTCAATTTGGCTCATTTTACAAACGTGCTTATTTCTGGAGTGAACATGCAGTTCTACTCAAGAGTAAGCAACTAAGCGAAATAAACCTATAGATCGCTTATTTATCTTCTATCTATGTATTCTGACACTCCACCAATATGTTTTGCTTCAATTTGGCTCATTTTAAAAACGTGCTTATTTCTGGAGTGAACATGCAGTTCTACTCATGAGTAAGCAACTAAGCGAAATAAACCTATAGATCGCTTATTTATCTCCTATCTATGCATTCTGACACTCCACCAATATGTTTTGCTTCAATTTGGATCATTTTACAAAGGTGCTTATTTCTGGAGTGAACATGCATTTCTACTCAAGAGTAAGCAACTAAGCGAAATAAACCTATAGAATGCTTACTTGTCTTCTATCTATGCATTGTGACACTCCAACAATGTGTTTTGCTTCAATTTGGCTCATTTTACAAACGTGCTTATTTCTGGAGTGAACATGCAGTTCTACTCAAGAGTAAGCAACTAAGCGAAATAAAACTATAGAACGCTTATTTATCTTCTATCTATGCATTCTGACACTCCACCAATATGTTTTGCTTCAATTTGGCTCATTTTAAAAACGTGCTTATTTCTGGAGTGAACATGCAGTTCTACTCATGAGTAAGCAACTAAGCGAAATAAACCTATAGATCGCTTATTTATCTTCTATCTATGCATTCTGACACTCCACCAATATGTTTTGCTTCAATTTGGCTCATTTTACAAACGTGCTCATTTCTGGAGTGAACATGCAGTTCTACTCAAGAGTAAGCAACTAAGCGAAATAAACCTATAGAATGCTTACTTGTCTTCTATCTATGCATTGTGACACTCCAACCATGTGTTTTGCTTCAATTTGGCTCATTTTACAAAGGTGCTTATTTCTGGAATGAACATGCAGTTCTACTCAAGAGTAAGCAACTAAGCGAAATAAACCTATAGAACGCTTATTTGCTTTCTATCTGTGCAATCTGACACTCCAACAATGTGTTTTGCTTCAATTTGGCTCATTTTACAAAGGTGCATATTTCTGGAGTTCACATGCAGTTCTACTCATGAGTAAGCAACTAAGTGAAATAAACCTATAGATCGCTTATTTATCTTCTATCTATGCATTCTGACACTCCAACAATGTGTTTTGCTTCAATTTGGCTCATTTTACAAAGGTGCTTATTTCTGGAGTTCACATGCATATCTACTCAAGAGTAAGCAACTAAGCGAAATAGACCTATAGAACGCTTATTTGTCTTCTATCTATGCATTCTGACACTCCACCAATATGTTTTGCTTCAATTTGGCTCATTTTACAAACGTGCTCATTTCTGGAGTGAACATGCAGTTCTACTCAAGAGTAAGCAACTAAGCGAAATAAACCTATAGAACGCTTATTTGTCTTCTATCTATGCATTCTGACACTCCAACAATGTGTTTTGCTTCAATTTGGCTCATTTTACAAACGTGCTTATTTCTGGAGTGAACATGCAGTTCTACTCAAGAGTAAGCAACTAAGCGAAATAAACCTATAAAACACTTATTTGTCTTCTATCTATGCATTCTGACACTCCAACAATGTGTTTTGCTTCAATTTGACTCATTTTACAAAGGTGCTTATTTCTGGAGTGAACATGCAGTTCTACTCAATAGTAAGCAACTAAGCGAAATAAACCTATAGAACGCTTACTTGTCTTCTATCTATGCATTGTGACACTCCAACAATGTGTTTTGCTTCAATTTGGCTCATTTTACAAACGTGCTTATTTCTGGAGTGAACATGCAGTTCTACTCAAGAGTAAGCAACTAAGCGAAATAAACCTATAGATCGCTTATTTATCTTCTATCTATGCATTCTGACACTCCACCAATATGTTTTGCTTCAATTTGGCTCATTTTACAAAGGTGCTTATTTCTGGAGTGAACATGCATTTCTACTCAAGAGTAAGCAACTAAGCGAAATAAACCTATAGAACGCTTATTTGTCTTCTATCCATGCATTCTGACACTCCAACAATGTGTTTTGCTTCAATTTGGCTCATTTTACAAAGGTGCTTATTTCTGGAGTGAACATGTAGTTCTACTCAAGAGTAAGCAACTAAGCGAAATAAACCTATAGATCACTTATTTATCTTCTATCTATGCATTCTGACACGCCACCAATATGTTTTGCTTCAATTTGGCTCATTTTAAAAACGTGCTTATTTCTGGAGTGAACATGCGGTTCTACTCATGAGTAAGCAACTAAGCGAAATAAACCTATAGATCGCTTATTTATCTTCTATCTATGCATTCTGACACTCCACCAATATGTTTTGCTTCAATTTGGCTCATTTTACAAAGGTGCTTATTTCTGGAGTGAACATGCAGTTCTACTCATGAGTAAGCAACTAAGCGAAATAAACCTATAGATCGCTTATTTATCTTCTATCTATGCATTCTGACACTCCAACAATGTGTTTTGCTTCAATTTGGCTCATTTTACAAAGGTGCTTATTTCTGGAGTTCACATGCATATCTACTCAAGAGTAAGCAACTAAGTGAAATAAACCTATAGAACGCTTATTTGTCTTCTATCTATGCATTCTGACACTCCAACAATGTGTTTTGCTTCAATTTGGCTCATTTTACAAACGTGCTTATTTCTGGAGTGAACATGCAGTTCTACTCAATAGTAAGCAACTAAACGAAATAAACCTATAGAACGCTTACTTGTCTTCTATCTATGCATTCTGACACTCCAACAAAGTGTTTTGCTTCAATTTGGCTCATTTTACAAACGTGCTTATTTCTGGAGTGAACATGCAGTTCTACTCAAGAGTAAGCAACTAAGCGAAATAAACCTATAGATCGCTTATTTATCTTCTATCTATGTATTCTGACACTCCACCAATATGTTTTGCTTCAATTTGGCTCATTTTACAAAGGTGCTTATTTCTGGAGTGAACATGCATTTCTCCTCAAGAGTAAGCAACTAAGCGAAATAAACCTATAGAATGCTTACTTGTCTTCTATCTATGCATTGTGACTCTCCAACAATGTGTCTTGCTTCAATTTGGCTCATTTTACAAACGTGCTTATTTCTGGAGTGAACATGCAGTTCTACTCAATAGTAAGCAACTAAGCGAAATAAAACTATAGAACGCTTACTTGTCTTCTATCTATGCATTCTGACACTCCAACAAAGTGTTTTGCTTCAATTTGGCTCATTTTACAAACGTGCTTATTTCTGGAGTGAACATGCAGTTCTACTCAAGAGTAAGCAACTAAGCGAAATAAACCTATAGATCGCTTATTTATCTTCTATCTATGTATTCTGACACTCCACCAATATGTTTTGCTTCAATTTGGCTCATTTTAAAAACGTGCTTATTTCTGGAGTGAACATGCAGTTCTACTCATGAGTAAGCAACTAAGCGAAATAAACCTATAGATCGCTTATTTATCTCCTATCTATGCATTCTGACACTCCACCAATATGTTTTGCTTCAATTTGGATCATTTTACAAAGGTGCTTATTTCTGGAGTGAACATGCATTTCTACTCAAGAGTAAGCAACTAAGCGAAATAAACCTATAGAATGCTTACTTGTCTTCTATCTATGCATTGTGACACTCCAACAATGTGTTTTGCTTCAATTTGGCTCATTTTACAAACGTGCTTATTTCTGGAGTGAACATGCAGTTCTACTCAAGAGTAAGCAACTAAGCGAAATAAAACTATAGAACGCTTATTTGTCTTCTATCTGTGCAATCTGACACTCCAACCATGTGTTTTGCTTCAATTTGGCTCATTTTACAAAGGTGCTTATTTCTGGAATGAACATGCAGTTCTACTCAAGAGTAAGCAACTAAGCGAAATAAACCTATAGAACGCTTATTTGCTTTCTATCTGTGCAATCTGACACTCCAACAATGTGTTTTGCTTCAATTTGGCTCATTTTACAAAGGTGCATATTTCTGGAGTTCACATGCAGTTCTACTCATGAGTAAGCAACTAAGTGAAATAAACCTATAGATCGCTTATTTATCTTCTATCTATGCATTCTGACACTCCAACAATGTGTTTTGCTTCAATTTGGCTCATTTTACAAAGGTGCTTATTTCTGGAGTTCACATGCATATCTACTCAAGAGTAAGCAACTAAGCGAAATAGACCTATAGAACGCTTATTTGTCTTCTATCTATGCATTCTGACACTCCACCAATATGTTTTGCTTCAATTTGGCTCATTTTACAAACGTGCTCATTTCTGGAGTGAACATGCAGTTCTACTCAAGAGTAAGCAACTAAGCGAAATAAACCTATAGAACGCTTATTTGTCTTCTATCTATGCATTCTGACACTCCAACAATGTGTTTTGCTTCAATTTGGCTCATTTTACAAACGTGCTTATTTCTGGAGTGAACATGCAGTTCTACTCAAGAGTAAGCAACTAAGCGAAATAAACCTATAGAACACTTATATGTCTTCCATCTATGCATTCTGACACTCCAACAATGTGTTTTGTTCAATTTGACTCATTTTACAAAGGTGCTTATTTCTGGAGTGAACATGCAGTTCTACTCAATAGTAAGCAACTAAGCGAAATAAACCTATAGAACGCTTACTTGTCTTCTATCTATGCATTCTGACACTCCAACAAAGTGTTTTGCTTCAATTTGGCTCATTTTACAAACGTGCATATTTCTGGAGTGAACATGCAGTTCTACTCAAGAGTAAGCAACTAAGCGAAATAAACCTATAGAACGCTTATTTGTCTTCTATCCATGCATTCTGACACTCCAACAATGTGTTTTGCTTCAATTTGGCTCATTTTACAAAGGTGCTTATTTCTGGAGTGAACATGTAGTTCTACTCAAGAGTAAGCAACTAAGCGAAATAAACCTATAGATCACTTATTTATCTTCTATCTATGCATTCTGACACTCCACCAATATGTTTTGCTTCAATTTGGCTCATTTTAAAAACGTGCTTATTTCTGGAGTGAACATGCAGTTCTACTCATGAGTAAGCAACTAAGCGAAATAAACCTATAGATCGCTTATTTATCTTCTATCTATGCATTCTGACACTCCACCAATATGTTTTGCTTCAATTTGGCTCATTTTACAAAGGTGCTTATTTCTGGAGTGAACATGCATTTCTCCTCAAGAGTAAGCAACTAAGCGAAATAAACCTATAGAATGCTTACTTGTCTTCTATCTATGCATTGTGACTCTCCAACAATGTGTTTTGCTTCAATTTGGCTCATTTTACAAACGTGCTTATTTCTGGAGTGAACATGCAGTTCTACTCAATAGTAAGCAACTAAGCGAAATAAAACTATAGAACGCTTATTTGTCTTCTATCTGTGCAATCTGACACTCCAACCATGTGTTTTGCTTCAATTTGGCTCATTTTACAAAGGTGCTTATTTCTGGAGTTCACATGCAGTTCTACTCATGAGTAAGCAACTAAGCGAAATAAACCTATAGATCGCTTATTTATCTTCTATCTATGCATTCTGACACTCCAACAATGTGTTTTGCTTCAATTTGGCTCATTTTACAAAGGTGCTTATTTCTGGAGTTCACATGCATATCTACTCAAGAGTAAGCAACTAAGTGAAATAAACCTATAGAACGCTTATTTGTCTTCTATCTGTGCAATCTGACACTCCAACCATGTGTTTTGCTTCAATTTGGCTCATTTTACAAAGGTGCTTATTTCTGGAGTTCACATGCAGTTCTACTCATGAGTAAGCAACTAAGCGAAATAAACCTATAGATCGCTTATTTATCTTCTATCTATGCATTCTGACACTCCAACAATGTGTTTTGCTTCAATTTGGCTCATTTTACAAAGGTGCTTATTTCTGGAGTTCACATGCATATCTACTCAAGAGTAAGCAACTAAGTGAAATAAACCTATAGAACGCTTATTTGTCTTCTATCTATGCATTCTGACACTCCAACAATGTGTTTTGCTTCAATTTGGCTCATTTTACAAACGTGCTTATTTCTGGAGTGAACATGCAGTTCTACTCAATAGTAAGCAACTAAACGAAATAAACCTATAGAACGCTTACTTGTCTTCTATCTATGCATTCTGACACTCCAACAAAGTGTTTTGCTTCAATTTGGCTCATTTTACAAACGTGCTTATTTCTGGAGTGAACATGCAGTTCTACTCAAGAGTAAGCAACTAAGCGAAATAAACCTATAGATCGCTTATTTATCTTCTATCTATGTATTCTGACACTCCACCAATATGTTTTGCTTCAATTTGGCTCATTTTAAAAACGTGCTTATTTCTGGAGTGAACATGCAGTTCTACTCATGAGTAAGCAACTAAGCGAAATAAACCTATAGATCGCTTATTTATCTCCTATCTATGCATTCTGACACTCCACCAATATGTTTTGCTTCAATTTGGATCATTTTACAAAGGTGCTTATTTCTGGAGTGTACATGCATTTCTACTCAAGAGTAAGCAACTAAGCGAAATAAACCTATAGAATGCTTACTTGTCTTCTATCTATGCATTGTGACACTCCAACAATGTGTTTTGCTTCAATTTGGCTCATTTTACAAACGTGCTTATTTCTGGAGTGAACATGCAGTTCTACTCAAGAGTAAGCAACTAAGCGAAATAAAACTATAGAACGCTTATTTGTCTTCTATCTGTGCAATCTGACACTCCAACCATGTGTTTTGCTTCAATTTGGCTCATTTTACAAAGGTGCTTATTTCTGGAATGAACATGCAGTTCTACTCAAGAGTAAGCAACTAAGCGAAATAAACCTATAGAACGCTTATTTGCTTTCTATCTGTGCAATCTGACACTCCAACAATGTGTTTTGCTTCAATTTGGCTCATTTTACAAAGGTGCATATTTCTGGAGTTCACATGCAGTTCTACTCATGAGTAAGCAACTAAGTGAAATAAACCTATAGATCGCTTATTTATCTTCTATCTATGCATTCTGACACTCCAACAATGTGTTTTGCTTCAATTTGGCTCATTTTACAAAGGTGCTTATTTCTGGAGTTCACATGCATATCTACTCAAGAGTAAGCAACTAAGCGAAATAGACCTATAGAACGCTTATTTGTCTTCTATCTATGCATTCTGACACTCCACCAATATGTTTTGCTTCAATTTGGCTCATTTTACAAACGTGCTCATTTCTGGAGTGAACATGCAGTTCTACTCAAGAGTAAGCAACTAAGCGAAATAAACCTATAGAACGCTTATTTGTCTTCTATCTATGCATTCTGACACTCCAACAATGTGTTTTGCTTCAATTTGGCTCATTTTACAAACGTGCTTATTTCTGGAGTGAACATGCAGTTCTACTCAAGAGTAAGCAACTAAGCGAAATAAACCTATAGAACACTTATTTGTCTTCTATCTATGCATTCTGACACTCCAACAATGTGTTTTGCTTCAATTTGACTCATTTTACAAAGGTGCTTATTTCTGGAGTGAACATGCAGTTCTACTCAATAGTAAGCAACTAAGCGAAATAAACCTATAGAACGCTTACTTGTCTTCTATCTATGCATTCTGACACTCCAACAAAGTGTTTTGCTTCAATTTGGCTCATTTTACAAACGTGCATATTTCTGGAGTGAACATGCAGTTCTACTCAAGAGTAAGCAACTAAGCGAAATAAACCTATAGAACGCTTATTTGTCTTCTATCCATGCATTCTGACACTCCAACAATGTGTTTTGCTTCAATTTGGCTCATTTTACAAAGGTGCTTATTTCTGGAGTGAACATGTAGTTCTACTCAAGAGTAAGCAACTAAGCGAAATAAACCTATAGATCACTTATTTATCTTCTATCTATGCATTCTGACACTCCACCAATATGTTTTGCTTCAATTTGGCTCATTTTAAAAACGTGCTTATTTCTGGAGTGAACATGCAGTTCTACTCATGAGTAAGCAACTAAGCGAAATAAACCTATAGATCGCTTATTTATCTTCTATCTATGCATTCTGACACTCCACCAATATGTTTTGCTTCAATTTGGCTCATTTTACAAAGGTGCTTATTTCTGGAGTGAACATGCATTTCTCCTCAAGAGTAAGCAACTAAGCGAAATAAACCTATAGAACGCTTATTTGTCTTCTATCCATGCATTCTGACACTCCAACAATGTGTTTTGCTTCAATTTGGCTCATTTTACAAACGTGCTTATTTCTGGAGTGAACATGCAGTTCTACTCAATAGTAAGCAACTAAGCGAAATAAACCTATAGAACGCTTATTTGTCTTCTATCTGTGCAATCTGACACTCCAACCATGTGTTTTGCTTCAATTTGGCTCATTTTACAAAGGTGCTTATTTCTGGAGTTCACATGCAGTTCTACTCATGAGTAAGCAACTAAGCGAAATAAACCTATAGATCGCTTATTTATCTTCTATCTATGCATTCTGACACTCCAACAATGTGTTTTGCTTCAATTTGGCTCATTTTACAAAGGTGCTTATTTCTGGAGTTCACATGCATATCTACTCAAGAGTAAGCAACTAAGTGAAATAAACCTATAGAACGCTTATTTGTCTTCTATCTATGCATTCTGACACTCCACCAATATGTTTTGCTTCAATTTGGCTCATTTTACAAACGTGCTCATTTCTGGAGTGAACATGCAGTTCTACTCAAGAGTAAGCAACTAAGCGAAATAAACCTATAGAACGCTTATTTGTCTTCTATCTATGCATTCTGACACTCCAACAATGTGTTTTGCTTCAATTTGGCTCATTTTACAAACGTGCTTATTTCTGGAGTGAACATGCAGTTCTACTCAATAGTAAGCAACTAAACGAAATAAACCTATAGAACGCTTACTTGCCTTCTATCTATGCATTCTGACACTCCACCAATATGTTTTGCTTCAATTTGGCTCATTTTACAAACGTGCTCATTTCTGGAGTGAACATGCAGTTCTACTCAAGAGTAAGCAACTAAGCGAAATAAACCTATAGAACGCTTATTTGTCTTCTATCTATGCATTCTGACACTCCAACAAAGTGTTTTGCTTCAATTTGGCTCATTTTACAAACGTGCTTATTTCTGGAGTGAACATGCAGTTCTACTCAAGAGTAAGCAACTAAGCGAAATAAACCTATAGATCGCTTATTTATCTTCTATCTATGCATTCTGACACTCCACCAATATGTTTTGCTTCAATTTGGCTCATTTTAAAAACGTGCTTATTTCTGGAGTGAACATGCAGTTCTACTCATGAGTAAGCAACTAAGCGAAATAAACCTATAGATCGCTTATTTATCTCCTATCTATGCATTCTGACACTCCACCAATATGTTTTGCTTCAATTTGGATCATTTTACAAAGGTGCTTATTTCTGGAGTGAACATGCATTTCTACTCAAGAGTAAGCAACTAAGCGAAATAAACCTATAGAATGCTTACTTGTCTTCTATCTATGCATTGTGACTCTCCAACAATGTGTTTTGCTTCAATTTGGCTCATTTTACAAACGTGCTTATTTCTGGAGTGAACATGCAGTTCTACTCAAGAGTAAGCAACTAAGTGAAATAAAACTATAGAACGCTTATTTGTCTTCTATCTGTGCAATCTGACACTCCAACCATGTGTTTTGCTTCAATTTGGCTCATTTTACAAAGGTGCTTATTTCTGGAGTTCACATGCAGTTCTACTCATGAGTAAGCAACTAAGCGAAATAAACCTATAGATCGCTTATTTATCTTCTATCTATGCATTCTGACACTCCAACAATGTGTTTTGCGTCAATTTGGCTCATTTTACAAAGGTGCTTATTTCTGGAGTTCACATGCATATCTACTCAAGAGTAAGCAACTAAGTGAAATAAACCTATAGAACGCTTATTTGTCTTCTATCTATGCATTCTGACACTCCAACAATGTGTTTTGCTTCAATTTGGCTCATTTTACAAACGTGCTTATTTCTGGAGTGAACATGCAGTTCTACTCAATAGTAAGCAACTAAACGAAATAAACCTATAGAACGCTTACTTGTCTTCTATCTATGCATTCTGACACTCCAACAAAGTGTTTTGCTTCAATTTGGCTCATTTTACAAACGTGCTTATTTCTGGAGTGAACATGCAGTTCTACTCAAGAGTAAGCAACTAAGCGAAATAAACCTATAGATCGCTTATTTATCTTCTATCTATGTATTCTGACACTCCACCAATATGTTTTGCTTCAATTTGGCTCATTTTAAAAACGTGCTTATTTCTGGAGTGAACATGCAGTTCTACTCATGAGTAAGCAACTAAGCGAAATAAACCTATAGATCGCTTATTTATCTCCTATCTATGCATTCTGACACTCCACCAATATGTTTTGCTTCAATTTGGATCATTTTACAAAGGTGCTTATTTCTGGAGTGAACATGCATTTCTACTCAAGAGTAAGCAACTAAGCGAAATAAACCTATAGAATGCTTACTTGTCTTCTATCTATGCATTGTGACACTCCAACAATGTGTTTTGCTTCAATTTGGCTCATTTTACAAACGTGCTTATTTCTGGAGTGAACATGCAGTTCTACTCAAGAGTAAGCAACTAAGCGAAATAAAACTATAGAACGCTTATTTGTCTTCTATCTGTGCAATCTGACACTCCAACCATGTGTTTTGCTTCAATTTGGCTCATTTTACAAAGGTGCTTATTTCTGGAATGAACATGCAGTTCTACTCAAGAGTAAGCAACTAAGCGAAATAAAACTATAGAACGCTTATTTGCTTTCTATCTGTGCAATCTGACACTCCAACAATGTGTTTTGCTTCAATTTGGCTCATTTTACAAAGGTGCATATTTCTGGAGTTCACATGCAGTTCTACTCATGAGTAAGCAACTAAGTGAAATAAACCTATAGATCGCTTATTTATCTTCTATCTATGCATTCTGACACTCCAACAATGTGTTTTGCTTCAATTTGGCTCATTTTACAAAGCTGCTTATTTCTGGAGTTCACATGCATATCTACTCAAGAGTAAGCAACTAAGCGAAATAGACCTATAGAACGCTTATTTGTCTTCTATCTATGCATTCTGACACTCCACCAATATGTTTTGCTTCAATTTGGCTCATTTTACAAACGTGCTCATTTCTGGAGTGAACATGCAGTTCTACTCAAGAGTAAGCAACTAAGCGAAATAAACCTATAGAACGCTTATTTGTCTTCTATCTATGCATTCTGACACTCCAACAATGTGTTTTGCTTCAATTTGGCTCATTTTACAAACGTGCTTATTTCTGGAGTGAACATGCAGTTCTACTCAAGAGTAAGCAACTAAGCGAAATAAACCTATAGAACACTTATTTGTCTTCTATCTATGCATTCTGACACTCCAACAATGTGTTTTGCTTCAATTTGACTCATTTTACAAAGGTGCTTATTTCTGGAGTGAACATGCAGTTCTACTCAATAGTAAGCAACTAAGCGAAATAAACCTATAGAACGCTTACTTGTCTTCTATCTATGCATTCTGACACTCCAACAAAGTGTTTTGCTTCAATTTGGCTCATTTTACAAACGTGCATATTTCTGGAGTGAACATGCAGTTCTACTCAAGAGTAAGCAACTAAGCGAAATAAACCTATAGAACGCTTATTTGTCTTCTATCCATGCATTCTGACACTCCAACAATGTGTTTTGCTTCAATTTGGCTCATTTTACAAAGGTGCTTATTTCTGGAGTGAACATGTAGTTCTACTCAAGAGTAAGCAACTAAGCGAAATAAACCTATAGATCACTTATTTATCTTCTATCTATGCATTCTGACACTCCACCAATATGTTTTGCTTCAATTTGGCTCATTTTAAAAACGTGCTTATTTCTGGAGTGAACATGCAGTTCTACTCATGAGTAAGCAACTAAGCGAAATAAACCTATAGATCGCTTATTTATCTTCTATCTATGCATTCTGACACTCCACCAATATGTTTTGCTTCAATTTGGCTCATTTTACAAAGGTGCTTATTTCTGGAGTGAACATGCATTTCTACTCAAGAGTAAGCAACTAAGCGAAATAAACCTATAGAATGCTTACTTGTCTTCTATCTATGCATTGTGACTCTCCAACAATGTGTTTTGCTTCAATTTGGCTCATTTTACAAACGTGCTTATTTCTGGAGTGAACATGCAGTTCTACTCAATAGTAAGCAACTAAGCGAAATAAAACTATAGATCGCTTATTTGTCTTCTATCTGTGCAATCTGACACTCCAACCATGTGTTTTGCTTCAATTTGGCTCATTTTACAAAGGTGCTTATTTCTGGAGTTCACATGCAGTTCTACTCATGAGTAAGCAACTAAGCGAAATAAACCTATAGATCGCTTATTTATCTTCTATCTATGCATTCTGACACTCCAACAATGTGTTTTGCTTCAATTTGGCTCATTTTACAAAGGTGCTTATTTCTGGAGTTCACATGCATATCTACTCAAGAGTAAGCAACTAAGTGAAATAAACCTATAGAACGCTTATTTGTCTTCTATCTATGCATTCTGACACTCCACCAATATGTTTTGCTTCAATTTGGCTCATTTGACAAACGTGCTCATTTCTGGAGTGAACATGCAGTTCTACTCAAGAGTAAGCAACTAAGCGAAATAAACCTATAGAACGCTTATTTGTCTTCTATCTATGCATTCTGACACTCCAACAATGTGTTTTGCTTCAATTTGGCTCATTTTACAAACGTGCTTATTTCTGGAGTGAACATGCAGTTCTACTCAATAGTAAGCAACTAAACGAAATAAACCTATAGAACGCTTACTTGTCTTCTATCTATGCATTCTGACACTCCACCAATATGTTTTGCTTCAATTTGGCTCATTTTACAAACGTGCTCATTTCTGGAGTGAACATGCAGTTCTACTCAAGAGTAAGCAACTAAGCGAAATAAACCTATAGAACGCTTATTTGTCTTCTATCTATGCATTCTGACACTCCAACAAAGTGTTTTGCTTCAATTTGGCTCATTTTACAAACGTGCTTATTTCTGGAGTTCACATGCAGTTCTACTCATGAGTAAGCAACTAAGCGAAATAAACCTATAGATCGCTTATTTATCTTCTATCTATGCATTCTGACACTCCACCAATATGTTTTGCTTCAATTTGGCTCATTTTAAAAACGTGCTTATTTCTGGAGTGAACATGCAGTTCTACTCATGAGTAAGCAACTAAGCGAAATAAACCTATAGATCGCTTATTTATCTCCTATCTATGCATTCTGACACTCCACCAATATGTTTTGCTTCAATTTGGATCATTTTACAAAGGTGCTTATTTCTGGAGTGAACATGCATTTCTACTCAAGAGTAAGCAACTAAGCGAAATAAACCTATAGAATGCTTACTTGTCTTCTATCTATGCCTTGTGACACTCCAACAATGTGTTTTGCTTCAATTTGGCTCATTTTACAAACGTGCTTATTTCTGGAGTGAACATGCAGTTCTACTCAAGAGTAAGCAACTAAGCGAAATAAAACTATAGAACGCTTATTTGTCTTCTATCTGTGCAATCTGACACTCCAACCATGTGTTTTGCTTCAATTTGGCTCATTTTACAAAGGTGCTTATTTCTGGAATGAACATGCAGTTCTACTCAAGAGTAAGCAACTAAGCGAAATAAACCTATAGAACGCTTATTTGCTTTCTATCTGTGCAATCTGACACTCCAACAATGTGTTTTGCTTCAATTTGGCTCATTTTACAAAGGTGCATATTTCTGGAGTTCACATGCAGTTCTACTCATGAGTAAGCAACTAAGTGAAATAAACCTATAGATCGCTTATTTATCTTCTATCTATGCATTCTGACACTCCAACAATGTGTTTTGCTTCAATTTGGCTCATTTTACAAAGGTGCTTATTTCTGGAGTTCACATGCATATCTACTCAAGAGTAAGCAACTAAGCGAAATAGACCTATAGAACGCTTATTTGTCTTCTATCTATGCATTCTGACACTCCACCAATATGTTTTGCTTCAATTTGGCTCATTTTACAAACGTGCTCATTTCTGGAGTGAACATGCAGTTCTACTCAAGAGTAAGCAACTAAGCGAAATAAACCTATAGAACGCTTATTTGTCTTCTATCTATGCATTCTGACACTCCAACAATGTGTTTTGCTTCAATTTGGCTCATTTTACAAACGTGCTTATTTCTGGAGTGAACATGCAGTTCTACTCAAGAGTAAGCAACTAAGCGAAATAAACCTATAGAACACTTATTTGTCTTCTATCTATGCATTCTGACACTCCAACAATGTGTTTTGCTTCAATTTGACTCATTTTACAAAGGTGCTTATTTCTGGAGTGAACATGCAGTTCTACTCAATAGTAAGCAACTAAGCGAAATAAACCTATAGAACGCTTACTTGTCTTCTATCTATGCATTCTGACACTCCAACAAAGTGTTTTGCTTCAATTTGGCTCATTTTACAAACGTGCATATTTCTGGAGTGAACATGCAGTTCTACTCAAGAGTAAGCAACTAAGCGAAATAAACCTATAGAACGCTTATTTGTCTTCTATCCATGCATTCTGACACTCCAACAATGTGTTTTGCTTCAATTTGGCTCATTTTACAAAGGTGCTTATTTCTGGAGTGAACATGTAGTTCTACTCAAGAGTAAGCAACTAAGCGAAATAAACCTATAGATCACTTATTTATCTTCTATCTATGCATTCTGACACTCCACCAATATGTTTTGCTTCAATTTGGGTCATTTTAAAAACGTGCTTATTTCTGGAGTGAACATGCAGTTCTACTCATGAGTAAGCAACTAAGCGAAATAAACCTATAGAACGCTTATTTGTCTTCTATCTGTGCAATCTGACACTCCAACCATGTGTTTTGCTTCAATTTGGCTCATTTTACAAAGGTGCTTATTTCTGGAGTTCACATGCAGTTCTACTCATGAGTAAGCAACTAAGCGAAATAAACCTATAGATCGCTTATTTATCTTCTATCTATGCATTCTGACACTCCAACAATGTGTTTTGCTTCAATTTGGCTCATTTTACAAAGGTGCTTATTTCTGGAGTTCACATGCATATCTACTCAAGAGTAAGCAACTAAGTGAAATAAACCTATAGAACGCTTATTTCTCTTCTATCTATGCATTCTGACACTCCACCAATATGTTTTGCTTCAATTTGGCTCATTTTACAAACGTGCTCATTTCTGGAGTGAACATGCAGTTCTACTCAAGAGTAAGCAACTAAGCGAAATAAACCTATAGAACGCTTACTTGTCTTCTATCTATGCATTCTGACACTCCAACAAAGTGTTTTGCTTCAATTTGGCTCATTTTACAAACGTGCTTATTTCTGGAGTGAACATGCAGTTCTACTCAAGAGTAAGCAACTAAGCGAAATAAACCTATAGATCGCTTATTTATCTTCTATCTATGCATTCTGACACTCCACCAATATGTTTTGCTTCAATTTGGCTCATTTTAAAAACGTGCTTATTTCTGGAGTGAACATGCAGTTCTACTCATGAGTAAGCAACTAAGCGAAATAAACCTATAGATCGCTTATTTATCTTCTATCTATGCATTCTCACACTCCACCAATATGTTTTGCTTCAATTTGGCTCATTTTACAAAGGTGCTTATTTCTGGAGTGAACATGCATTTCTACTCAAGAGTAAGCAACTAAGCGAAATAAACCTATAGAATGCTTACTTGTCTTCTATCTATGCATTGTGACACTCCAACAATGTGTTTTGCTTCAATTTGGCTCATTTTACAAACGTGCCTATTTCTGGAGTGAACATGCAGTTCTACTCAAGAGTAAGCAATTAAGCGAAATAAACCTATAGAACGCTTATTTGTCTTCTATCTGTGCAACCTGACACTCCAACAATGTGTTTTGCTTCAATTTGGCTCATTTTACAAAGGTGCTTATTCCTGGAGTGAACATGCAGTTCTACTCAAGAGTAAGCAACTAAGCGAAATAAAGCTATAGAACGCTTATCTGCCTTCTATCTATGCATTCTGACACTCCAACAATGTGTTTTGCTTCAATTTGGCTCATTTTACAAAGGTGCTTATTTCTGGAGTTCACATGCAGTTCTACTCATGAGTAAGCAACCAAGCGAAATAAACCTATAGATCGCTTATTTATCTTCTATCTATGCATTCTGACACTCCGACAATGTGTTTTGCTTCAATTTGGCTCATTTTACAAAGGTGCTTATTTCTGGAGTGAACATGCATATCTACTCAAGAGTAAGCAACTAAGCGAAATAAACCTATAGAACGCTTATTTGTCTTCTATCTATGCATCCTGACACTCCACCAATATGTTTTGCTTCAATTTGGCTCATTTTAAAAACGTGCTTATTTCTGGAGTGAATATGCAGTTCTACTCATGAGTAAGCAACTAAGCGAAATAAACCTATAGATCGCTTATTTATCTTCTATCTATGCATTCTGACACTCCACCAATATGTTTTGCTTCAATTTGGCTCATTTTACAAAGGTGCTTATTTCTGGAGTGAACATGCATTTCTACTCAAGAGTAAGCAACTAAGCGAAATAAACCTATAGAATGCTTACTTGTCTTCTATCTATGCATTGTGACACTCCAACAATGTGTTTTGCTTCAATTTGGCTCATTTTACAAACGTGCTTATTTCTGGAGTGAACATGCAGTTCTACTCAAGAGTAAGCAACTAAGCGAAATAAACCTATAGAACACTTATTTGTCTTCTATCTATGCATTCTGACACTCCAACAATGTGTTTTGCTTCAATTTGGCTCATTTTACGAAGGTGCTTATTTCTGGAGTGAACATGCAGTTCTACTCAAGAGTAAGCAACTAAGCGAAATAAACCTATAGAACGCTTACTTGTCTTCTATCTATGCATTCTGACACTCCAACAAAGTGTTTTGCTTCAATTTGGCTCATTTTACAAACGTGCTTATTTCTGGAGTGAACATGCAGTTCTACTCAAGAGTAAGCAACTAAGCGAAATAAACCTATAGAACGCTTATTTGTCTTCTATCTATGCATTCTGACACTCCAACAATGTGTTTTGCTTCAATTTGGCTCATTTTACAAAGGTGCTTATTTCTGGAGTGAACATGCAGTTCTACTCAAGAGTAAGCAACTAAGCGAAATAAACCTATAGATCGCTTATTTATCTTCTATCTATGCATTCTGACACTCCACCAATATGTTTTGCTTCAATTTGGCTCATTTTAAAAACGTGCTTATTTCTGGAGTGAACATGCAGTTCTACTCAAGAGTAAGCAACTAAGCGAAATAAACCTATAGATCGCTTATTTATCTTCTATCTATGCATTCTGACACTCCACCAATATGTTTTGCTTCAATTTGGCTCATTTTACAAACGTGCTCATTTCTGGAGTGAACATGCAGTTCTACTCAAGAGTAAGCAACTAAGCGAAATAAACCTATAGATCGCTTATTTATCTTCTATCTATGCATTCTGATACTCCAACAATGTGTTCTGCTTCAATTTGACTCATTTTACAAAGGTGCTTATTTCTGGAGTGAACATGCAGTTCTACTCAATAGTAAGCAACTAAACGAAATAAACCTATAGAACGCTTACTTGTCTTCTATCTATGCATTCTGACACTCCAACAAAGTGTTTTGCTTCAATTTGGCTCATTTTACAAACGTGCTTATTTCTGGAGTGAACATGCAGTTCTACTCAAGAGTAAGCAACTAAGCGAAATAAACCTATAGATCGCTTATTTATCTTCTATCTATGCATTCTGACACTCCACCAATATGTTTTGCTTCAATTTGGCTCATTTTAAAAACGTGCTTATTTCTGGAGTGAACATGCAGTTCTACTCATGAGTAAGCAACTAAGCGAAATAAACCTATAGATCGCTTATTTATCTTCTATCTATGCATTCTGACACTCCACCAATATGTTTTGCTTCAATTTGGCTCATTTTACAAAGGTGCTTATTTCTGGAGTGAACATGCATTTCTACTCAAGAGTAAGCAACTAAGCGAAATAAACCTATAGAATGCTTACTTGTCTTCTATCTATGCATTGTGACACTCCAACAATGTGTTTTGCTTCAATTTGGCTCATTTTACAAACGTGCTTATTTCTGGAGTGAACATGCAGTTCTACTCAAGAGTAAGCAACTAAGCGAAATAAAACTATAGAACGCTTATTTGTCTTCTATCTGTGCAATCTGACACTCCAACCATGTGTTTTGCTTCAATTTGGCTCATTTTACAAAGGTGCTTATTTCTGGAGTGAACATGCAGTTCTACTCAAGAGTAAGCAACTAAGCGAAATAAACCTATAGAACGCTTATTTGCTTTCTATCTGTGCAATCTGACACTCCAACAATGTGTTTTGCTTCAATTTGGCTCATTTTACAAAGGTGCATATTTCTGGAGTTCACATGCAGTTCTACTCATGAGTAAGCAACTAAGTGAAATAAACCTATAGATCGCTTATTTATCTTCTATCTATGCATTCTGACACTCCAACAATGTGTTTTGCTTCAATTTGGCTCATTTTACAAAGGTGCTTATTTCTGGAGTTCACATGCATATCTACTCAAGAGTAAGCAACTAAGCGAAATAAACCTATAGAACGCTTATTTGTCTTCTATCTATGCATTCTGACACTCCACCAATATGTTTTGCTTCAATTTGGCTCATTTTACAAACGTGCTCATTTCTGGAGTGAACATGCAGTTCTACTCAAGAGTAAGCAACTAAGCGAAATAAACCTATAGAACGCTTATTTGTCTTCTATCTATGCATTCTGACACTCTAACAATGTGTTTTGCTTCAATTTGGCTCATTTTACAAACGTGCTTATTTCTGGAGTGAACATGCAGTTCTACTCAAGAGTAAGCAACTAAGCGAAATAAACCTATAGAACACTTATTTGTCTTCTATCTATGCATTCTGACACTCCAACAATGTGTTTTGCTTCAATTTGACTCATTTTACAAAGGTGCTTATTTCTGGAGTGAACATGCAGTTCTACTCAATAGTAAGCAACTAAGCGAAATAAACCTATAGAACGCTTACTTGTCTTCTATGTATGCATTCTGACACTCCAACAAAGTGTTTTGCTTCAATTTGGCTCATTTTACAAACGTGCTTATTTCTGGAGTGAACATGCAGTTCTACTCAAGAGTAAGCAACTAAGCGAAATAAACCTATAGAACGCTTATTTGTCTTCTATCTATGCATTCTGACACTCCAACAATGTGTTTTGCTTCAATTTGGCTCATTTTACAAAGGTGCTTATTTCTGGAGTGAACATGTAGTTCTACTCAAGAGTAAACAACTAAGCGAAATAAACCTATAGATCACTTATTTATCTTCTATCTATGCATTCTGACACTCCACCAATATGTTTTGCTTCAATTTGGCTCATTTTAAAAACGTGCTTATTTCTGGAGTGCACATGCAGTTCTACTCATGAGTAAGCAACTAAGCGAAATAAACCTATAGATCGCTTATTTATCTTCTATCTATGCATTCTGACACTCCAACAAAGTGTTTTGCTTCAATTTGGCTCATTTTACAAAGGTGCATATTTCTGGAGTTCACATGCAGTTCTACTCAAGAGTAAGCAACTAAGCGAAATAAACCTATAGATCGCTTATTTATCTTCTATCTATGCATTCTGACACTCCAACAATGTGTTTTGCTTCAATTTGGCTCATTTTACAAAGGTGCTTATTTCTGGAGTTCACATGCATATCTACTCAAGAGTAAGCAACTAAGCGAAATAAACCTATAGATCGCTTATTTGTCTTCTATCTATGCATTCTGACACTCCACCAATATGTTTTGCTTCAATTTGGCTCATTTTACAAACGTGCTCATTTCTGGAGTGAACATGCAGTTCTACTCAAGAGTAAGCAACTAAGCGAAATAAACCTATAGAACGCTTATTTGTCTTCTATCTCTGCATTCTGACACTCCAACAATGTGTTTTGCTTCAATTTGGCTCATTTTACAAACGTGCTTATTTCTGGAGTGAACATGCAGTTCTACTCAATAGTAAGCAACTAAACGAAATAAACCTATAGAACGCTTACTTGTCTTCTATCTATGCATTCTGACACTCCAACAAAGTGTTTTGCTTCAATTTGGCTCATTTTACAAACGTGCTTATTTCTGGAGTGAACATGCAGTTCTACTCAAGAGTAAGCAACTAAGCGAAATAAACCTATAGAACGCTTATTTGTCTTCTATCTATGCATTCTGACACTCCACCAATATGTTTTGCTTCAATTTGGCTCATTTTACAAACGTGCTCATTTCTGGAGTGAACATGCAGTTCTACTCAAGAGTAAGCAACTAAACGAAATAAACCTATAGAACGCTTATTTGTCTTCTATCTGTGCAACCTGACACTCCAACAATGTGTTTTGCTTCAATTTGGCTCATTTTACAAAGGTGCTTATTTCTGGAATTCACATGCAGTTCTATTCATGAGTAAGCAACTAAGTGAAATAAACCTATAGATCGCTTATTTATCTTCTATCTATGCATTCTGACACTCCACCAATATGTTTTGCTTCAATTTGGCTCATTTTAAAAACGTGCTTATTTCTGAAGTGAACATGCAGTTCTACTCATGAGTAAGCAACTAAGCGAAATAAACCTATAAATCGCTTATTTATCTTCTATCTATGCATTCTGACACTCCACCAATATGTTTTGCTTCAATTTGGCTCATTTTACAAAGGTGCTTATTTCTGGATTGAACATGCATTTCTACTCAAGAGTAAGCAACTAAGCGAAATAAACCTATAGAACGCTTACTTGTCTTCTATCTATGCATTCTGACACTCCAACAAAGTGTTTTGCTTCAATTTGGCTCATTTTACAAAGGTGCTTATTCCTGGAGTGAACATGCAGTTCTACTCAAGAGTAAGCAACTAAGCGAAATAAAGCTATAGAACGCTTATCTGCCTTCTATCTATGCATTCTGACACTCCAACAATGTGTTTTGCTTCAATTTGGCTCATTTTACAAAGGTGCTTATTTCTGGAGTTCACATGCAGTTCTACTCATGAGTAAGCAACCAAGCGAAATAAACCTATAGATCGCTTATTTATCTTCTATCTATGCATTCTGACACTCCGACAATGTGTTTTGCTTCAATTTGGCTCATTTTACAAATGTGCTTATTTTTGGAGTGAACATGCATATCTACTCAAGAGTAAGCAACTAAGCGAAATAAACCTATAGAACGCTTATTTGTCTTCTATCTATGCATCCTGACACTCCACCAATATGTTTTGCTTCAATTTGGCTCATTTTAAAAACGTGCTTATTTCTGGAGTGAACATGCAGTTCTACTCAAGAGTAAGCAACTAAGCGAAATAAAACTATAGAACGCTTATTTGTCTTCTATCTGTGCAATCTGACACTCCAACCATGTGTTTTGCTTCAATTTGGCTCATTTTACAAAGGTGCTTATTTCTGGAGTTCACATGCAGTTCTACTCAAGAGTAAGCAACTAAGCGAAATAAACCTATAGAATGCTTACTTGTCTTCTATCTATGCATTGTGACTCTCCAACAATGTGTTTTGCTTCAATTTGGCTCATTTTACAAACGTGCTTATTTCTGGAGTGAACATGCAGTTCTACTCAAGAGTAAGCAACTAAGTGAAATAAAACTATAGAACGCTTATTTGTCTTCTATCTGTGCAATCTGACACTCCAACCATGTGTTTTGCTTCAATTTGGCTCATTTTACAAAGGTGCTTATTTCTGGAGTTCACATGCAGTTCTACTCATGAGTAAGCAACTAAGCGAAATAAACCTATAGATCGCTTATTTATCTTCTATCTATGCATTCTGACACTCCAACAATGTGTTTTGCTTCAATTTGGCTCATTTTACAAAGGTGCTTATTTCTGGAGTGAACATGCAGTTCTACTCAAGAGTAAGCAACTAAGTGAAATAAACCTATAGAACGCTTATTTGTCTCCTATCTATGCATTCTGACACTCCACCAATATGTTTTGCTTCAATTTGGCTCATTTTACAAACGTGCTCATTTCTGGAGTGAACATGCAGTTCTACTCAAGAGTAAGCAACTAAGCGAAATAAACCTATAGAACGCTTATTTGTCTTCTATCTATGCATTCTGACACTCCAACAATGTGTTTTGCTTCAATTTGGCTCATTTTACAAACGTGCTTATTTCTGGAGTGAACATGCAGTTCTACTCAATAGTAAGCAACTAAACGAAATAAACCTATAGAACGCTTACTTGTCTTCTATCTATGCATTCTGACACTCCAACAAAGTGTTTTGCTTCAATTTGGCTCATTTTACAAACGTGCTTATTTCTGGAGTGAACATGCAGTTCTACTCAAGAGTAAGCAACTAAGCGAAATAAACCTATAGATCGCTTATTTATCTTCTATCTATGCATTCTGACACTCCACCAATATGTTTTGCTTCAATTTGGCTCATTTTAAAAACGTGCTTATTTCTGGAGTGAACATGCAGTTCTACTCATGAGTAAGCAACTAAGCGAAATAAACCTATAGAATGCTTACTTGTCTTCTATCTATGCATTGTGACACTCCAACAATGTGTTTTGCTTCAATTTGGCTCATTTTACAAACGTGCTTATTTCTGGAGTGAACATGCAGTTCTACTCAAGAGTAAGCAATTAAGCGAAATAAACCTATAGAACGCTTATTTGTCTTCTATCTGTGCAACCTGACACTCCAACAATGTGTTTTGCTTCAATTTGGCTCATTTTACAAAGGTGCTTATTTCTGGAATTCACATGCAGTTCTACTCATGAGTAAGCAACTAAGTGAAATAAACCTATAGATCGCTTATTTATCTTCTATCTATGCATTCTGACACTCCACCAATATGTTTTGCTTCAATTTGGCTCATTTTAAAAACGTGCTTATTTCTGGAGTGAACATGCAGTTCTACTCATGAGTAAGCAACTAAGCGAAATAAACCTATAAATCGCTTATTTATCTTCTATCTATGCATTCTGACACTCCACCAATATGTTTTGCTTCAATTTGGCTCATTTTACAAAGGTGCTTATTTCTGGATTGAACATGCATTTCTACTCAAGAGTAAGCAACTAAGCGAAATAAACCTATAGAACACTTACTTGTCTTCTATCTATGCATTCTTACACTCCAACAAAGTGTTTTGCTTCAATTTGGCTCATTTTACAAAGGTGCTTATTCCTGGAGTGAACATGCAGTTCTACTCAAGAGTAAGCAACTAAGCGAAATAAAGCTATAGAACGCTTATCTGCCTTCTATCTATGCATTCTGACACTCCAACAATGTGTTTTGCTTCAATTTGGCTCATTTTACAAAGGTGCTTATTTCTGGAGTGCACATGCAGTTCTACTCATGAGTAAGCAACCAAGCGAAATAAACCTATAGATCGCTTATTTATCTTCTATCTATGCATTCTGACACTTCGACAATGTGTTTTGCTTCAATTTGGCTCATTTTACAAAGGTGCTTATTTCTGGAGTGAACATGCATATCTACTCAAGAGTAAGCAACTAAGCGAAATAAACCTATAGAACGCTTATTTGTCTTCTATCTATGCATCCTGACACTCCACCAATATGTTTTGCTTCAATTTGGCTCATTTTAAAAACGTGCTTATTTCTGGAGTGAACATGTAGTTCTACTCAAGAGTAAGCAACTAAGCGAAATAAACCTATAGAACGCTTATTTGTCTTCTATCTGTGCATTCTGACGCTCCAACAATGTGTTTTGCTTCAATTTGGCTCATTTTACAAAGGTGCTTATTTCTGGAGTGAACATGCAGTTCTACTCAAGAGTAAGCAACTAAGCGAAATAAACCTATAGAACGCTTATTTGTCTTCTATCTATGCATTCTGACACTCCAACAATGTGTTTTGCTTCAATTTGGCTCATTTTACAAAGGTGCTTATTTCTGGAGTGAACATGCAGTTCTACTCAAGAGTAAGCAACTAAGCGAAATAAACCTATAGATCGCTTATTTATATTCTATCTATGCATCCTGACACTCCACCAATATGTTTTGCTTCAATTTGGCTCATTTTACAAACGTGCTTATTTCTGGAGTGAACATGCAGTTCTACTCATGAGTAAGCAACTAAGCGAAATAAACCTATAGAACGCTTATTTGTCTTCTATCTGTGCATTCTGACGCTCCAACAATGTGTTTTGCTTCAATTTGGCTCATTTTACAAAGGTGCTTATTCCTGGAGTGAACATGCAGTTCTACTCAAGAGTAAGCAACTAAGCGAAATAAAGCTATAGAACGCTTATCTGCCTTCTATCTATGCATTCTGACACTCCAAGAATGTGTTTTGCTTCAATTTGGCTCATTTTACAAAGGTGCTTATTTCTGGAGTTCACATGCAGTTCTACTCATGAGTAAGCAACCAAGCGAAATAAACCTATAGATCGCTTATTTATCTTCTATCTATGCATTCTGACACTCCGACAATGTGTTTTGCTTCAATTTGGCTCATTTTACAAAGGTGCTTATTTCTGGAGTGAACATGCATATCTACTCAAGAGTAAGCAACTAAGCGAAATAAACCTATAGAACGCTTATTTGTCTTCTATCTATGCATCCTGACACTCCACCAATATGTTTTGCTTCAATTTGGCTCATTTTAAAAACGTGCTTATTTCTGGAGTGAACATGTAGTTCTACTCAAGAGTAAGCAACTAAGCGAAATAAACCTATAGAACGCTTACTTGTCTTCTATCTATGCATTCTGACACTCCAACAAAGTGTTTTGCTTCAATTTGGCTCATTTTACAAAGGTGCTTATTCCTGGAGTGAACATGCAGTTCTACTCAAGAGTAAGCAACTAAGCGAAATAAAGCTATAGAACGCTTATCTGCCTTCTATCTATGCATTCTGACACTCCAACAATGTGTTTTGCTTCAATTTGGCTCATTTTACAAAGGTGCTTATTTCTGGAGTTCACATGCAGTTCTACTCATGAGTAAGCAACCAAGCGAAATAAACCTATAGATCGCTTATTTATCTTCTATCTATGCATTCTGACACTCCGACAATGTGTTTTGCTTCAATTTGGCTCATTTTACAAATGTGCTTATTTTTGGAGTGAACATGCAGTTCTACTCAAGAGTAAGCAACTAAGCGAAATAAATCTATAGAACGCTTATTTGTCTTCTATCTATGCATCCTGACACTCCACCAATATGTTTTGCTTCAATTTGGCTCATTTTAAAAACGTGCTTATTTCTGGAGTGAACATGCAGTTCTACTCAAGAGTAAGCAACTAAGCGAAATAAAACTATAGAACGCTTATTTGTCTTCTATCTGTGCAATCTGACACTCCAACCATGTGTTTTGCTTCAATTTGGCTCATTTTACAAAGGTGCTTATTTCTGGAGTTCACATGCAGTTCTACTCAAGAGTAAGCAACTAAGCGAAATAAACCTATAGAATGCTTACTTGTCTTCTATCTATGCATTGTGACTCTCCAACAATGTGTTTTGCTTCAATTTGGCTCATTTTACAAACGTGCTTATTTCTGGAGTGAACATGCAGTTCTACTCAAGAGTAAGCAACTAAGTGAAATAAAACTATAGAACGCTTATTTGTCTTCTATCTGTGCAATCTGACACTCCAACCATGTGTTTTGCTTCAATTTGGCTCATTTTACAAAGGTGCTTATTTCTGGAGTTCACATGCAGTTCTACTCATGAGTAAGCAACTAAGCAAAATAAACCTATAGATCGCTTATTTATCTTCTATCTATGCATTCTGACACTCCAACAATGTGTTTTGCTTCAATTTGGCTCATTTTACAAAGGTGCTTATTTCTGGAGTTCACATGCATATCTACTCAAGAGTAAGCAACTAAGTGAAATAAACCTATAGAACGCTTATTTGTCTTCTATCTATGCATTCTGACACTCCACCAATATGTTTTGCTTCAATTTGGCTCATTTTACAAACGTGCTCATTTCTGGAGTGAACATGCAGTTCTACTCAAGAGTAAGCAACTGAGCGAAATAAACCTATAGAACGCTTATTTGTCTTCTATCTATGCATTCTGACACTCCAACAATGTGTTTTGCTTCAATTTGGCTCATTTTACAAACGTGCTTATTTCTGGAGTGAACATGCAGTTCTACTCAATAGTAAGCAACTAAACGAAATAAACCTATAGAACGCTTACTTGTCTTCTATCTATGCATTCTGACACTCCAACAAAGTGTTTTGCTTCAATTTGGCTCATTTTACAAACGTGCTTATTTCTGGAGTGAACATGCAGTTCTACTCAAGAGTAAGCAACTAAGCGAAATAAACCTATAGATCGCTTATTTATCTTCTATCTATGCATTCTGACACTCCACCAATATGTTTTGCTTCAATTTGGCTCATTTTAAAAACGTGCTTATTTCTGGAGTGAACATGCAGTTCTACTCATGAGTAAGCAACTAAGCGAAATAAACCTATAGAATGCTTACTTGTCTTCTATCTATGCATTGTGACACTCCAACAATGTGTTTTGCTTCAATTTGGCTCATTTTACAAACGTGCTTATTTCTGGAGTGAACATGCAGTTCTACTCAAGAGTAAGCAATTAAGCGAAATAAACCTATAGAACGCTTATTTGTCTTCTATCTGTGCAACCTGACACTCCAACAATGTGTTTTGCTTCAATTTGGCTCATTTTACAAAGGTGCTTATTTCTGGAATTCACATGCAGTTCTACTCATGAGTAAGCAACTAAGTGAAATAAACCTATAGATCGCTTATTTATCTTCTATCTATGCATTCTGACACTCCACCAATATGTTTTGCTTCAATTTGGCTCATTTTAAAAACGTGCTTATTTCTGGAGTGAACATGCAGTTCTACTCATGAGTAAGCAACTAAGCGAAATAAACCTATAAATCGCTTATTTATCTTCTATCTATGCATTCTGACACTCCACCAATATGTTTTGCTTCAATTTGGCTCATTTTACAAAGGTGCTTATTTCTGGATTGAACATGCATTTCTACTCAAGAGTAAGCAACTAAGCGAAATAAACCTATAGAACGCTTACTTGTCTTCTATCTATGCATTCTGACACTCCAACAAAGTGTTTTGCTTCAATTTGGCTCATTTTACAAAGGTGCTTATTCCTGGAGTGAACATGCAGTTCTACTCAAGAGTAAGCAACTAAGCGAAATAAAGCTATAGAACGCTTATCTGCCTTCTATCTATGCATTCTGACACTCCAACAATGTGTTTTGCTTCAATTTGGCTCATTTTACAAAGGTGCTTATTTCTGGAGTTCACATGCAGTTCTACTCATGAGTAAGCAACCAAGCGAAATAAACCTATAGATCGCTTATTTATCTTCTATCTATGCATTCTGACACTTCGACAATGTGTTTTGCTTCAATTTGGCTCATTTTACAAAGGTGCTTATTTCTGGAGTGAACATGCATATCTACTCAAGAGTAAGCAACTAAGCAAAATAAACCTATAGAACACTTATTTGTCTTCTATCTGTGCATCCTGACGCTCCAACAATGTGTTTTGCTTCAATTTGGCTCATTTTACAAAGGTGCTTATTCCTGGAGTGAACATGCAGGTCTACTCAAGAGTAAGCAACTAAGCGAAATAAAGCTATAGAACGCTTATCTGCCTTCTATCTATGCATTCTGACACTCCAAGAATGTGTTTTGCTTCAATTTGGCTCATTTTACAAAGGTGCTTATTTCTGGAGTTCACATGCAGTTCTACTCATGAGTAAGCAACCAAGCGAAATAAACCTATAGATCGCTTATTTATCTTCTATCTATGCATTCTGACACTCCGACAATGTGTTTTGCTTCAATTTGGCTCATTTTACAAAGGTGCTTATTTCTGGAGTGAACATGCATATCTACTCAAGAGTAAGCAACTAAGCGAAATAAACCTATAGAACGCTTATTTGTCTTCTATCTATGCATCCTGACACTCCACCAATATGTTTTGCTTCAATTTGGCTCATTTTAAAAACGTGCTTATTTCTGGAGTGAACATGTAGTTCTACTCAAGAGTAAGCAACTAAGCGAAATAAACCTATAGAACGCTTATTTGTCTTCTATCTGTGCATTCTGACGCTCCAACAATGTGTTTTGCTTCAATTTGGCTCATTTTACGAAGGTGCTTATTTCTGGAGTGAACATGCAGTTCTACTCAAGAGTAAGCAACTAAGCGAAATAAACCTATAGAACGCTTATTTGTCTTCTATCTATGCATTCTGACACTCCAACAATGTGTTTTGCTTCAATTTGGCTCATTTTACAAAGGTGCTTATTTCTGGAGTGAACATGCAGTTCTACTCAAGAGTAAGCAACTAAGCGAAATAAACCTATAGATCGCTTATTTATATTCTATCTATGCATTCTGACACTCCACCAATATGTTTTGCTTCAATTTGGCTCATTTTAAAAACGTGCTTATTTCTGGAGTGAACATGCAGTTCTACTCATGAGTAAGCAACTAAGCGAAATAAACCTATAGATCGCTTATTTATCTTCTATCTATGCATTCTGACACTCCACCAATATGTTTTGCTTCAATTTGGCTCATTTTACAAAGGTGCTTATTTCTGGAGTTCACATGCAGTTCTACTCATGAGTAAGCAACTAAGCGAAATAAACCTATAGATTGCTTATTTATCTTCTATCTATGCATTCTGACACTCCAACAATGTGTTTTGCTTCAATTTGGCTCATTTTACAAAGGTGCTTATTTCTGGAGTGAACATGCAGTTCTACTCAAGAGTAAGCAACTAAGCGAAATAAACCTATAGAACGCTTATTTGTCTTCTATCTATGCATTCTGACACTCCACCAATATGTTTTGCTTCAATTTGGCTCATTTTACAAAGGTGCTTATTTCTGGAGTTCACATGCATATCTACTCAAGAGTAAGCAACTAAGTGAAATAAACCTATAGAACGCTTATTTGTCTTCTATCTATGCATTCTGACACTCCACCAATATGTTTTGCTTCAATTTGGCTCATTTTACAAACGTGCTCATTTCTGGAGTGAACATGCAGTTCTACTCAAGAGTAAGCAACTAAGCGAAATAAACCTATAGAACGCTTATTTGTCTTCTATCTATGCATTCTGACACTCCAACAATGTGTTTTGCTTCAATTTGGCTCATTTTACAAACGTGCTTATTTCTGGAGTGAACATGCAGTTCTACTCAATAGTAAGCAACTAAACGAAATAAACCTATAGAACGCTTACTTGTCTTCTATCTATGCATTCTGACACTCCAACAAAGTGTTTTGCTTCAATTTGGCTCATTTTACAAACGTGCTTATTTCTGGAGTGAACATGTAGTTCTACTCAAGAGTAAGCAACTAAGCGAAATAAACCTATAGAACGCTTATTTGTCTTCTATCTGTGCATTCTGACGCTCCAACAATGTGTTTTGCTTCAATTTGGCTCATTTTACAAAGGTGCTTATTCCTGGAGTGAACATGCAGTTCTACTCAAGAGTAAGCAACTAAGCGAAATAAAGCTATAGAACGCTTATCTGCCTTCTATCTATGCATTCTGACACTCCAAGAATGTGTTTTGCTTCAATTTGGCTCATTTTACAAAGGTGCTTATTTCTGGAGTTCACATGCAGTTCTACTCATGAGTAAGCAACCAAGCGAAATAAACCTATAGATCGCTTATTTATCTTCTATCTATGCATTCTGACACTCCGACAATTTGTTTTGCTTCAATTTGGCTCATTTTACAAAGGTGCTTATTTCTGGAGTGAACATGCATATCTACTCAAGAGTAAGCAACTAAGCGAAATAAACCTATAGAACGCTTATTTGTCTTCTATCTATGCATCCTGACACTCCACCAATATGTTTTGCTTCAATTTGGCTCATTTTAAAAACGTGCTTATTTCTGGAGTGAACATGTAGTTCTACTCAAGAGTAAGCAACTAAGCGAAATAAACCTATAGAACGCTTATTTGTCTTCTATCTGTGCATTCTGACGCTCCAACAATGTGTTTTGCTTCAATTTGGCTCATTTTACAAAGGTGCTTATTTCTGGAGTGAACATGCAGTTCTACTCAAGAGTAAGCAACTAAGCGAAATAAACCTATAGATCGCTTATTTATATTCTATCTATGCATTCTGACACTCCACCAATATGTTTTGCTTCAATTTGGCTCATTTTAAAAACGTGCTTATTTCTGGAGTGAACATGCAGTTCTACTCATGAGTAAGCAACTAAGCGAAATAAACCTATAGATCGCTTATTTATCTTCTATCTATGCATTCTGACACTCCACCAATATGTTTTGCTTCAATTTGGCTCATTTTACAAAGGTGCTTATTTCTGGAGTGAACATGCATTTCTACTCAAGAGTAAGCAACTAAGCGAAATAAACCTATAGAATGCTTACTTGTCTTCAATCTATGCATTGTGACACTCCAACAATGTGTTTTGCTTCAATTTGGCTCATTTTACAAACGTGCTTATTTCTGGAGTGAACATGCAGTTCTACTCAAGAGTAAGCAACTAAGCGAAATAAAACTATAGAACGCTTATTTGTCTTCTATCTGTGCAATCTGACACTCCAACCATGTGTTTTGCTTCAATTTGGCTCATTTTACAAAGGTGCTTATTTCTGGAATTCACATGCAGTTCTACTCATGAGTAAGCAACTAAGCGAAATAAACCTATAGAACGCTTACTTGTCTTCTATCTATGCATTCTGACACTCCAACAATGTGTTTTGCTTCAATTTGGCTCATTTTACAAAGGTGCTTATTTCTGGAGTGAACATGCAGTTCTACTCAAGAGTAAGCAACTAAGCGAAATAAACCTATAGAACGCTTATTTGTCTTCTATCTATGCATTCTGACACTCCACCAATATGTTTTGCTTCAATTTGGCTCATTTTACAAAGGTGCTTATTTCTGGAGTTCACATGCATATCTACTCAAGAGTAAGCAACTAAGTGAAATAAACCTATAGAACGCTTATTTGTCTTCTATCTATGCATTCTGACACTCCACCAATATGTTTTGCTTCAATTTGGCTCATTTTACAAACGTGCTCATTTCTGGAGTGAACATGCAGTTCTACTCAAGAGTAAGCAACTAAGCGAAATAAACCTATAGAACGCTTATTTGTCTTCTATCTATGCATTCTGACACTCCAACAATGTGTTTTGCTTCAATTTGGCTCATTTTACAAACGTGCTTATTTCTGGAGTGAACATGCAGTTCTACTCAATAGTAAGCAACTAAACGAAATAAACCTATAGAACGCTTACTTGTCTTCTATCTATGCATTCTGACACTCCAACAAAGTGTTTTGCTTCAATTTGGCTCATTTTACAAACGTGCTTATTTCTGGAGTGAACATGCAGTTCTACTCATGAGTAAGCAACTAAGCGAAATAAACCTATAGATCGCTTATTTATCTTCTATCTATGCATCCTGACACTCCACCAATATGTTTTGCTTCAATTTGGCACATTTTACAAAGGTGCTTATTTCTGGAGTGAACATGCATTTCTACTCAAGAGTAAGCAAATAAGCGAAATAAAGCCATAGAACGCTTATCAGCCTTCTATCTATGCATTCTGACACTCCAACAATGTGTTTTGCTTCAATTTGGCTCATTTTACAAACGTGCTTATTTCTGGAGTGAACATGCAGTTCTACTCAAGAGTAAGCAACTAAGCGAAATAAAACTATAGAACGTTTATTTGTCTTCTATCTGTGCAATCTGACACTCCAACCATGTGTTTTGCTTCAATTTGGCTCATTTTACAAAGGTGCTTATTTCTGGAGTTCACATGCAGTTCTACTCATGAGTAAGCAACTAAGAGAAATAAACCTATAGATTGCTTATTTATCTTCTATCTATGCATTCTGACACTCCAACAATGTGTTTTGCTTCAATTTGGCTCATTTTACAAAGGTGCTTATTTCTGGAGTGAACATGCATTTCTACTCAAGAGTAAGCAACTAAGCGAAATAAACCTATAGAATGCTTACTTGTCTTCTATCTATGCATTGTGACACTCCAACAATGTGGTTTGTTTCAATTTGGCTCATTTTACAAACGTGCTTATTTCTGGAGTGAACATGCAGTTCTACTCAAGAGTAAGCAACTAAGCAAAATAAAACTATAGAACGCTTATTTGTCTTCTATCTATGCATCCTGACACCCCACCAATATGTTTTGCTTCAATTTGGCTCATTTTAAAAACGTGCTTATTTCTGGAGTGAACATGTAGTTCTACTCAAGAGTAAGCAACTAAGCGAAATAAACCTATAGAACGCTTATTTGTCTTCTATCTGTGCATTCTGACGCTCCAACAATGTGTTTTGCTTCAATTTGGCTCATTTTACAAAGGTGCTTATTCCTGGAGTGAACATGCAGTTCTACTCAAGAGTAAGCAACTAAGCGAAATAAAGCTATAGAACGCTTATCTGCCTTCTATCTATGCATTCTGACACCCCAAGAATGTGTTTTGCTTCAATTTGGCTCATTTTACAAAGGTGCTTATTTCTGGAGTTCACATGCAGTTCTACTCATGAGTAAGCAACCAAGCGAAATAAACCTATAGATCGCTTATTTATCTTCTATCTATGCATTCTGACACTCCGACAATGTGTTTTGCTTCAATTTGGCTCATTTTACAAAGGTGCTTATTTCTGGAGTGAACATGCATATCTACTCAAGAGTAAGCAACTAAGCGAAATAAACCTATAGAACGCTTATTTGTCTTCTATCTATGCATCCTGACACTCCACCAATATGTTTTGCTTCAATTTGGCTCATTTTAAAAACGTGCTTATTTCTGGAGTGAACATGTAGTTCTACTCAAGAGTAAGCAACTAAGCGAAATAAACCTATAGAACGCTTATTTGTCTTCTATCTGTGCATTCTGACGCTCCAACAATGTGTTTTGCTTCAATTTGGCTCATTTTACAAAGGTGCTTATTTCTGGAGTGAACATGCAGTTCTACTCAAGAGTAAGCAACTAAGCGAAATAAACCTATAGAACGCTTATTTGTCTTCTATCTATGCATTCTGACACTCCAACAATGTGTTTTGCTTCAATTTGGCTCATTTTACAAAGGTGCTTATTTCTGGAGTGAACATGCAGTTCTACTCAAGAGTAAGCAACTAAGCGAAATAAACCTATAGATCGCTTATTTATATTCTATCTATGCATTCTGACACTCCACCAATATGTTTTGCTTCAATTTGGCTCATTTTAAAAACGTGCTTATTTCTGGAGTGAACATGCAGTTCTACTCATGAGTAAGCAACTAAGCGAAATAAACCTATAGATCGCTTATTTATCTTCTATCTATGCATTCTGACACTCCACCAATATGTTTTGCTTCAATTTGGCTCATTTTACAAAGGTGCTTATTTCTGGAGTGAACATGCATTTCTACTCAAGAGTAAGCAACTAAGCGAAATAAACCTATAGAATGCTTACTTGTCTTCAATCTATGCATTGTGACACTCCAACAATGTGTTTTGCTTCAATTTGGCTCATTTTACAAACGTGCTTATTTCTGGAGTGAACATGCAGTTCTACTCAAGAGTAAGCAACTAAGCGAAATAAAACTATAGAACGCTTATTTGTCTTCTATCTGTGCAATCTGACACTCCAACCATGTGTTTTGCTTCAATTTGGCTCATTTTACAAAGGTGCTTATTTCTGGAATTCACATGCAGTTCTACTCATGAGTAAGCAACTAAGCGAAATAAACCTATAGATTGCTTATTTATCTTCTATCTATGCATTCTGACACTCCAACAATGTGTTTTGCTTCAATTTGGCTCATTTTACAAAGGTGCTAATTTCTGGAGTGAACATGCAGTTCTACTCAAGAGTAAGCAACTAAGCGAAATAAACCTATAGAACGCTTATTTGTCTTCTATCTATGCATTCTGACACTCCACCAATATGTTTTGCTTCAATTTGGCTCATTTTACAAAGGTGCTTATTTCTGGAGTTCACATGCATTTCTACTCAAGAGTAAGCAACTAAGTGAAATAAACCTATAGAACGCTTATTTGTCTTCTATCTATGCATTCTGACACTCCACCAATATGTTTTGCTTCAATTTGGCTCATTTTACAAACGTGCTCATTTCTGGAGTGAACATGCAGTTCTACTCAAGAGTAAGCAACTAAGCGAAATAAACCTATAGAACGCTTATTTGTCTTCTATCTATGCATTCTGACACTCCAACAATGTGTTTTGCTTCAATTTGGCTCATTTTACAAACGTGCTTATTTCTGGAGTGAACATGCAGTTCTACTCAATAGTAAGCAACTAAACGAAATAAACCTATAGAACGCTTACTTGTCTTCTATCTATGCATTCTGACACTCCAACAAAGTGTTTTGCTTCAATTTGGCTCATTTTACAAACGTGCTTATTTCTGGAGTGAACATGCAGTTCTACTCATGAGTAAGCAACTAAGCGAAATAAACCTATAGATCGCTTATTTATCTTCTATCTATGCATTCTGACACTCCACCAATATGTTTTGCTTCAATTTGGCACATTTTACAAAGGTGCTTATTTCTGGAGTGAACATGCATTTCTACTCAAGAGTAAGCAACTAAGCGAAAGAAACCTATAGAATGCTTACTTGTCTTCTATCTATGCATTGTGACACTCCAACAATGTGTTTTGCTTCAATTTGGCTCATTTTACAAACGTGCTTATTTCTGGAGTGAACATGCAGTTCTACTCAAGAGTAAGCAACTAAGCGAAATAAAACTATAGAACGCTTATTTGTCTTCTATCTGTGCAATCTGACACTCCAACAATGTGTTTTGCTTCAATTTGGCTCATTTTACAAAGGTGCTTATTTCTGGAGTTCACATGCAGTTCTACTCATGAGTAAGCAACTAAGCGAAATAAACCTATAGATTGCTTATTTATCTTCTATCTATGCATTCTGACACTCCAACAATGTGTTTTGCTTCAATTTGGCTCATTTTACAAAGGTGCTTATTTCTGGAGTGAACATGCATTTCTACTCAAGAGTAAGCAACTAAGCGAAATAAACCTATAGAATGCTTACTTGTCTTCTATCTATGCATTGTGACACTCCAACAATGTGGTTTGTTTCAATTTGGCTCATTTTACAAACGTGCTTATTTCTGGAGTGAACATGCAGTTCTACTCAAGAGTAAGCAACTAAGCAAAATAACACTATAGAACGCTTATTTGTCTTCTATCTATGCATCCTGACACCCCACCAATATGTTTTGCTTCAATTTGGCTCATTTTAAAAACGTGCTTATTTCTGGAGTGAACATGTAGTTCTACTCAAGAGTAAGCAACTAAGCGAAATAAACCTATAGAACGCTTATTTGTCTTCTATCTGTGCATTCTGACGCTCCAACAATGTGTTTTGCTTCAATTTGGCTCATTTTACAAAGGTGCTTATTCCTGGAGTGAACATGCAGTTCTACTCAAGAGTAAGCAACTAAGCGAAATAAAGCTATAGAACGCTTATCTGCCTTCTATCTATGCATTCTGACACCCCAAGAATGTGTTTTGCTTCAATTTGGCTCATTTTACAAAGGTGCTTATTTCTGGAGTTCACATGCAGTTCTACTCATGAGTAAGCAACCAAGCGAAATAAACCTATAGATCGCTTATTTATCTTCTATCTATGCATTCTGACACTCCGACAATGTGTTTTGCTTCAATTTGGCTCATTTTACAAAGGTGCTTATTTCTGGAGTGAACATGCATATCTACTCAAGAGTAAGCAACTAAGCGAAATAAACCTATAGAACGCTTATTTGTCTTCTATCTATGCATCCTGACACTCCACCAATATGTTTTGCTTCAATTTGGCTCATTTTAAAAACGTGCTTATTTCTGGAGTGAACATGTAGTTCTACTCAAGAGTAAGCAACTAATCGAAATAAACCTATAGAACGCTTATTTGTCTTCTATCTGTGCATTCTGACGCTCCAACAATGTGTTTTGCTTCAATTTGGCTCATTTTACAAAGGTGCTTATTTCTGGAGTGAACATACAGTTCTACTCAAGAGTAAGCAACTAAGCGAAATAAACCTATAGAACGCTTATTTGTCTTCTATCTATGCATTCTGACACTCCAACAATGTGTTTTGCTTCAATTTGGCTCATTTTACAAAGGTGCTTATTTCTGGAGTGAACATGCAGTTCTACTCAAGAGTAAGCAACTAAGCGAAATAAACATATAGATCGCTTATTTATATTCTATCTATGCATTCTGACACTCCACCAATATGTTTTGCTTCAATTTGGCTCATTTTACAAAGGTGCTTATTTCTGGAGTGAACATGCATTTCTACTCAAGAGTAAGCAACTAAGCGAAATAAACCTATAGAATGCTTCCTTGTCTTCTATCTATGCATTGTGACACTCCAACAATGTGTTTTGCTTCAATTTGGCTCATTTTACAAACGTGCTTATTTCTGGAGTGAACATGCAGTTCTACTCAAGAGTAAGCAACTAAGCGAAATAAAACTATAGAACGCTTATTTGTCTTCTATCTGTGCAATCTGACACTCCAACCATGTGTTTTGCTTCAATTTGGCTCATTTTACAAAGGTGCTTATTTCTGGAGTTCACATGCAGTTCTACTCATGAGTAAGCAACTAAGCGAAATAAACCTATAGATTGCTTATTTATCTTCTATCTATGCATTCTGACACTCCAACAATGTGTTTTGCTTCAATTTGGCTCATTTTACAAAGGTGCTTATTTCTGGAGTGAACATGCAGTTCTACTCAAGAGTAAGCAACTAAGCGAAATAAACCTATAGAACGCTTATTTGTCTTCTATCTATGCATTCTGACACTCCACCAATATGTTTTGCTTCAATTTGGCTCATTTTACAAACGTGCTCATTTCTGGAGTGAACATGCAGTTCTACTCAAGAGTAAGCAACTAAGCGAAATAAACCTATAGAACGCTTATTTGTCTTCTATCTATGCATTCTGACACTCCAACAATGTGTTTTGCTTCAATTTGGCTCATTTTACAAACGTGCTTATTTCTGGAGTGAACATGCAGTTCTACTCAATAGTAAGCAACTAAACGAAATAAACCTATAGAACGCTTACTTGTCTTCTATCTATGCATTCTGACACTCCAACAAAGTGTTTTGCTTCAATTTGGCTCATTTTAAAAACGTGCTTATTTCTGGAGTGAACATGCAGTTCTACTCATGAGTAAGCAACTAAGCGAAATAAACCTATAGATCGCTTATTTATCTTCTATCTATGCATCCTGACACTCCACCAATATGTTTTGCTTCAATTTGGCTCATTTTAAAAACGTGCTTATTTCTGGAGTGAACATGTAGTTCTACTCAAGAGTAAGCAACTAATCGAAATAAACCTATAGAACGCTTATTTGTCTTCTATCTGTGCATTCTGACGCTCCAACAATGTGTTTTGCTTCAATTTGGCTCATTTTACAAAGGTGCTTATTTCTGGAGTGAACATACAGTTCTACTCAAGAGTAAGCAACTAAGCGAAATAAACCTATAGAACGCTTATTTGTCTTCTATCTATGCATTCTGACACTCCAACAATGTGTTTTGCTTCAATTTGGCTCATTTTACAAAGGTGCTTATTTCTGGAGTGAACATGCAGTTCTACTCAAGAGTAAGCAACTAAGCGAAATAAACCTATAGATCGCTTATTTATATTCTATCTATGCATTCTGACACTCCACCAATATGTTTTGCTTCAATTTGGCTCATTTTAAAAACGTGCTTATTTCTGGAGTGAACATGCAGTTCTACTCATGAGTAAGCAACTAAGCGAAATAAACCTATAGATCGCTTATTTATCTTCTATCTATGCATTCTGACACTCCACCAATATGTTTTGCTTCAATTTGGCTCATTTTACAAAGGTGCTTATTTCTGGAGTGAACATGCATTTCTACTCATGAGTAAGCAACTAAGCGAAATAAACCTATAGATTGCTTATTTATCTTCTATCTATGCATTCTGACACTCCAACAATGTGTTTTGCTTCAATTTGGCTCATTTTACAAAGGTGCTTATTTCTGGAGTGAACATGCATATCTACTCAAGAGTAAGCAACTAAGTGAAATAAACCTATAGAACGCTTATTTGTCTTCTATCTATGCATTCTGACACTCCACCAATATGTTTTGCTTCAATTTGGCCCATTTTACAAACGTGCTCATTTCTGGAGTGAACATGCAGTTCTACTCAAGAGTAAGCAACTAAGCGAAATAAACCTATAGAACGCTTATTTGTCTTCTATCTATGCATTCTGACACTCCACCAATATGTTTTGCTTCAATTTGGCTCATTTTACAAAGGTGCTTATTTCTGGAGTTCACATGCATATCTACTCAAGAGTAAGCAACTAAGTGAAATAAACCTATAGAACGCTTATTTGTCTTCTATCTATGCATTCTGACACTCCACCAATATGTTTTGCTTCAATTTGGCCCATTTTACAAACGTGCTCATTTCTGGAGTGAACATGCAGTTCTACTCAAGAGTAAGCAACTAAGCGAAATAAACCTATAGAACGCTTATTTGTCTTCTATCTATGCATTCTGACACTCCAACAATGTGTTTTGCTTCAATTTGGCTCATTTTACGAACGTGCTTATTTCTGGAGTGAACATGCAGTTCTACTCAATAGTAAGCAACTAAACGAAATAAACCTATAGAACGCTTACTTGTCTTCTATCTATGCATTCTGACACTCCAACAAAGTGTTTTGCTTCAATTTGGCTCATTTTAAAAACGTGCTTATTTCTGGAGTGAACATGCAGTTCTACTCATGAGTAAGCAACTAAGCGAAATAAACCTATAGATCGCTTATTTATCTTCTATCTATGCATTCTGACACTCCACCAATATGTTTTGCTTCAATTTGGCTCATTTTACAAAGGTGCTTATTTCTGGAGTGAACATGCAGTTCTACTCAAGAGTAAGCAACTAAGCGAAATAAACCTATAGAACGCTTATTTGTCTTCTATCTATGCATTCTGACACTCCAACAATGTGTTTTGCTTCAATTTGGCTCATTTTACAAAGGTGCTTATTTCTGGAATTCACATGCAGTTCTACTCATGAGTAAGCAACTAAGCGAAATAAACCTATAGATTGCTTATTTATCTTCTATCTATGCATTCTGACACTCCAACAATGTGTTTTGCTTCAATTTGGCTCATTTTACAAAGGTGCTTATTTCTGGAGTGAACATGCAGTTCTACTCAAGAGTAAGCAACTAAGCGAAATAAACCTATAGAACGCTTATTTGTCTTCTATCTATGCATTCTGACACTCCACCAATATGTTTTGCTTCAATTTGGCTCATTTTACAAAGGTGCTTATTTCTGGAGTTCACATGCATATCTACTCAAGAGTAAGCAACTAAGTGAAATAAACCT